>NW_025335854.1:5031382-5544497 GCF_004798865.1 Varanus komodoensis
CAATGACATGGAAGAAGGGGTGAACAGTCT
Organism: Varanus komodoensis; assembly: GCF_004798865.1. Taxonomy (NCBI): domain Eukaryota; kingdom Metazoa; phylum Chordata; class Lepidosauria; order Squamata; family Varanidae; genus Varanus; species Varanus komodoensis. The sequence continues at coordinate 5,031,413 of NW_025335854.1, forward strand.
GCTGATCAAATTTGCAGATGACACTAAAACTGGAGCAGTGGCCACAACTGAGGAGCAGGGACTCCAGATCCAAAAGGATCTGGACAGACTATGGAAGTGAGCAGGGGACAACAGGATGGCGTTCAATGTGGATAAGTGCAAGGTCTTGCATTTGGGGCATAGGAATATGTGTCATAAATACAGGTTAGGTGATAAGTGGCTGGAGAGCAGCACTTGTGAAAGGGACCTCGGGGTGCTGGCTGACTGCAGGCTGAACAAGGGTCAGCAGTGTGATGTGGTGGTCAAGAGGGCGAACGCCACCCTTGGTTGCACAGCCAGAAGCGTGGCTTCTAGATCGAGAGAGGTATTACTACCACTCTATACGACTCTGGTGCGCCCGCAACTGGAGTATTGTGCTCAGTTTTGGGCCCCTCATTACAGAAAGGATACAGCCAGGTTAGAGTCAGTGCAGCGTAGGGCCACAAGGTTGGTGGCTGGTTTGCAGGGGATGCCGTATGAGGCGAGACTGAGGGAACTGGGTCTCTTCAGCCTGTTGGCGACATGCAGGTATGTGAGGGGGTGTCACACGGAGATGGGTAGAGACCAGTTCTCCCCTGCAGAGGAAGGCAGGACGCGTTCCAACGGAGCAAAGCTCAGGGAGCCAAGGTTCCATTTGGATGCCAGGAAGCACTTCTTGACAGTCAGGACCCCGAGGGTGTGGAATGGGCTTCCACGGGAGGTTGTTAAGGCCCCATCGGTGTAGGTGTTCAAGGATAGGCTGGACGTTCACATGGTGGGCATGTCGTGAGCGGAGCCAGCTGAAGCTGGGGGGTCAGACTAGATGGCGCGGGAAGCCCCTTCTGACTAGCTCTATTTCTATGTAAAGGACTGGAGAAACCCCACAACAATCAGGGGGGAAAACCCTATTTTTACCTTCAAAGTTTTATCGTGTTATTTTTTCCCCTGAAAAAATGAATTTTGGAATATTTTCTTCTAGAATGATAAATAAAACCTTTCTGTTTTCTCAAAGCCTATGCAACAGATGTCTAGGTGCAGCTTCATCACTGCAATTCCTCTGCACTGAGGATAAACCAGTCCTAGGTAGACAAGTAAGATTACAAGGCCCAAATACGAGATGCATTTCTGCCTCTAGGAGGCACTCGCATTGCCAGCAGAGAAGGAAGAAGACAGCAGGTTCTTGTCTGTGTGTGGGCTTCCTCTTTCTGGAAGAGCAGCGGATCTATTTTTTGTCTCCTTGATTAGCTTCAAAGAAGTAGGAGAAAGTATACAGCAACAAAAAGGAGCTGAAAATATACTTATTTGCAACACAAGAGTTTAAATTGATCTGAAATCTGAACCATAACTTAACTGCATTATTTTATCTCCACAAATCGTCAGTGAATTCCTCCTAATTTGATGCCTTTGTGCAGTTCTCCCCACATAGCTTGACGCTTGCTGGCAAGTGAACCCGTATATTATTTTTAATTTGGTGAGATCAACATCTCACATTTGGAGGCATTTCCACCTTGCACATTCTTCTGAGGAAGAAAAAAGTGACTTGCAAAGAGTATTAAATGAAATATGTACTGCCAGCTGCTGCAAAGGATGGCGAAATGCGTCCCTGTATCATGTAAGAGTCTCGCAGTAAACAAACAGTGCAAACAATCCCATCCACAAGCTGCACAGTAGCTTCATCAGAAGACAAGGTGACACGTGAAGATCAAGCGGGTGGGGAAATATTTATTTATAAAATGTGTATGCCTTCCATTACTTGCGTCTCTGGACGGCTTACAACATAGATCAAAATAAAATAAATTGACAATTCCACTCTGGCTGCAATTAATAAAATACACATAATAAAATTCAATTCCCATTAAAACATATTAAAATATTGATTAGATGAAAAGGTCTTGACCTGGCGCCGAAAAACATAATGGCAGTGCCAGGAGGACTATGGACCTCGACATTCCATAGTTGAGTTCTTGCAAGAGCAGTGTATTCTTCTGAAACCTCATGGTCAGGAACTGAAAATGTGTATCGGCAGGAGGGTTTTAAATAATTAAGACTATCGCATTGCTTTTGGAATCAGAAAATAACATAATAGAACCTGGACAAGCAAAACTCGATGAAGCACTTAAAACTGAATGGACAAATGTGAGAAGGGAAGGAATCGTGAACTTTGTGATGAGAAGCCCCCAACCAGTTTTTCTTTGTTCTTTCTTTTTTTCCTTTTTTTAACAGAAGAATTGCAGAGAACAGACATACTGTGGAACGTATCAGTTGTAAAATAAGCAAACTCGTATAGAAAATAGTGCATGGGAAAGCACTGGCTGACAGTGGACGTACTATGAAAGTAGAACGGGAGTTTAATAGATAAATCCATATATTAGCACAACGAGATGTGCATGTCACAGGTTAAATTCACTTCTTAACAGCAACATGAAACTGGGCACCTTTCAGAAGATTTATAGACATGTAAAATAAAAGATAAAACATGTAAAAGCTACTCACATGGTATTTTCAGTCTTCCAGGAGGAACAAGAAGAAAAATTGGAAGAATAAACCAGTGACACTGAAGCCTTGTTGTAAAATTTGATGGGATGGAGCAGTGATCCCCTCTGAAAGCTTGCTAAAAAACCCCCCAAGAAGCTCTTCAAGAAAAGTCATAGATGAGGACCTTAAAATGCTTGGCATCTTTTGGGTTTAGTTGTAAAACTCCTTGAAAAACTCCTTGAAATTTCTTTAGCAGTTGCTGCATCAAAGGAATCTTTTCACACAGCAATTCAGCAATTCTCTCACCCAAAGGATTATTATTTTACACAGTGACCTGGTTCACACATAACATCAATTCATGTTTGGTTGCCCTAACTAGGGTTTGTAGAGCAGATGATCAAAGAAACCATTCTCAATTCCTGCATTCTCAATTCCTTTGTCACCTCCCCCCACCCCACCAACCCAGATGCCATTGTAAATTGCCATAAGTTTTAGATTGCCAGGTAAAGCACCAGGGTATTTTTTTAACCACCACCTCTGCACCCTTGCAAACAAGCTTTGAAAAACCCATGGGTTCACATATAATGAGTTCTCTTTCTGGGTAGCCTCTGGTTCACACATCATGACAATCCAAAATTAAATCAGCCATAGGTTAAATAAACCACGGTTTAGTGTTACGTGTGAACAAGGTCACTGAATGATTATACTTCAAACACACACACTTGCACACACACAAAGTGGAAGAGAGCAGGCTTACAACCCTTAAACTATGAATCAGACATGGTTCTACTCAGGTAGGCAGATGAACTATTGGCAAAGATGTTCTCTGTTTCCAGCAGCACCAACTGCTATTCCAAAAACTGAAAACAATGGGTGAAGCCTTATTTTGCATATCACAGATAAAGATCTACCTAGATTAAGATCTAATTTCTCAATAGAGATAGCCTATCTAAGGAATTTATTCCCTCATTCGTCTTGCAAACATACCAGTATTGTTCAAATGTGCCTTTTATTGGACAGTTTATCTGTTTTCTTTTACTATTGTATCTTTTTCCTGAGTTACTTTTGCATTTTTTAGTGGTGGTTTGCTTTTCTGTGCTGTTTAGACAGGTAAGTTGAGGAATATATTATTATTTCGTCTTTTCCCCAAATCTGTCTTGCTGCCCCTGTATCACGAACTGAAATACATTTTTCCCCAGGGTGCAGCATGGCAAAACCTGGATGACCATCCTGCCAACCTCCTCAAATTGATCCTCCGGCAACCCACCTTCGTGGACAGCCAGGACTGGCGTCTTTCTAGTCATTTGTCCTCTATGTCGAAAGCCATGTTGAACGCCAATAAACCGCAGTTCATTTGATTAAAAAAAAAGTTGTAAAGCTATGCTGACCCCTACTGCTCCCAAATGAATAATTAGGGCTGCAATTTTCTCAATACAACACTGGCCCAAAGCAAAACAATTGAACATTAGCTGCAAAATTACTTTATTTTTATCCTTGGTGTTTACATTGTACAAGTGCCTCAACCATGAAATGGAGAGAGGTGTTCCAACGGCGCTCAGGAGAGCCCTGGGGACCCTCAGAGGCTTTCTAGCTGGGAAAGCTGACGAATCCTGGGCTAGACTCTGGGTCCAGCGAGGCCAGTAAGGCTGCCATGGACTGGCAGTTCTCCAGGGTTTCAGGCAGAAGATGCCGCAGGCCTGGAGTGCAACCTGGAGCCTTCCGCTCGGCCATGGAGCTATCACCCCTTCCTAGCAGATCTCCTTCCGTCGCTCCACACATGCTAAAACTAGCATCTGGTGTGGCCCGTCTCTCTTGCCCGGAACCAAAGGCGAGACCACCCCGCTAGCTCTCAGGTCCCCTTGGGGAAGGAGAGGATAGGAAAGGCCTATCAATGGAAGGAGGTGGGCAGAAAATACTTGTGGTTGCCCCTAGCAACCAGGTGACCTCATTTGTTGTCGTCACGAGCCATTAAGTCATCTCCATAGCATGGTGACCCTATGGAGGAAAGCCCTCCAAAATGTCCTATCCGTGACAGCCCCGCTTAGCTGTGCTAAATTCAAGGTGGAGGCTTCCTTTATGTACTCAGCCTGTCCCCTTCTGACTTCCTCTATCTTTTTGTTGTGCCATCTGGATGCCTTGCATACCCAGTTCAGTCCATGGTTTAGAGGCTATACAAATGATGGCTAGAGAAAACCAGGGAGGAAGAGCAATGAAACCCAGAACATACCGTCAAGCTTTCAAATCATGGCTTGGGAGACAGCGTTTATAACTTCTAAATTAAGCCACTACTAAAAGACATATGAAGAGAAGGGGAGAAGTTGATGCGTACAGTATAAAATCCTTTCTTTTTGGTAAGCTGACCCAAAAATGATCACTCAAAGGCAGTTCAGAAAACAGAAAGAGGGATTCTTACCAAGATACTGTAGATTTAATTTAAAAAGATTTTACGAAGGTGCATAGGTTTAACAGCACCTAAATCTTTTTCAGCCCAGAGGCAAAATTCCATTTTGGAGAGGTTCTTGGCAGGCACATTCCAGGGGTGGGAAGGTTCAAAGATAAAAATACTGATGCGTGAGGAATCTGCGGATGATAATCCAAAGGATTTGCCTGACTCAGCCCTCCAGATTCTGCCCTGTCTTACCCACACTGATGCTGTTTATATCTGAAATGAATCAGAAGAGCATTCCGATCTTCACTTTAAAAATGGACCACAATTTGCACAAGTTAATGTATTTCTTTAAAGCTCAGGAAATCTGTGCAAATTACACAGCCTCAGATTTGCATCCATCTCAAAGCTGAGCAAATTCAAGTGCTTCATGGGCCTGAGGAACTCAAGCTGGCTGCCCTACCAGACTGCTAAAGAAAAAACCCAACAACCTCTCACCTGTATAAATATAAATATAAAAATAAATATGTGAACCCAATAAGCAGTATTTGTGGAGCATGTACATTAGTGAAAGGAATCAGATATTGCATGCATAACATTGGTGAGAATGCATATTGTGTTTAATGGTGAATAAAGTAGGGCAAAGAACCAAAATTAGACAAACTATCTACTATCTCCAGGTTTTTAGTTAAATATAGGAACATTCACACCACAGCCTGTTTTAATTATCTTCATCAGCAGTTTTTTTTTTTTAATTCCACTTGAACCAAGAGAGTGCCCTTGTCAATCAGGACAGACTAAAGGAGTAGAAGATTTTTTACTGGAAGTTAACTTTTTATATTGCTGCTGTTGACGTGATGTGCCATCAAGTTGTCGCTGACTTATGCTGACCCTATGAATAAAAGCCCTTCAAAAATACCCTGTCCAGGACAGCTCCATCCAGACCTCCCAAGTCCAAGGCTGCGGCTTCCTTTATGGATTCAATCCATCCCATATTTGGTCTTCCCTTTCGACTTTCCATGACATGACTGTCTTCTCCGGGGTGTCTGGCCTTCTCAGTTCTGCCAGTTTTGCTTCTAGGGAAAGTTCTGGCTTGATTTGAACTAGGACCCACTTGCTTGTCTTTCTCTTGGTCTGGGGTATTTGCAAAGCTCTTCTCCAGCATGGTGTTTTGAACACATCAGTTTTCTTCCTGTTGGCTGGCTTCACACCCATATGCTGCGATTTGGAATATGTTTTGGATCATCTTGACCTTGCCCTCTAGTGAAACATCCTTGCCCTTAATGATCCTTCTTTGCTATGCTTGTTCCTTCATTGCTACCCTTCCACGTTTCGGTCTTAGAATCATAGAAGAGTTGGAAGGGGCTCGAGCAGTGATGGCGAACCTTTTAGAGACCGAGCGCCCAAAGCCAAAACCCACTTATTTATCGCAAAGTACCAACACTGCAATAAAACTTGAATTAGTTTTAACTTAGTTTTTAGTTTGGAAAAAAAACAACTCGCAGCCAGTCCGTCCATCCATCCATCCATCTCCTTGGCAGTGCACTGACCAGCCATGCGAAAGCTCAGACGAGTTGCGGCTAATGAGTTGCAGCTCGTGACATCATCGCCTGGTGCCGCTACTCCTTTCCGAGCGTGCGCATGGCCCCTGTGTGCGCCGTTACCCTATGCTCGGCTGCTGGGGGGACTTGGCTCGCGTGCCAACAGAGAGGGCTCTGCGTGCCCACTGCGGCACGCGTGCCATAGGTTCGCCACCACTGGGCTAGAGGGTTCAGCCTCCTGCTCAGTGCAGGACTCCGAGTTAAACCACCCCCCTCCAGTTGTCCAGTTGCATCCCGAAGGCCTCCAGTGTGGGAGAGCCCACCACCTCCCCAGGTCATGGGCTCCATTATCGTACTGCTCTAACAGTCAGCAAATTTTCCCTGATAACTAGTCAGATTCTGGCTTTCCGTAACTTGCCCCCATTATCCAATGTCCTACACTGTGGGATGATTGAAAAGAGATCCTGTTCTTTCCCTTTGTGGCAGTCCTTCAAATAGAGTGCTCTCCTATTTCCCCTTAGTTTTCTCTCCTCAAACTAAACATGCCCAGTTCTCTTAATCTCTCCTCATGGGGCTTTGCTTTCAGCCCCGAGATCATCCCTGCTGCCATCTGAACCCCTTTCTGCTAGTTTGCATCTTTCTTAAACTGTGATGGCCAGAACTGGAAAGGGCTCCAGATAATGCCTCGTTAGGCTGCAGTCTCCCTTTGAATTGATGCCTGCGCCAAGGCATATGAAGTAGCTTTTGATATTAGGGCCCATTTAATAATCTAAATCATTAATTTAATAACAACAGAACCCTGTTACTTATTTTGCTGCCTGAACAGGCCATTGGATTTGATGTTTCCTATCTGCTGACAGGCATAAATTACACTGAAACAAACTGAATAGCCAAATATTTTGCTGTGGCTATTAAGATAAGATAACGATTAATTAATGGCTGACAGTAACTTTTGGGAAATAAATAGTATGGGCACTGTTTAGAACTGACAGCTGATTTGATGCTGTGTGTGCTTGTACGTTTAGTTTTTAATCTTTTTAACATGAGTTGCATTTATTTTACATACCTTAATTTAGTATGTCTTATTGTTCATTTTTAATATTTTTATATTCCAGTATCTGGAAAAACTAAATAAACACACTTCTAGTTGGCTGGTTAAGACTCTCCAGAGTTTGCCTGCATTCAGACATCATAAATTAATTTAATGTAGCTTATTCGGGTTCTCTCTTGTGACGCACAATTTGGTCTGAAACTCTTACTGATACCGACTAAGGACAGGCATTTCAAAATTCTGAAATGGGAAAAAGCTACCAAACCAAACCAAACCAATTGGTAAGGCAGGAGAAGGAAGGGAGACCAGAAAGTCAGCAATTTACTATTTGGGGAACGTCAGAGGGCCAGAAGTTGTTGTTCAGAAGCTCCAAACTTCTGATTACCAGATACTGAAACAGCCAACTTCTGTGTATCAGTTCTAGAGGAATCTGGCTAGATGTTGGGAACAAAATGGGCAGTTATTCTTGACATGTGTTCCAAGGTCAGGCAGGTTTGGACTCGTCAGATGAGGATGGGCCCTCAGAACTGGTACCCTCAGACACTGAGATGGGTGAGGGGGAGAAGCTTACCTCAAGACCATCCCCCCCAGGTGACTCTGAGAATAGTCCGGATACATGGCAGAAGAATTCCAGCAGCCAGCCAAGCCTGGTATGACTCTTGATCCCATGATGCAGCATGAGGAGAGAAGGGCAGTGGACAGAGAAGAGGCTTGCCTGCCTCCAAAGGGACCCCCCAGAGGGACGAGTGCAGGAGCACCCACAAAGAGGGTTCTCAGAAGTAGTTGCTAGACTGGGTTCGACTAACTGCTCTGCACATGCTCAGAGACTCACTCTGTGGCAACTGTACCTTCAGAATAAAGAGGTTTTGCGAATGAACTGTTGGTTGCCTTGAATAAGCACATGGGGAAACCTCTCTCCTGGCCCTAGACGCTATTGGAGAGAGAATACTAAACAAGACACAGGCTGTACTTTATGGAACTGCTAAGGGGGAAGTTACAAGCTCAGCAGTGCAGATGTTTAGGTTGTGGACCAGAAAAGGTAGAAAGGAAAATCAGAGTAAGTTAATATTTATCTTGTTATCTAAATCACATTTAATAGACCTGACTATATATGGTCTAAGAATGTCAACACACTCAGATGATTTATGTAGCAAATTATATACACATTTGGATGGGCAAAGACGAAAAACTGCATTTACCTGCAAGTCTGTAAATGCTAGACTGCTTCTTGGAGTAAATGTTATGCTAGCAAATGTTGATGAATAGCACACCTAACATCTTCTTTCTAGAGCATCACTTTGGCTTTTCTTTCGGCACACATCAGAAAAGCAGCAAGCTTTCCTTCTGTGCCAACTCTTCTCTCTCTGTTGCTCCACGCCAGACACCCAACGCACCCCTACGTTATTCCTGAATGCCTTTTAAAACAAAAATCAGCATTACACAGCTGCCTAGACATCTGTTTAAACGTGAAGAAGCGTTGCTAGTGGGACCCATTAATCCAGCTGCAACTGAACTCTGTAGATTGCTCACCTGGTTATCTAATGCAGGTAAGTAATACCACCAAGGCATCAAAGAGAGAAGCTATAAATGCTGGACCTGGGCTAGCAAACCATTTGTGGGGGGAACACAAGCAATCAATGTTATATTGACAGGGCTAACCACGTATGTTGGAAAAAAGTGATCAATCACCTTCTTTCCAGAACCCAGTGAAGAAGCTCTTTGCTTTAGTCTATCCTTTATCATACTCTTACCAAAGACTCAAAATGAACAGAAAAATCTTCCCCAAACCATGCAGCCAGAGTACGCAAAAGAAATAATTTAAGCACGGTTTCCCCAGCTCAGCATCCTCCAGGCTGGGCTACAATTCCCAGTTCCACAAGCCAACAGATCTGGTGACAAGGTGGGTGTGAAAGTTTCAAAGCCTCCGAGACTTCTGTGTGTGGGCAATACTAATACATGCAACAATGTAGGCTGTCAAAACAAACAAAAAACCTTAGGCAACAGTCTCCAAAATTGTCTTGGAGAGTCCTTTGTGAGTAAGTTGATATTTTATTGAAGCAGGGGGAGATTGAGACCTCTGGCCCATGTCTTTCTCCCCCCCCCCCCCCCGCACACCTTGAGGTTTGCACTACATTTTTCTTTATCCTTGGAAAATGTTCCCCTTTTTCTCAACAGCCAGCCCTCCTGCAGGACTGTGGCATACACACAGTCCCGTTTATAATCCCAAGAATGGTGTGTTGGCTTACTTGCAGGGCTGTCTCCTGAAATTCTCAACTTGGCAGGGTTCTCCATGCGTCCTAAACCCCCCCCCCCCCAACCCCCCAAGTGTGCAGCTGCCTAGGAGGCGACTACATGGTAGAGTGAACAATTAAGACTTCCTGGATGAATGAAGTCGCTATCCAGGGTTCAAAGGGCTCGCTCAATAGGGGGTTGATTCTGTTTTAGTGATGCTCGCATCATTGTGTAAACTGCTTTCCCGGTTGATGTTAGAGAAGCTGGCCCTTCAGGTGGGTGCAGGGAAGGAATCGTTCCTGCTGAAGACAAGAGGACCCTCTAAAAATAAATACAGAAAGGTACAGCACTATCCCTCTGACTGTTATGAATTTAAACTATTTATGTTCCACATTCAGGAGCCCTGCAACTTCCTCCTGTAGCAATCTGTCACCACAGACATCCTGGACCTAACTCTTCAGAAATAGCTCTCCTGCGTTCAACAAGACGCAGGTAACAAGACATTATCTTAGCCTCAGATGATCCAGCTGTGGGGGATTTTTCAGCTCTGCCCCTACCTAGACAGTGGGAACCTGAAGATAGTGACCCATGCTCTGGTAACTTCCAAAACGGATTGCTGTAATGCGCTCTACGTGGGGCTGCCCTTGAAGATGGTCCAGCAATGGCAACTGGTGCAGAACTGGGCGGCTTGGTTGGTGACTGGTGCTTCACTGGCTACCAGCTCTGGCCCAGGCCCAATTCAAGGTGCTTGTATTGACACATAAAGCCCTAAAGGGCTTGGGGCCTGGCTATCCAGAGGACCTTCTGCACCCATATATACCTCCCTTTAGATCAGCTCAGGTGACCCTTCTACGAGAACCAGCCCACCCGGCAACCAGGTGAAGCGCCTTTTCTGCTGCTTCTCCCAACTCTGGAACTCCCTCCCTAGGGAAATCCGCTCGGCCCAATCTTTATTTTCCTTTCGATGCCAGGTGAAGACATACCTCTTGAGGAACTTTTTAACACTTAGCCTGAATGCTGTGGCCCTTTTTATACTGCTTTTCTAGATGTTTTGATTCGTTGGGTTTAAATTGGTTTTAATGTGTTTTACTTTGTTAATATGTTTTATGTATTGTCAGCAACCAAAGAAGGCCTCGGAAGTTATAGGCAGCCTATAAATGCACGAATGAATGGAATTAATGAAGTGCAGGATTGTGGCCCAACTGGAACACACAAGGGTATAGCTCACCACTGTTTATGGGCAGAGGCTACTTTAAAAACTGCATGTATTTTTGTCCTTCTGCACAGATGCTTGGAAAGACAGCTGGGGCCTCTTTCATGTAAAAAGAGTTTATGGAGCAGCCCCCCCCCCCCCCCCCCGAGAGGCCTCAGCGCTACACATTTTAAAGTTCTCTGGATGCCAGTCCCTTCCTGTGAGTAACTCCTTCTCCTCATATAACCTGGCTGAATATAACTTCCGACCTAGACGGTGCCCGGGAAGAAGGCAGACACTGCATGAATCAAAAAGTGCACCACACAGATTTAGAAAGGCCTATTTGAATAGCCAAACAGAATATAAAGCAAAGCAAAGCTGCCAGGATGCCTTTTGCTCAGAATTACTCAGAAACGCCATGAAAAGGGACAGAGAGAAGTTAGAAGGGCTGAGAGCATTTTATGCATCAGCATGAATTCAGCCATGCTCCCGGAAGGCTTCGGTCATTCGGTGCCTGCGGGCATCAAAATCAAATGTGGAAAAACCATGACAAAAAGCCAAAATGATGGCAATGGAGAGCTCTGAAGCAGATAACGGGATGTGCCTTTCTCTTTTTTCTTTTGCATTCTGGAATTATCTAAACAATGTGCTCCCAGTTCGAAAGTATTTTTTTCAGAGGGTTTCATTGCACCGAACCCCAGCATGGAGGATGTAATGCAGCGGCTTCTGCTTGAATAGTTTCCGCTTCCCACATTCTCCTGTTAGCAGCTAAATGGGTGCAAAAGCCATTTGGGAATGGCATCTTTAATTTTTCTACATTACGTTTATAACCCATGTAAAATAATAAGAGGTAAGTTCAAGTCTTCCTCAGCAGTGGTTCTTAAGAAGCTGCAGTATATTAAGGGCCAGTGTGGTGTGCTGGTCAATGTTGGACTGGGGACCTGGGAGATCAAGGTTCTAGTCCCTAGTCAGCCACGAACCTCACTGGGTGACTTTGGGCCAATTGCTTTCTTTTAGTCCAACCTGCCTCCCGGGGTTGTTGTTGTGAGGCTAAAAGGAAGCTATGGGTTCCTCAAACAGGAAAAAAGGCAGGATATAAATTCAATTTAAAAATAATAATAAAGATGCAAAAGGCCCTCTGCCTAATTAGCGAAGCCTCGCAGTGGCTCAGAGAATGTGAAAGGATACCCTCTTGCACTGTTGAAAGTGATAAGGCTCTGAAATGAAACCCATATTTTACAACCTTAATTTTGCCAATTAAGACATGCAACTCCAAGGTTAAAGCAAAATGTGAGGTTTAAAATCAAATAAAGAATTAAATTTAAAAAATCTAAGTGTTTTCCAACAGTCCTCTTGAATTGCATATTATTCTTAACAAACCCATAATGTCTTGCCATTATTTGCAAATGTAATCCCCAAATGATCAACAGTCATATATATTCAGAACCTGAGTTATCCTAATGGGCTATTTCAGATCATTAAACTGCGAAATGTGTGCATGCTATGAATCATATGCATTTAAGCTGAAATAATCAGGTGGTTGTTTGGGTAATTGCTCCAGCATAATTAGTTCTCCAGAAGTAAAAGCAAACTCATAACTAACTAAATAAATAAACAGGCTGTTCTCTTGTCTCTTGTATCCTTGCTTCGTGGGCACGTTTTATAGAAAAACCCAAGGATTTGGGGGTTGGGGAAAATATATTAAACATTCCAATTAAAATAACGTCATACCAAATGACTGAAAGCAACACTGTAGATTCGGGCTGGAAAAGGAACCGTATTCAGCCAAAGTCTTTCATATTTTCTGCTCCCGTTGTTGGAAAGCACTGCTTTCATTCTACTTCCAAAAACGTGACAATTGCAAAGATAGCCCTGCAATTCCAGATACCCTTGCTTAAGAGAGGCCAAGGTAAGATGGACACACAGACTCAGTGAAGGTACAACTTTAACCAGTGAGAGCTTCACAGGATCAGGTCTAAGTCTCTGAAAAGATGTCTGCAAGCAGACTAAAGCAAATGCAGAGAAGATGCAAAAGAGAGAAGTGCAACAGGTAAGCTTTATGACGCTAAAATCCAATCCAGGAAGACTGGATGCCTTGATCTAATTGCACAGCAGGTACCATTTATGAATGAATAAATGGTATGTTATACAGACCACTTGTCTTTATCCCTATGACAAGTGCAGAAGCCTAAAGGGAAAGGGAAAGGTTTCCCCTTGACGTGAAGTCCAGCCATGCCTGACCCTAGGGGGCGGTGCTCATCTGTTTCCTGGCCGAGGGAGCCAGCGCTTGTCCGCAGATGGTCTCCGTGGTCATGTGGCCGGCATGACTAAACACCGAGGTGCAAGAACGCTGTTACCTGCCCACCGAAGTGGTACCTTTTTATCTACCTGCATCTGCATGCTTTCGAACTGCAAGGTTGGCAGGAGCTGGGACGGAGCAACGGGAACTCATCCCGTTGTGCAGATTCGAACCAGCGACCTTTCGATCTACCAGCCCAGCAGCACAGCGCTTTAAACCACTGCGCCACCTGCAGAAGCCTACATTGTCCAAATTAGATGTCTACAAAACACAACATGTCTTCCATAGCTGCATGTCTTAAAACACAATTTATCATGTAACACAGGCCTAAACAATGAATTTGCATTCTTTACTTCTATACACCCTAGCATACATCTTGAACAACTGTACAAAAAGTTTTCAAAAAGGCAACACTCACATCTCATGCACAACTGGTAGATAACCAAATCAACAGTGTTAGAGCAAAGAACTTGGAAAATCAGTGACGTCACCATTCTTTGGATGTTCATTGTAATATTTATGGAGGGAATTACAAGGATACAAATTACTTATACAGTGAGAGCGAAATGGGAAGGCTTTCCCAAGGGTGCCCTCAGCTAATGACCCCAGTCAACAGACCAGTCTTCTCACAACTGCAGAACTAAAACCAAATAAGCAAGACTGAGGACCAGTTTGGAAGAGCTCTGTGTGAGCAGAACCCATGTGTTGTGGAGAGGCAGAATTGCAGCCACCTACGCCACTCATCCGTCACGTCTACCTGGCCTCCAGATTGGCCAGGTGTACATGCATCCAACCCAATATGATGCCGTAAGAACAGTCAGGGGTGATCTCCTCTAGGACTGACTGGTTTGATCACCTTGCAGTCCAAGGGACTCTCCACAGTTCAAAGGCCTCAATCCTTCGGTGCTCAGATTTCCTTATGATTCAACTCTCACAGCCATACATTGCAACTGGGAAAACAAGCATGATGCACTGGCTATGTATAAATGCAATGTTCAACATATGGACATCTGCCAGTCATGTTGGGAAGGGCTGGCGGTCACTATTTGCTCTCACATCACTGATCTCCACCTCCCCTCCCCCCCAGCACGCCTGTGCCCACGCCTGTCTCTCCCCCCAGTGTGCCTGTGATTGTGCCCATCTCCCCCCACCCCCCCCACGAACCGTGGGGGGGGGGGGGTAGCTGGCCACCATCTTTTTTTTTTTTTTTCTTTTTTTTTAAAATTTTTTGGAAAAAAAAAAAAAAAAAAAAAAAAAGGTTGCAGAAGGGATGAACCTTATTTACATTGAGCCTTATGGGGAAATTTGACTTGGCTCATGACCAATTTGAGTCATGACCAGAGTCCTGGAACGGATTAAGTTTGTGAGCCAAGGTACCACTGTACAAGGATTAAAAATGTACACATTCCGCAAAAGTGAAAATACAACCAATTAGAGTGGGCTCAAAGCACAAAACAAAACACCCTCCTGCTCCAACAGCTCCTTTGTGAAGTCTGATCTAGTAACTCACCAGTTGTTCATTCATCATTTGAGACCTTTGATCCAACAGCGCTGGAATTTAAAATGGAGTATTTGCCAACATTTGATAGTAGACATGGAGGGATCTTTTGACCTCAACCCTGGGGACAAAAGCGAAGATGCTCTTGTCCTCTACATGTTGTTGGACTCACAACTCCCATCAGTCCCAGCAAGCTTGGCCAACTGTCAGGAATGGTAGAAGTTAGAAGCACCATCATCTGGAGGTCGGCAGGGTCTACACACCTGGTCTAAATGGTTTAGGCTAAGCCTTGCAAATCATCACGACAGGGGTCAGCAACTCATGGCCCTTCCAGCATTTTGGACTACAACTTCTAGCAGCCCCATCCCGAATCAGATGCATCAATCATGAAGAATTATTTGGTCTACAAGAAATTGTAGACCAAAACCTTTGGAAGGCCGCAAGTTGCTCCTCCTTGGTTTACTGGGCATCTTGTCCTGCAACCATTCTCCCTGTGCCCTCAGATCCGCATGGAAAACTCTGCTTTGCAAAGATGAAAACTACAAGGGGCCATATATTGTTTTTATATGTTTAATATGTATTTATTTACTGTTGTGAGCCGCCCCGAGGCTTCTGCGAATGGGGCAGCATAGAAGCTTACTAAATAAATAAATAAATCTTTCCCCAAAGTGGCACCTCCGCAGAGGAATGTTCTGCACAGCGCATTCTCACAGGCTCCTTCGCAGAGATTTTTAATGAAAACCTTGCTTTTCCTGCAGGCTTTGTTTTGTTTTCTATGCCTGAGTTGTTTCAATTACGGAACTTTAAACTGGTGGTTTCATTGCTGTTTTATTGTAAATTTGCTGTGGATTTTATTGTCATGTGCTTTAGATATTGGTTTCCTGGAGATGTTTGCTTCAGTCTGCACCGAATGCCATGTAACAGCAGGAAATGCGGCATATAAATATGCAAGTATTTCATTATTACCTTTATATCCCACTTTTTCACCTTGCCAGGCAGCTTCTACGGTCCGCCTCCTTTCTGCTTTGACCTCATAGCAACCCTGTGGGACAGGTTAGGCTGTGGGTCCGTGCATGGCCTGAAGCCGAACAGCACTTGGTCTCCGCAGTCTGTCATCCAGTCACTCTGCCACACTGGCTCTCGAGATAAATGATTTTTTAAAACATGTTTCCATATCGCCATACTGCAGCGCTTTTCCGACATACAGCTCCTCGGGTTTATTTTTGATTCACGCTATTGATTGTCAGCAAGTTTGTAGTGCGACACCATCAGATGGCATGACGGAGGGGTGACGTGCTCAAATCAATGCTTATTTTCAAATGCTTCCCTAAAGCAGAAAATAGAGAGGATCTGGAGAGCAGGTTGAAGCATGAAGTCAGCATGCTCAAAGAAATGAAGAGCCATGTGCTGACACTACCGTGACACGGAGACCCTTTTAACAGGCTGGTCTTCGCAAGAGGCCACAGAAACCGGAGCTGGGGGAAGGTGTCAAACTTTAATGAGCTCAAGGGTGCTTAAGTTCAGGACTAGATGTAACACTGACGATGAGGTTGCCACCTGTATGGCATTCCCTCTCCTCCTCTTCCCATAAGGTGCAGGTGAAGAAATGCAGGATGTTTAATTTCATCCATTTATGTACTAAATGCATTTCTTATCCGCTAGTCCAAATGCAAGTTCTTAGAGTGGTTTAAAAAATTAACACATGCAAATGTAAAAATCATGCTTAAATGATTGCATAATTAAAAGCCAAACTACATAAGAACCATAAATATGTTTCAAAGCTGATAGCAACCACCCGAAAGTAGAGATCCCTTTCTAAATTTAAAACATTTTCACTCATTGGTCAAATGAGATGCCTTGAGTACTGATTTCCAGCTACAATCCAGAAAGCCGAGTTCTTTATTACCCCTTGCCCTGTCTGTGGTGAAAAGAGGCATGTGTGGGAACTTTTTGTAGAACTAATAAGCATTCTGCACAGGGAAGCATGAAGACAGACAATCAGAGGAGGATAAAAATTGCTATCCATTGTATAATTAACTTCACCCATAACGTCATGCCAACATCTCTTCATGACACTGAATTCTACGTGTGTGTTTCTGCCTGTAGGCAGCATGACCATACTTCAGACACGTGTAGCTCTCTAACTAAAACATCAAGTCCAAGCACTTTTGATGGGTTCTGGAAATATTTTTCTAATGCTAATTTTTCTAAGGACCCTTCTGCTTATATCATCTTCAATATGAGCTTCTCAATTACAACTGATTTGGTAACACCACAGAGAATCTGCATTTGACATTCAATTAAAGCTTTCTGTAATAAGGAAGTACCGCAAATTTTACTTGCTGAGCTAGCCCCATGAAAAATGTGAGATCAATACCTTATTCCCATCTCTGTACTGTTTACATTTCATGGCTCTGAAGTCACAGACCTGAATTTCACCAGTCTTTTATTTCCTTGATGAACATATCCTAATAACAATTGTGACAAATTTGTCTCTAAGGAAGTACTTTCCAACCATCACCACCATTTTATTAAGAGAGTCATGAATCTCTTCTACCCAGAGAATAGAAAAAACGTTCTCTTCTCCTTGGTCTGTACAGCAAGAGAAGGACCGATGGAGCATTTTTTTAACTACTCCCAGTCAGAAACCTAGTTTCAGCTGAATTCTAGGTTGCTCCACCAAAATATACACATTCTCCAAACCTGTTTTTACTGTTCACCCTCTGCCTCCAATCAGAGATACTGCAAGACCATGTGTTTTACTTTTCTCTACAAGCTGAAGCAACTTCCCCGTGTCCACCTGAACTAGGGTTAAATGTTTTCTGAAGCAACTCAGAAATGGGGTGTTCCTTGATCGCTAATGAAAAGTCAGAATGATGAAGTTCACATATGTTTGTCCTCACCATTCCTGGCTTATATAACCAGGGATTGGCACTGTGATGTATGAGGTCTTTCTGTTACCACTGCCATTATGTATGATTACTTCTAATCAGGATTTCTGTGGGGGAAAAAATGAAATCAACTTTAAACCATTAGTTCATAATCTGGTTATTCTTGACTACTGTTAATCCTGGTGCCAACTTCATGGTCAAGCACACTGTCAACATGCTTCAAACTTGGAGGAAATTGTATTGAATGTTACCACCTCTGGTCCATCTTGCAATCAAAATGGTTCCTTTAGAAAGGAGAGGATGTCTTGCATCTTAGCCCTTGATCTGGTTTTCTTCTCTCTGGCTGGATATGCACACAATCAGCCAGGTGGTCAAACACTCTTCTGTCTCTGATCTCCTCAAGTCTGAGGACAATCATGTTGCCCAATTCCCTGCCTGCCTCTCACTCAGAAGGCACTTCTACAATTCAAAGATGCTGCACAACTATTCCAACTCCTTCTTCTCAATGGGTTGTCTCTGGTAAGTAGAGGTTAGGAAAACAAGGCAGCCTTACAAATGGAAGGCAATGTAAAATAGGCCCCCTGTAAAAGTCTATGAATGAGATCAGGTGATTGCACAAGAACAGTCTAATCCGGGAGCACCCAAAAAGAGCAGTCCCCAATTCCTCTGCCAGAGAACGAGTTAAAAGTCTATTATTGCCCCTGAGTAATCCCACTCCTGAACAAATTTGATAATAGTGCAAAGGCACCCAGAAATTAGTGTTTTGTCAGGGTAATAAAAGTCTGTTATCTTCTCTAATATCCATCTCATTGCCGAACCCTGATTAAAGATTAGCTATCTCATCAGCTAGCTGGACAGGTTAACGTTTGCTTTGCATATATTAAGAAGCAGAAATTACTCTTCATTGATTTTACTTTAAACAAGATGAACATGTTAAAATATTTACCTTGAAGCAAAGCTGTTTGAATAATGGATCTATACAAATTCGCCTCATGATTTCCCACTCTTCCCTTGCAGCACAAATGATTCTCTGTTAAGTATTGGCTGCACAATTTTGTAACACAGACTTTTTTCCATTACCAGAGCTGTTTTGGAAAGCAACTGTGATATATGGAGGTGGTAAAATATGTTGATAATACTTCAAACTATGGCTTGCTTATATCATCTTGAAATTCGGAGACTAGGGCTTCTTAAAAACTGTTTACAGAAAGCCAGCCTTTGACATGACTGATTATTAAAGGCTCTCTTTTCTCATTTGACTTGGGGAACCCCACAACCATCTAACTGCATTTAGGAAAATGATGTTTACAATCAGAAGAGAAGGACCCAAATCCATTCAACAAATTATGACAAAAATACACTGGCAAATCCAAGCGCCTGCAGTCTGCATAAAAAAATAAACTGCCCAAGAGCAAGAAGTACAGTAATAATAAATTAGATTCTAACCATTCCCGTCAGCTTTTGCTAATCTTATTTTTTTGATCTTTATAGAATACCCAAGCACATCTGTCAGCACCATGAAATTTTTCATTGCCAGCCATAAACACAATATCTTATTCTCTACCCTACAGTCTCTCTTTCCTTCTCCCTTTTCCACCAAACTTTCCCAACAAAGTGAGAGAGAAGCAAATGCCCTTGCTAAACAGAGAGGATTAAGCACATCGCTTCTGTTTGCACAACAAATTATCCTGGCACAGCAATATCTAACTCAAACCAAATCAAACTCATCTTGCGAACCAATGTGGTGTGTTTTTATTTTGTTAAGTTTTTATTTTTATTGTGCAACTGTCCTGAGACTTTTGTAATAGGATGGGAAAGAAAAGTGATAGGTAGGTAGGTAGGTAGGTAGGTAGATAGGATAAATAGATAAGAGTGGTGGAGCAGGGACCCAAGGGATGATGGGTTCAAGTCCCCACCCACTTGGCCAAGAAGCTCACTAAGTGTCTTTGGGTCAGTCACTCTCTCTCAGAGTAGCCTACCTCACAGGGTTGTTGTAAGGATAAAAATAGAGCTATGGAAGCCACCTGGGCATTGTGAGGGAAAAAAGCAGGCTACAAATGCAAAGGAGTAGTAGTTGTGATGCTGTTGATGATTATATAGTTTAGCAAGCAATTCCCTTAACATTTACTATTGGAGCGTATGCACGAAATGCTACCCTACAAAAACGTACTCTCTACATCTGGTAAATGGCCATTTACCTATGGTAAGCAACGGAATTTAATTAGCCAGGTTCCACCATTCATGTTCCAAGCCAAAACCTATTTCTCCAAGTCAGCGAGAATGTATCAAAAATGTTATTTCCTTTCCACTGCCTTTCCCAGTCTTCATGTGTGAAAGAAGAAACCAATCTGAAGTGCAGCTGGGGAACGCAGAGAGGCTGAGGAGGTAGAGACACGCCAAGAACGAAGAGATCTCAAATGCCATCTGTCTTCTCACGACCCAGTCCATCAACTTCTAAAACAACCTTTCTGCTGTTCTTAAAAAGTAAAGCTTTACCTAGCAATTTTAATGACATGGAAAGAGTTTGTGGATCTGGGAAGTGTTTGAAAAGAGTTTCTTCTCAGGTGAAGGATACAGGCTAGATCTGCAAGGGTGAGAAGCCACGATGTTAAAACTTGTTAAAATGCTATTTTTTGTGCTTTGCATCACCCAGAGGGCCTATGGCTAATGGGGTGGCATGAAAATTAAATAAATAAATGGGGAAGCAGAGCAAACTAAGCTGCATAGGAGATGGATACAGCTGTGAAGCTTTCTGGAAATTCTGAGTCATGTGGGGAGGAAATCCCAGAAATTTGCGAGGAAACTGAAAAGCTCATAATACTTTTCAAAAGGCTTCTTTGCAAATGTAAAGTCACTTTTCTACTTAAGGGACATCAACTGTATTTGGCATCACTTGGCTGACTCATAAAAATCACCAATAAAAGCATTTTAAATCAGATACCCATTAGTAAATTTTGTCATTACAGATTACTTTTAAATTTAATACATAAAACAATTTTATGAGCAAAGCAGTCCATTTTTGGAACTTTAGCCATTAATCCCAGGAACACGGGGATGGTGGGTGAAGCTGGGGATCTGGGGGCCGAGGCTCTTTCGCTGTGCTGAGAGAGGTCCAGCAGTCAAGGAAAATGGCTAACTTGGAAGGGAGGTGAGGTCAGCTGACGTGGCCGTGCCCACCCATGTCATCTGGCCTACAGAGGACCTGCTAGGTGGCCCTGTGCCCATCTTCCCATGTGCCCTGCCTGAATATCAATGAACTGATTTGTGTGTAAGCGCATGCATGTGTGTGTGTGTTGGCAACAGGGCACCGGCTGAGAATCTTGCGTCTGTGCCCTTTTCATCAGGGAAGCTGCAATGGGTGAGGCTGGCATTTCAAACCCGTGCAATTCCGGGCAGAAGGTGATGGTACGGCGTGCCAGTCTGATGCAAGCATCTTTCCCAGTCCTTAAAGGGGCAATGTGGAAGAAACCCCAATTTTAACCACTGCTGCCAAAGCTGTTCCCCACCAGCGGAACAGGAATCAGCTCCCCAGTCAAACATACTGGCCCATTTCACCCATCTCTAATGTAGAGTGATAAGGTACAGCACATCCAAGAGAGAAAATGGACAGATTGGACTATTAAGAATGACAACACCAGAAGAGGTGGCCATTTCACAGACAGCGGACTCACAGAAGGCTCCGTTTGATCGGGCACGGATGTGTCCTGTTTTACCATCTCTGAAGCAAGGAGTAAACCAAGAACAAAAGAACGTTCCCAAAGCCTTGGGGCAGGAATGCTCTGAAACAACGGTGAGGCATGTGCCAAGTTCTCAAACAGGAAGCGATGTGGCTGCCACACTGCATGACAATGCGGAGCTGAAGATGTGACTCAGAAGTTGGAGGAGGAATTTTCCTTGTTTGAATAAGAACATCCACAAACCAGGCGTCAATGCTGCGGTGTGTCTCAGGGGCCTGTCCCTGCACATACATGACCCATATATGCCATGAGCCAGAATTCTTTTCTTTCGTTCACTTTCTCCCTCATATATAACCAAAGACACCAGAGATGGGGGAATCCCTATCCCCATCCCTACCACCAGTCCATCCTGAGGACACATCCTCCAAAGTGCCCTGACTTAGTGCCATAGCCACTCCCTGATACTGTGTTCCAAAATGATCCATTATTTTATTTGTTTGTTTGTTTGGAGAACTTACATGCCGCCCCCTTCGCATAAGTCTCGGGGAGGCTTCCAACCCATAAATAAATACAGTCGATACAATTACATAAGATATTGGAGACATCCTGGCAAAAAATTGTTAAAATCAATAAATAAAGTCAACAATTAAAATAACATTTAAGTAAAAAGGTCTTGGCCTGGTGCCGAAAAGCAAATAACGACGGCGCCAGGCGGACCTCTCTGAGGAGCGTGTTCCATAAGTTGGGCTCCACCGCAGAGAAGGCCCTTCTCGGGGTACTCACCCTCCTAATATCATTCACGCAGGGCTCCCGGAGAAGGGCCTCTGCCGCTGATCTCAAGGGGCGGGAGGGCACGTAAGTGCTCCTTTAGGTAACCAGGTCCCAAGCCGTTAAGGGCTTTATAGGTGATAACCAGCACCTTGAACTGATCTAAGATCAGAGGCAACTATTTGTTAACTTTAATAACTCGACCTCCCCACTCGATCTGGCAGTTCCTGGGCACCACTCCCTGGCAAACTTTGCAGTACCATTCCACACATGGAAAACAAACACAGCTCCTCATCTCCGTGTTAAGAAAAACCCAACAGAATTATCAGGAATTTTGCTAAGACAACCATTAGCCATGATACGGAATGCTGAAATCTTCTGCCCGTACCTATCCCTGAAAACAAACCATGGCTTGTATACCAGCAGCAGAGCACCAAGAGAAAGCAGAGCTGGCTTGCTCATCTGAAAGACATTTCATTGTGAAGCGATGAACCCAGGTCCATATAAAATATGGGTGAGAACGTTGTAGCCCTCCAGATGTCCAGTCTATTTCCCAGCACAGGGGTGCTGGGGCCCATCGGCTGGGTGGTGCTGGAGAGAGGAAAGCTCTCGGGCATGAGTGGCGTAGGGGGCGATAAGCCAGGACGGGGGCGGGTTCTCTTCCACAGGAGGGCATGTTGCCAAAGCTGGAGTGGGCCAGTCTCTCTCAGACTGTTCAGCAAGTGCCGTCACTGGATTCTGAACAGAGGGAGAAGGAACGGGAGGGGGGCAGAACCTTCAAAGCCCCTTCAAGTGTGCCTAGTGAAGTTTCTCGAGCCCACTGTGAGAACCAGCCTGTTTTGGAAGGGGAAGAAGGGCTTTCCAGAAGGGGAGAGGAGCATCTGCCAGATCCAGTCCTTGACCCCATGGGGAGATGTCAGGAGAAATGAGCTGCTCAATCCGAGAGGCTTCCCTGTTTGGGCTGTCCTGCTCTCCAGCAGTGAGAACCGCTCTGAGAAGCTTGACTGAAAGGGGTGGCGGGAACACCGGGAAAGTTCCCAGCTCTTTCCATGAGCAGGGGCTTCCCTTTGCAAATGGGTAGATGGCTCTTCAGGACTCAGACAGTCCTGTAGAGTCTCAATAAAAGAACTGCAGTATAAAGGAGTGTTTTGAGGGTCAGGCAAAGCTCATGACAGTGAGGGAGAGGAGTTGCTGGGCAGTGCGGCTCCCAGCTGATTAGACCAGCTCCTGATCCAGAGAAGATCTCTGGGACAGAAGGATGCCTCCAACAGCTGCACCAACCAACTCTCTTGTTCTGAGGTTTCTACCACGGCTGGTTATTTTGTCCAAGTTCGTATGACACAACAAGCAATCATGGTAGGGAGAAACCCAAGAACAGACCACAGAAAGTCACAATGGCCAATCACCAAAACTAGATTAGGGCAAACTGAGTCACCCTCAGCCATCTCCTTGCTCACAGGCATTCCCACTGCTTGGGAACTCACGCCACACTTGCATTAGAAGGGATGTAAAACAGGGTGTCTCGGATTCCCTCTTAAACCCAGCAAGTCAGGGGCAGAGATAAGAATGTGTGGGAATTCCTGTGGCTAGAGACTCCTGGAAACTCAGTAGGCGTCCAACTCAGCTCGCATGGCCAGCATAGCTGTTTTGGTGACACACTGCTAAGGAGGAACCGTCTGTCTCTGGTTCCTGCAGGATGAATTCACTCCATGGAACTTTGAACCTCCAGGGAAGGAGTGCCTGAGAGCGACTGGGTTAAAGTATCAGCTCCAGAATGTTTGCTTTCACTATGCAGTTTGCTATAGAATTGCAGTTTGGTTCCTAAACTGACCATTTTGGAGAAAGCGCAGTTGCAAAACAAGCAAGTAAGTGTTGGACAAGAACCCTAAGCAGTTTCCCTGTTGCAGCTGTGGAAGCTGAGCAACGGGCCTCGCCCATCCCCTGTGCAGAAGTGGCCAATACTGGATCCATTCTGTCTAGCACTGAAAGGAAGGGATGCTCCATTCTTGGCTAGAGAACTGCATGCTGAAAACTGCATTTCACTCTTTCTAGTCCTGGATGCACACACAATACTGCCCGGTAATTGCTCCAACAGCTGGTGTGAAGGAAAGCCTTCTGTTACCCCCGCTACCCCATACGCACACGTTGCGCCCCGAGCCATTCCTTCTGCTAAATAAACAGAAAAGTATAATTAGCAAACTCTTTCAGTTTGTGACAATCATACGTCATGGAAAAAATTATGAGAAATCTAGTCATTTGGACCTCGCAGAATGTCAAAAGCAGCAGACGCCTCGAATCGTAAACAGATGTCCACCACATTTTTCTAAAACGCACAACGGAGTTCCTTAGGGCACCATCCTATGGAAGTTTGGCTAGAAAAAAGGTCCTACAGCAGACAGACAGTTGGGACACACCGAAAGTTTTTTCCCCTCCCTATGCAGGAATGGATCCAGGATGGTACCCTTAATTTGGAAGAACAGATGCCCTGACCATCCCTCATTTCTTTAACATCTCCACCCTTCCCAGTGTTTCCTCTTTTCTCCCTGCCTTTTACTTTTTAGGAATCTCTCCCCTCCTCCAAGGTCTTCAGTTCATCTATACCTTAGCAGGAAAACCCAAAACAAAACAATATTCAGTGGAGGACAACGTCTGATGCCAAATAATCAAAGATATTTCTGGTCCTTTAGCACTCCGCCCGTTCCTTCTGGTGAAGAACTTTTACACCAGAACAAATAGGTGTGCCAGGCTGGTATTTCACAACCCCAAGACACGTGTGATCACAATGTTTGGAGGAGTCACCGTTCTGCATCCTGGGAGGGGTTTTGTTTTGCTTTTTGTTCTTAAAGTGAGACTAACTCAAATACAAATGCAATCCACAATACATCTACCCAACAAAGCCCAATTACTGAAAGAAGCTATTGTTTACAGGATCCTTTTAGTTTTAAAACCCCAAATCTGTAAGGCAAAGCAGAGCATGCAACCAGTCAAACACAGCCTCAGTAGAAAAGATGCGATCAAACTCATTTTACCTTTCTCAGAGGTGGCTTTTCACACTGAAATGCCATTAGTACTTAAATTAAGCGAGCACCGCTCTGTATGTTAAACGGGACGGTATGATGGTATTTTTGTGAATTTAATGCACTACTGTCAAGGGAATACATTGTGTTCTTTCAGAAGCAAAAATAAGCAGGTCTTTATAACTGGAACATTACCTTATTTACATCAATCCCATACCAGTATGTTTAAATAAAGCAAATGCAACTTCAGCAAGGGTGCTCCTAGCTCCTTCCAAAATTTGTTTTATTTATCTGTTGAATTTCTATCCTGTCTTTCTGGAGAACAATGAAGGCAGCTTACAGATTTAAAACCCTGGGAGCAAAACAAATTGTCACAAATTTGTTTTGTTTGTTTTTTCAAGCTATAGTTCTAGTGTTTAGGAAGCCTCTGACTGACAGTAAACAGTCTACAGCTCATCAACACCAGGGTGGATAAAAATCAATTACTTTTTCCCAAAAACTCAGATTTTACAAATTTAAGAGAGAGCAAACGGAAAAGTGCAAAGGTGAGTTGAGATATAACTTCTTTAAAAACAGCTTTTCAGAGTGTGTTCTGAGAAGTCCTGGGGTTCCTTAACAACAGGGCATCAAGGATTCCTTAATGAGAAGATCAATGGCAGCGGAAGAATTGTGTGCGCTGTGGGGACTAACACAGGGCCATGGGGAACCCGAGCAGGGCTCCTTGTTCCTTTGCGTGACCCAAGTGAGCAACTTTGGACATACTGTGCAACACAAAAGACCTGCACACGCAAGCCGCTTTGCAACCCCAACGGATGTGGAAATGCAGAAAGCTGGGAGAGCAATTCCATAGCCTTCATCCCACATTGTGGAATGACTTGAATACCGAGAGTACATTCCGTACTGTAATTTATACAGCACTAGTGCTACCAATTTGTTCTTTTATAACATTGTCACAAAACACCTGGCATAAAACACCCCCAAATTTCAGCTTCCTACCCTTTTCAGTATTTTTTAAAAAGAGTAATGCCTGGGGGGGACAAAGTCACCCCAAGCTCCATAGGAATAGCTGGGCAGAGGGACTTTGTGACCCCAACAAAGTCCCTAAAAAAGCTACAATGCAAGCCACAATGGAATTCAATTCAATTCAAGACTGTGCATAATTAATGCTTAAACAGTTCTGTCGTGACTGTTGTACCAAGGAAAGCTGAATTTGGTTGGTAGTATAAATTAAACAAGCATGTACAATTCCCCTAAGTTTACCAATTTAATCTGGTTTCCCTACTCGATGAGGAAGGCATTTGATAGTTCATACCCAACCACTAGAAATATTGTTCAGCTACCTGTCTTCTACACTTTCAGAAAATGCTACCCACGTATTTCAAGCATGTATTTGTACCTTTAAGAACTAGAAGCTTGCTTTTTTCATTATTTTTTTAAGGGAAAGCCCTTAAAAAAGTTGAATTCTGTTCTTTTTCTTCTCTCCCACAGAATTGCAGAAAACGCAGAACCCTGGCAACATGCAACTGAGAATAAAATGAGGGGACTTTACAAGCTGTAAAGCTTAGGAGCAAGAAAATAACTCTTGCCTACAACAAATTACTCTACCATTGATTCCTACAAATTCTCTCTTGTATGCACATTAACTATCTTTATGTGTCCAACTTTGAACTCTTTAAAATTCAGGGTGGGAACACAGAGTGTAAATAATGACAGACACCTCCTTAAAAGTAGGTAGTTTCCTCCTCGAAAACGCTGTAAATTCTTGTGTTACCAGCAGCTCCTTTGAGTACAAACACATTTTTCACAAGCCACACCAGATTACCACTTGCAGAGGGTCTGAATACAAATGACCATTGCACTGAAGCGCACATCATGGTATTAAGGATGGGATAATTCATAACGACAAGCAGGGAAGGTAGCAGGTTGCACTTTCCCTCTGAGCTATAAATAGTTATGGCATTTTCAAGAAAACTCTACTCCACTGCACTAAGTGTTCTACATACTTTATATTTCATTACAGACACGGCGCTGAATCCAAGCTGTTAAATAAGTAATAACATTCAAAGCTTACCAAGTTTTCCTGGTTTCGCGCAGCTACTTTCTGATCATCTTCGCCACCATTTTTCATGTATTTGACTTCTTCCACAGGTTTGATTCTATACTCATCTGAGGAGGAAGTGGGGGAAAGAGGCATGTAAGAACAGTTATAAAGCCTACAGGCCTCAGCAATGAAAAATGCAGAAGGCTGAAAAGAAAAATGACTAGAAGCTCATGAACATTTCATAAATCCAAATAGAAGCCTAATGGGAGAGTCTTCTCCTGTCTTACAAATGTGGAAACATGACTGGGAGAAACAATTAATAAAAAAGCATGGCTTTCAAGTGCACCAGTATTGGCAAGATCACTCGGCATGTTGCTAAAGACCACATCTTTGATTGTAACTGAATGGATGTATGCGACAGATTTTCATCATACAACCAGTGAAATGGCAGAGGCACAGACACATTGCTTCTTCCAAGCTGGACCAGCTGTGGCCACAAGTGCCAGCACCAGTGGGGGGCAGGTTTGCAAGGGAGCCTGCTCTTTGGGTTCAAGGAGGCCCAGTGGCCCAGTGAGTTAAGCAACAGCGTAAGTTTGACAACAGGTCAGGGTGGAGCACCTTCCCATCCCTTCCCATAGTTTGCAAATTAATAACTAAAGTCAATCTGCTACCTTCTCCTAATAAAAACTCATGCAAGAATAGTTATGAAGGTGGAAAGCCAGCAGGGGTGCGAGGGCTATCCAGTGCATTGCACTAAGTGCACGTGTACGACGGATGGACACATTTTGGGGGTGTGCTTGGTGTGACCAGCAGGAAGAGGAACAAGTGGGTCCTAGAGCAGACCAAGCCAGAACTTTCCCAGAAGCAAAAAGATGCAACTCAAGCTGCTGTATTTCAGGCACATCAGAAGAAGGGAAGACTCAAAGGAGAAGACAATCATGCTGAAAGGCAGAAGGAGAAGATCAAAACCAAATCTGAAGTGGTAGTGATTCCATCAAGGAAGCCACAGCCTTGAGTTGACAAAAGCCAAGCTGGGCTGTCATGGACAGGACATTTTGGAGGGCTTCCGCAGGATCATCATAAGGCAGAGGCAACTTGATGGCATGTGCCAACAGCAAACACTGATGCATATAATCCAGGAGAGGAGCAGGGGGAACATGCACCGAAAGCAGGGTGGGGGACTGGGAGAGGAAATACCTATTCACACAGCACCAATCTCTTAAACGGCACATTGTGATTACCCTGGGTAACCGTGGTCTCTTTCCCTGAACATTAGTAGTCAATATCTTCAGGACAGGTTTATTGCATCAGGTGTATTTCTGTCTGTTGTGCTATGAAACATAAGCTGAAAATGGATCTTGCCAAAATGAACAATGACTTTCCAGAGGTACTTTGAAAAACTTGAAATATCTGTTTCCTGCTCAGAAATAGATGCGAATTGACTGTCCGTGTTAAGAGAAATACCCTACTAATTGTGGCCCTTTAGCAGTGTAATATAAACCATAGCAAAGAGAAAATATCTGTATTGAATTGACCCAGTGCCCTTTAGATTCAAGAACTGGGCCTATAGGAGCCAAATAGCTATTACTGTAGCTCAAATGGCAACTTTCACATTTGGTGACTGCTTGAATAAATCCTTCAAATGTCACTGAAGCTAGATTTCCTTTCTTCATTTCATATTGGTAGGTATACATACTAACAGATGAATTAACAAATGGACGATCATCATAAAACAAATCAAGCAATGTCAGGTCCAGTCACTGTATAGTATGTAATATACCTTATTACAGCATTGTTTAATAATTTAAAATACTTCATAGTTATTTGAAAATGTTTGACCAGCACACTAACCAGCTTGGGTGAAGTGTGCATGAAGCCGTTTACATTTTCTAACTGGAATTTTATATTTCAGAGTTGTTTCTTTATTTATTACACATTTTTATCACCATATAGCTGAAGCTCTTTGGGCAGTTCGCAAGAGTTAAACCAATAAAAATGATATGGCAAAATACAATTTAAAAACTGAAAAGTTACAGAGTAAAATAAAACTGAAATCCAACAAAACCTAGGAGTGCAAACATTTTAAATACAGCGACGGTTTAAACAACATTGGTCATGGCCTTTGGATGATGCATCTAATCTTCCACCTGATTATTAAGGTGACCTTTGCATTTAATTTCCCATATTTTCACTCAGTCCAAGGAGCATATAATACATCAAGTTCAGTTCTTGTTTTATAACCAATTATTCAAATGTTCTCAAAAATCTCAGTACACCTGCAAAAGTCCTTAATATTGCATGCAGAGATTGTTTAATATGAAAATGTTGGAACCATAACAAATGTTCACCATCCATCTTTATGATAATATTATATACGATTATTTGGGATTACTGCAGTCACAGGCATCCTCCAGAACATAAAGTAATTGATTTGATTTGCAAGATAGAATCCATTTGCAACACTGTATGGAACAAACACAATATTCCTCTTAACCTAAAATGTGCAATGGCACACAGAGGAAATCTAGAGACATAATCTGGCGTATCACGTAAGAAGTGCCTTGTGGGATCATACGAAGGGCCAATATAGACTACCATAATGGCCAGCCTTAGGAAGTTCATAGACAGTGTACCCTGAGGTTAAGAGCAGAATTTATAAACTAGATAATATGGAGCAGGAGTCAAGGTTAGGTTAGGTCAGATTTCTTAGGCAAGATGAGAGATCAGCACCATGGAAAGCTCCGAAGTGGTGCTGGGGCTTGAAGCTAGACAGTCTTGGCTTCATGTTATTCCAGTATAGATCGAAGGAAGCTGGCCTCTAGGTGGTCCGGCTTGCCTCTACCTCTAATGATCACCTCTTTTATCTTTAAAGAGTCCTGGTCAATTTTAGCAACCTCAGCTTGCAGTGACAACGAAGTGGTTTTAGTATATTAGTGACTTCATGGTACCATTCCTCGGGCTCTATGGGCACTAACTGTCCATCCTCTGTGTTTCCTCCGGAGAACCTGGTCCTTGGGTCTCAGTTTGTCTCTCCATGTCCTCCTGCTTGCCTCCAGAGTCTCTTCAGAGGACAAGGGATCAGAATCCTCAGAGGAGGATAGTCCAATGTTGCCTTCGGACAGAACTTGCAGCCTTCCGTCTCTTCCTTTCTTTTCCCCTGGAAAGTTATGTGTAATAAAAAGACCGCCTGATAATTTCTCCAGACTTGCAGACCCAGTGGCAGCTACGACAGGAACAAGGATGGGGAAACTCCCATGGTGATATTCCATCAACAGATATTATCTCATGCAACACATCACTAATGGAGAGAATGGACAGAGAACACAAGGCCACTGTTTTTGCCCCGCTGCGCTCTGTATCGTCCAGTTCTGTCCTTAGGTGAGTCATTTCTTTGCAGCCCTGCCTCTGCAACACAGGAATAGTAACAATGACCTAACCTGCATGTCATGTATCAGGAAGACCAAGATGCAAAGTTCTAAAATTAAACTATTCTTGTGTAGAACTATATGCGCCATAAAAACAAAAGTGTTAATGCTGAAAATTCCAGAACTGGAGGTCAAGAATTGCAGAATCAATAACAGGGCTGGAAGCGAAACAAAGCAAGTGCGTACCTCCCTCTCTATCTTTATGATTAAAGCCAAGATTTTCATGTCAGCTAATTTTAATTAATGTATTTATTTGAAAGATGTAAAAGCTGCTAGTTCAGGGAAACCCGCCCACGATGGCACACAAAAGCTAAAGCCAGAAAATGCAATAAAATGACAACAATAACAATAGTAAAATCAAAGTTAGCCATTAAAATGGATGACTTAATTGGAGAGTAATCTCCTGTTCAGAGCTGTAGCTCCAGGGCAGAGCCCTGGCCCCCCACATGGAGGATCCCAAGTTCCATCCTCAGCATCTCCAAGGAGGGTTACAAAAATCCTGCCTGACACCCTTGAGAGCTGTCACAAGTCAGTGTTGACAAGCCCAGCCTAGACTTCAACCGACTCAGTGGAAGGTGCTTTCGCATTCAGATCTCACTATATCAGCCTTCCTCAACCTGGTGGCCTTCAGAGGCATTTGGACCACAACTCCCAGAATTCCCATCCAGCAAGGCCACTGACTGGGAATTCTGGGTGTTGCAGTCCAAATATGTCTGGCAGGCACAAGGTTGGGGAAGGCTATACTGGATGGTCCAAGGGAATCTACATAAGCAATTATTAATGTTGATTTATCTACCCTGTTTTCTGAAAGATCACTAAGATGGTGCTTAACAGTTCAAATAAAAACCATCAGACCATGTCAAAATAGCAGAGATGCAACATAAAAACCCACTACTCACAATTTTAAAAGGTCAAATTAAATATATCTGTCTTAGCTCTTTTCCAAAACTATGAAAAGAACACAGATCGATTTTAGCTCTGAAGGGAAAACATGCCATGCTCTGCATGTAATGCAGGAGAAAGCCTCTTCACAGATGCTTGACAAGCACCCTCAAAAGGCCGTCTCCTGCACATATTAACAACCGGGGCCTTAAGCCATGTAAAGCTTTAAAGGTTATGACCAGCACTTTGAACTGAATCCAGAAAATTGCCAGCCAGTGCAGAACTTTCCATGTTGGGGCGATGCGATCATAATTCCGTGCACTCCTTGTTGCCACGTGCCGTTAAGCAATCTCCACAGTACGGCCAGCCCAAGGACACTCCAAGATGGCCTGTCCTTGACTGCCCTGCCTTCTTGCTAACTCAAGGTTGGGGCTGCCTTTAATCAATACCATCTCAAATCTGGTCTTTGTCTTCTTCTGCCTTCCACTTTCCCTACCGCTCCAGTGGGTTTTGCCTTCTCATGATGTGTCCAAGTTCAAAAGGGGTTTGCCCTTTATGCTTCCGGGGAAAGTTTTGGTTTGTTTTTCTCTAGGACCCATTTGTTCATCTTTTTTCTCAAGGTATTTGTGAAGTTCTTCTCCAGCTTGTGGTTGTTGCTTAGTCGCAACGTTATGCCTGACCCATCACAACCCCATGGACAATATCCCTCCAGGCTCTCCTGTCCCTCACCATCCCTTGGGGTCCACCCAAGCCCACACCCACTGCCCCAGTGACTCCATCCAGCCACCTCAACCTCTGCCGCCCCTTCTCCTTTTGCCATCAATCATACCCAGCATCAGGGTCTTCTCCAGTGAGTCCTTCCTTCTCATTAGGTGGCCAAAGTATTTAAGTTCCATCTTGAGTATCTGGCCTTCTAAAGAGTAGTCAGATTTCATTTAAGGTTGACTGGTTCAATCTCCTTGCAGTCCAAGGGACTCGCAGGAGTCTCCTCCAGCACCACAATTCAAAGGCCTCAATTCTTCTGCACTCAGCCTTCCTTATGGTCTCAAATGCACCCATTTTATTCCTACCAGCTTTCTTCATTGTCCAGTTTACACACCCATACATAGAGGTTGGGAACACAATAGTGTGGATGACCTTGGCTGCTGCATTTTATACTAAATGAACCTTCTGGATATTCTTTAAAGCCTATGTAAAGAACATTGCACTTGTCGAACTATAATGTAATCAAGACTTGGCTAATTGTTGCTAGAGTGGACTGGTTAAGGAATGGTTGCAGCTGACACACAACACAGTAGAAGAAGCCAAGGCTTGCTACCACCAGTTGCTAAAATCCAAAGCCAATGTAACATCAAGGACCATTCCTAAATTCTCTATCAGAGGAAACGCAACCTCTTCTAGAACACATTAAATTCTAATCCATAACCTAGGCATTCTACTGACCTCCTGCATCTCTGTCTTGACTGGATTTAATCCCAGCTTTTTCAACTGCAGTCCAAACTACATTTACGAGTACTGCCTGGAGTTCAGCAACAAAGCAATACAGCTGATTGTCAGGAACTGACTGAAGACACTTCATTCCAAAGCTCTCAAAGACCATTTCCAGCAGTTCCATGCATCCATTAAACAACATCATATTGTGTGGGGCATAATAACTCAATGTCTGTTGTGCCCAAAAGGAGTCTTCCAACAATAGCAACGCTACACATAAAGGCCCATCCTGCCAACATGTGGCAAGATGAAGGCTCCATCTGTTTACTCAACCCTTGGCCTTCCTGGGTGAATAAATTGGCCAAAGAAAGACTGGCAGAGATGTGAAAGCCTGGAAAAAAATGGGAGAGGATTGCTTTGTTTTATCACAAAGTCATGCCCAACCCATCATGACCCCATGTACAACATTCCTCCAGGCTCACCTGTCCTCCACCATCCCCCGGAGTTCACCAAGCCCACACCCACCACCCCAGGGACCCCATCCAGCCACCTCATCCTCTGCTGCCCCTTCTCCTTTTGCCATCAATTGTTCCCAGCATCAGGGTCTTCTCCAGGGAGTCCTTCCTTCTCATTAGGTGGCCAAAGTATTTGAGTTTCATCTTCAGTATCTGACCTTCTAAAGAGCAGCCAAAGTTGATTTCCGTTAAGACTGACTGGTTTGATTTCCTTGCAAGGATTGTTTGCTTTCCTCCCAAAGAATTTTTAAAAAACTGAATAAATTTGGATTATGAAATATTTTCTTTTAGAATTTAGGACAAGGTGTTTATGGATTATTACCCAGCCTTTTACTGCCCCTCAAAGGATTTCTAAAAACAATGTGATGAGAAGACATTTATAAAAACATTTAGAAATGCAAAATGTCTCAAAATAATGATGCCCCAAGGAAAATCTTTTTAATCTTCCCTCAGCCATGTCTCCATGACATACACCAGGTCAGTATTTTCATGCAGAGTCAAGTCTTGGATGAGCAATGTTTTCCCAGAGACTAACCCAGCTCTTAACCTTGAGCCTCAGTACTGTTTCTTAGATAAATAAGCAAATAATTCTAGTAGTATTTTGGAAGAAGCTGTTTTCTGCTCTGCTTCAATCCAACTGACTGGCAAAATGCAGAATACCTTAGACATATTGCACAAAAATAAAATCCCCAGGAATAATTTTTGGAACGGAGTGATGGGGTGGTAAGATTACTTTGTAGCACAATCTTGATTGCCAGCACCACAAACAAAAGAGTCAAATAGATGCAATGGGGACAAAGAACAAAATACCACTAGAGGGACTGAGAAATGCCAGACATATTACAGTGGCACCTCTCCAAATCAATGGCATAAGGCAGAAAGGCAAAAACAAGCCATGATTAGGCAAATACGGTTTGGAAAAGAAAGTGAGCCATTATCAAGATGGATACCCCTTTGCACATGTGTATTTTAGTGCAACTAACAATGCTACCAATGAAGATTTCCATCTGGAAAACGATGATTCCACACACAAAGCTACCATGACAACATAATGGGGAAGCAGGGGGCTCATTAATAATGGTCTTGGTGATAAAGGAGCACATCAGCATGTACCACTGAAACAATTACAATGGAAGAAAAAAATGGGGAAGGAAGTCATGTGAGGAACAGTTGCAGCACAATGTGGATTCCAACAGAGAGGCGTGAAGAGAAGACCACGAAAACCACCACCGTGCTCAAGAATGCCATCAAATGCTTCTGAATGTAATTCGATCCTTGCAGGCCCAGGCTTGGTCAAGCAACTTGTGAAATATTACGAACTCAATGTGAAATATTTAGTGTATGAGTTAATTACAACCACCCTCGAAGAGTTCAGCTAATTATAAATGCTTCTAGAAGGCTTCAGCATCCAGTCTCTGCCAGAAAGCCATGGAGACACATGAACACGTCTTCCACACATTTGAATTATGTCTTAGTAATGACATCGGGTAATTGTTTCATGCTTTCTCCTGTTCAGAGATGTCTCCAGACACAGCACATGGGCAATGTGGGAAGCTACGCCCCGTAATGATTGCTTGTATTTATTTGCGACCTCTTCTGAAGCACAGAGCCTTGGCTATTGGGCAGTATAGAAATGAATGAATTAAATAAAATAAACCTTGAGGGGGTGATTGGAAGCCACTGCTCCAGTTTTCAATTAACCACAGTTTAGCGTTGCATCCAAATCCTAAAGAACAGTTAATCTAATAATGTTTTATTGTCAAGCCCCAGTTGATGATGCACCACACCCCCAGTAACAATACAGCAAGCGTACAGTTGAGTTCAGCACCTCTCCAAAGAAAGATCATTTAATAACCATCAGCTGCAGCTGAAACATGGCTAAAGCAAGGGGAACTAAATCTCAGGACAGTAGAAACGTACAATTCAGCAGTGATATTCCAGGAGGGAAACTGCCACAGAAATACGCCATTCCTGCAGCGATGCCCGGGCAAAGAAGTCCTGTGTCATTACCTTAATTAAGCCCAGGTTTGCTGTTGTTAGCTGCGAAGTCGTGTCCAACCCATCGCGACCCCATGGACAACATTCCTCCAGGCCTTCCTGTCCTCCACCATCCCCGGAGTCCACTCAAGCTCACGCCGACTGCTTCAGTGACTCCATCTAGCCACCTCATCCTCTGCTGTCCCCTTCTTCTTTTGCCATCTATTGTTCCCAGCATTAGGCTCTTCTCCAGGGAGTCCTTCCTTCTCATTAGGTGGCCAAAGTATTTGGGTTTCATCTTCAGGATCTGGCCTTCTGAAGAGCAGTCAGGGTTGATCTCCTCTAGGACTGACCGGTTTGATCTCCTTGCGGTCCAAGGGACTCGCAGGAGTCTCCTCCAGCACCACAGTTCAAAGGCCTCAATTCTTCGGCGCTCAGCCTTCCTTATGGTCCAGCTTTCACAGCCATACATTGCAACTGGGAAAACCACAGCCTTGACTATACGCACTTCTGTTGGCAGGGTGATGTCTCTGCTTTAGCCCAGGTTTGGAAAGGTACAAAAATAAATGCATAGTTTTATATTGAGAAGGACAATAGTGCAGTCCTACCTAGAAGAAAAGCCTGCTTATAAAGAAAAAATGTGCACGTATTTATAATCAGAAAGCTCAGTACAAGCTCTGATAGGTAGACCTCACACGTTCAATTTAGGCGTAGACTTCAGTCTAATTAAGGCTCAGCTTTTAGTTCCATTTTTTAAAGAGTACCATGAGCCATGCCTATACCAAGTCAGACCTTTTCCACAGGGGTTATAACTACATTACACTCATTTAATTCACACCCACTATCCTTTCCCTTGATGGTGATTATAATTCCCAAAGGGTTCATCTAACCTGGCCTTCCAGTCACTGGAATCTGGTGCAGCCCGCTAGCTGAGTCCAAACGCATCCTTGGTCTTTTTAAATGTGGTCCTTCTAATTTAATTCAGTGCAGCAACAATTGGGAAGCTAGTCTGGCCTGTGAAAGTTGAGGAATGTTCCAGCTAGTAAAATGTCTCAGTTCTAGTGACAAACGATCAAGGTAACAAGACTATAGGCAGTCAGGCAAGTTAAGAGTTCATGCTTAACCATGTATGGTATCTCTACCTCATTGGGTATGAAAACAAATCCAACAGACTTCTGTGTCGTTTTATAAAGACAATGCAGTCCTTTTGGATCCAAAGGGACAAATTCTTAATAACTTACTAGCTAATAGTGATGATAGCTGTATTTATTTAATATGTATATACACACACACCACTTTTCTCCCAGGTGGCTACATGAGGTTCCCAAGTAGTCCCCTTCCAAACTCAGGCCAGCCTCAGAGCTGCTTAGCTTCGACGTGCTGGATGCTTTATATACCATCAGACCATACTCTGGGTCATATACTACAGCTACACATTGCCTGTTGTATGAGATGCTGTATACTTCTTGATGTCAGCTGCTTCAGAGTGTGGGGCTGTACAGGAAGTGGACAGGTAAACTTTCTCCCTTTCCTATAACCTAGAATCATCCAATCAAGTTGCATGGGAGATGATCCAGAACAGACAAAAAGGAACTTCACACGATGCATAGTTGGACTCTGAAATTTACTATGAAAAAAATAATGTGGTGGCAGCCACCAACTTGGAATGCTTTGGAAGGGGAGTAGACAAATTCATAGATAATGCTGCCAATGGCTACTAACGATCGATGGCAACTTATTAAATTCAATATCAGAGGCAGTATACCGACAGATACCAGCTGCTGGGGAAAATGAGTAGGATAGTTTTGCATCCACGTCTGTTTGTGGACTTCCCATAGGCATTCAGTTGGCCGCTGTTGGAATATAATGCTAGACTAGATAAGCCTTCAGTCTGATCTAGCAGGGTTCTTATGGAACAAGTCAGCTTCTTAAATGAAGGTCTGAAGTTGGCTTGTTTCAGTAAACCGCAGTTAAGAGTAGCCACACTTTCTCCAGCTGCAGGTGTAATGCTAAACTATGGTTAATAAACAAAACAAAACAAAAACAAGAGCCAGTGTGGTGTAGTGGTTAAGAGCACGGGACTGGGACTCAGGCGATCTGGGTTCTAGTCCCTGCTCAGCCATGGAGCCAACCAGGTGGCTTTGGGCCAGTCACAGACTCTCAGCCCTACCTACCTCACAGGGTTGTTGTTGTGGAGATAAGATGGAGGAGGAGATATAAGCTGCCTTGAGCTCTTTGTAGGAAGAAGGCAGGATATAAATCAGAAAATAAATAAATAAATAAATACAAAGCAAAGCAAAGGTTCTGATCTGTATATAAGAGACGTGAACACATGAGTCTAAGGCCTTTGTGTAATAATAAAACAACACAGTTTATCCTTTCATGAAAATGGGAAGGGAGGGGCTGCAGGACAGAGGTTCTGCCCCTAAATAAGGAGTGTCTATTCATGGAAACCCAAGTCCCACAAGGCTGGGAACCAATAGGCCCTCTCTCTTGCCACTGCGATGCCCCATTGAAACGGCAACCTGCCAATTACCCAGTAGTGTTCCCGAAGCTATGGAACCTTTGACAATGGGCTAATTCACAACATGTAAATAAATCCGTTTTGACCACGCAAGCCCATGCTACGCAGTAACGACACGGAGATCAGAGATACACAGAAGGAATGCAGAAATCTTCTAACAGGCAAGTCTGCTCCTTATTTTAAATACACTTGGCATGTCAGGAAAGAGCATTTTATGGCAACATCCCAGTAAGTCTGCAGGGAAACTCTGCCATTCTGTTCATGTCTAGAATGGAAATACAGGAAGGCATGTGCAGCAGCCTGCGTGTCTCTTTATTAGTGCTGAATCAATGCGAGTTTGGGGGCAATTTCATTATTTATTAAGCACTAATAAAGAGCGGCGCAGGCTGCTGCACACATTAACATGCATTTTCATTCCAGTCATGCACAGAATAGCCAAAATTATGTGGCAAGGAATAAGCTTTGCTCTCCACTTAGTCATGCATTACAGACTGCAACCCACAGTTATGGCAGCCGCTGGCAAGCAGCAACTTCCAATGTTTTTAGCCACCTGCCTTTACAGAGCTTATGACTTCACATGCTTTCACTTGTGCTGCAGATGCACAATGGGATACAGGCCACAAAGACATCTGTGCTGCTATTATTTCTACCGCTGACGACAAGACTCCGATGAAGATCAAAGGTAGCAGCTCCAGACCAAAGGAATTGCTTTGCCTACTTTGGGATCTCCTCCCATCCCGACAGGCAGGACTGCTGTGGTTTCCACCTGCTCTGCTGACATCCATGGTAATGAATGCGAATGTCACAATCCTGGAAAAGAATGGGGCTTGAAAGCACATGCTGCTGAAGCCAGACGAAAACACAACACTTAGATATTCCGTGGGCTTCTGAAAGGAAAAAAAAATCAAGCAGCTAGTCTGATCTTTTTTTCCTAGCCAGTCTTCGAAAATATCCCAAAGCAATGCTATAATTGTGGCTGCCACTGTGGTCGTGATTCATGTGCAGACACAAAGGTATATCATTTGAATGGTGCAGGTGTAGCTTATTCCTCTTCTGCTGAACAGCAAATCCTTCCTATTCACACTGAAAGGAATACGGGGATAGAGAACTAGCTGTCATGTCACAACTGTCCATCTGCTCAAAGTTTTGTTTCAGGATAATAAGTGGCAAGCATTAGGAAACTTCTGGTAGATCTTTATCTTCTTTTTTAAAGGATATTAGCATTCAAAAGTAGCAAGTCTCTTGGTTAAAAAAACTAATTAAAAGCCAATAAAAGTAGGTCTATTATTACATCAAACAATGGGTTGGCCGTCTACTTGAACACCATTTTGTAGAAAGTCAAATGGCAATATATATATTTATATATTAAATAAATACATCCTATAAGAAAGTCTGAAACAAGTCTCTCAAAGAAGACCTACCCAATTGTCAGGGAAAACACAAACTAACTCCTAGTTTGTATAAGTGGCACAAGCTCTTCCTATCTATGTTAAACTATTCAGCACACTTTCTGGACAATTCAAGAAACAACATGACAACCAACCTTCCATGCCCAGACTGGCCATTCTGTACAACAGAGGTGCAGCTGTAACTTGCAGATCATGTAACTGATAAGCTTTCTGGATGTAATTCCATTTGTTTCACGGATCAATTGTAAAATGTGTAGGGATTATGCCTATTTTCTCCTATGGGAGATCCTTCAAAGGTTGTTGAATCGGATTCTGATTTGGGCAAGAGATAAGCAGACAGTTTTCATTCTGTGGGGAAGTTTAGTGAGCAAACTGTTATGGGAGAAGACTCAGCTTCATTATCAAGAAGGCGGACCAGTTGAGAAGCATCAGATTCTCTATGCAATTTGCCCTTAAGTGGCATGGTCCACCCTGAAGGTACGATTAACTTTTTTTTTTAGTTTGGAAGGAAGGAGAGTTATTCAACTCAGACTCAACATGGTACCATCAAGCTGCATTTCTGCAATGGCCCCTATTCGAACTTTGTTGTTTTGCTTTTTTGGGTTTTTTTTTTTCATGATTGCTTTGTGCAGTATTCTTTTTTATGGCAAAGCTGACCTAGCTGGACAGCTCTGACATAGTAATAATGGATTTTAGTTGGAAAGCCTTTATCATTTATTTATTTAAAGTATTTATATGCTGTCCTGCCGCGAAAGCCTCAGGACAGCTCACATATAATAATCTTCCCGAAATGGTGGAGAAGAAGCAAAAAGTAACTAGCCCTAGAAAGAGCACAGTCACATTAGTCCATATCAAGGGGAAATCATCAAAAATCAAATTAGGCAAAATGTTTATCTGGCTAATCAAAATGCCACAAAACTATCCTATAAGGCCATGGTTTTTACTGGAAAATTTCCAACACCTATAGGTGTAGAATCATAGAATCATAGTAGAGGTGGAAGGGGCCAAGAAGGCCACCAAGTTCCACCTCCTGCTGGACACAACAGTCGGGGCCTAACTAGTGCCAAATACAGGGGGAAATTAACAAAATACAATGCCTGAAGTGATCCATACAGTCTAACATTGCCCTGGAACCCCAACTTGGTTCCGTCCAGGTTATTGGACCACAACTTCAGGCCAAAGTCTGTCTAAATCAACAAGAAGCTCCCAGTGAAAGATTATGAATAGGCTTTGGTACAAAATACACAAGTCTCTTAGCTTAGGCTGTTTCACTCGAAGTGACAATATTTATATCATTTAGAGACTTTTTCCCCTTTGGTGGGAAGCATAGTGGTGCTTTACCATAAGTGATGTTTCTGCCCACACAGAAGAATCCATTTATGTTGTCCCCAAATATTCTCATTTCCCAGAAAAGAGATCAGAAGCAACCACAGCCACATATTTATCCACATGGCTAGCCATTTCCATACTGGGCATTGTCAAGAGTAAAAAGGAGTATCATGTCCTTAGTTTTGGAATAAGAAGACCATATGTCAGATTCTCACGACTATTCTCCTAAGGAGATCAACAGGAAGGTAACTTGATAGTGAAAGACCATAAATGTCATATTAATTACCAAGCTCTCTTCATATGTTATGTGTCATGAGCCCCAGGAAAGGGGGCAAACCTATATAGCTAAATCATTATACATATGCAAATTGTAGTGAGGCAGCTGTGACCTCTAGAAAGTAGTGACTATGCTCTGAAAATGTCTCAAGCTGGACTGTCTGCCTCAGACGGCTCAGTCACAAACCCTGAAGCTACCAAAACTAGATCGAGGGAATAATTATATGACTCAATAGTCGAACCTGCATGTTGTCCCTATCTGGTTTCTTGAACATTTGAAACACAGCACGTGCTTATGGAGAATATCTACATGCTCTTTTAATATCAAGCCTTGTCCTCCTTTGAATTTGGTCAGCCAAGGAGATACAGAAATAAAAAAGAAACAAAAAGGCTTAACTGAAACTATATGGACCCCATGATTCAAAGGGCTGCCTGTGTGAATGGGAGACATTTTTTTGGCTCATAGGATATTGGAAAACAGCAGCCCTCTGACAGAACTCAACTCCCACAAGCAAGGAAGTTATGTCCAGGCTTATTAAAGTTCCCACTTTAATAAGCTTTACACATTGAGCAATCTAGATTTTGCTGTAAGTGCATAGATAGCTACTTTACAAAGTTAAACCATTTCAAATCAAAGAGGACACAAGGAAGCCACGGTTCTAATCGGCCTCAAGAAGTTCTGTTGAGTTCTTCCAAGTCCCCAGGCAAATATAGCTAAAACACAGTCAGTGTCTTATATAGTTGCCCTCATCTCACCTTTTCCACAACTTGTTTTGAGAGCTATTTTTGCTACCAAGTAGAATAGTGCCAACTAAAACAACTTAGGGTCACTTGAGCTGTATATGCAGCTGAAGTGGCTCCAACTTCTCATTTCAGAAAGCAGTTTTTCTACATTATGACCCTTTTTCAGATTAAGAATGCTGCCACGCAAATATCTTTTCCATGGATTATATAAACATCATGCAGGAAGGGAACTTACACATGCAAGGTCAACCCAGAATGTGGTTTAAGTACAGGCTGTGATGTGTGAACCCTACACTATGGGCAAGCTAACAGAAAAATAATGGCCATTTTGGTAACAAATGATTTGATCTTACCAAATTTGGGTCTCAGATTTTCTGCAGCAAGTAAGATGCCTACATTCTGTTTATACAAAATTACTGAGTGCCTTCTACGAAATTATTTGAGAAACAAGATGCTAACCTATTAAGTATTCACTAATCTCATCAGCACCACCCCTAGGCCCCACAGCCTGCGAGGTGATTAACTGGTGTTTGGGGACAAACACAACCTTTGCTGTGATCCAATTCTTGATTACTTTAAGGAAACATGTTTTGCTTTAAAATTACACACATTTATTTTCTAAAAGAACCAATATTCTTAAACATGATCCAAGTTAACTGAATAATCTGGATTTGCAGAATAAAAAGAGAGGAGCATAGAACTGGAGGGAAGCTTTGCTCCCTTTCTTGCTTTGTATTTCTATACAATAAACTTCACCCATCAAAACCTATCTTTCACATTTCATTTTCATTAGATCGCTGACAATTTTTGATATCATTTCAATGCAGGGATTCGTCCAACTTCTCTCAAAATGCAGCATTCCAGGCTAGAAAGCTCAGACTTGGAAGATGAGCTA
Source organism: Varanus komodoensis (assembly GCF_004798865.1). Taxonomy (NCBI): domain Eukaryota; kingdom Metazoa; phylum Chordata; class Lepidosauria; order Squamata; family Varanidae; genus Varanus; species Varanus komodoensis. The sequence continues at coordinate 5,073,885 of NW_025335854.1, forward strand.
GACAAATAAGAGCAGTTGGAATGCATTACTGAAAAGCCAAGATTAACGAGTGAGATTAGGCAAGTGGCTGGTGAAAACTAGATTGCCCCTAGATTGGTGGAAAGATACTGTAGATCACAGAGGATCAAAGACAGAGAGGTGTGAGCTCATCAACTTGTGATTAATTGTCAAGCAAAATGAGTGGGCCAATTAAGTGATATCTGTGGTGTGCATGGGCTCAGAAGAGCCCCTCTTCCTCACACAAGAGGAAGAAACTTCCCATGAGAATCAGAGTGTTGAAGAAGAGCTATTTCTGGTGTCAGCAGAACACTCTTTACTCCTCAATTTCACAGATGATGAGAATGAGCCAGGTAAGGCGGTTCAGCGAGAAGTCAAAACAGAGGCGCGCCAAGAAGTCAATTTGGGAGCGGATGGGAAAACAGTCTCAAAATTTGCTGAGATGGAATGTGAGAACCAAGGAGAGGGGGGGCAAGGGGCTTTTGAGGATGCTTGATCTTGCAGGCGTATGCGCACACTGGGACAGCTAGAATCAAGACTGACTGAGAGACGCAAAGAGAGGGGTCACAGCACTCTGCCCTTGGAGGGGAGACCCCAAAGGATTCGTAAACCCAGTGTGGGTTGAACTTAGTTAGAACGAGAGGACAACTTTCTAGCCTATGTGACTGTAATCGTAATACTGTTTAGAATAAAGACATTTGTAGTATCAACTGAAGTGATTGCTTTCATTGGGAAGAAGTGTCAGCCACACAGCAGTATCTAGCAGTTATATCATTTAGCCCATAAGCTCCATGAACCTCCCTGAGGGTGCAGCCAGCACTGTTTGGAAGACAAGGGGGGAGGAGGAGGAGGATTCAGTTTGGAACCATACCCTGAATGGGCAAGAGCTAATTCCATCAATGTGAGGGATAACTGCTTTGATAGATGCTACTTGTTCACGACTTTACTATTATTTAGTCTGTATCGCAAAGACAGCCTAGCTCAATATAAGACCGACTTTCACCTTGGTCTGCTGAAAACAGATGTGCTCAAGACATTCAAATATTATCATACATTCTCTACATGCTAATAGAATTCTTATTGATTCTGCCATCCAAAATGCTCCTATTTTTATTCCATGCCTAGAACTCTGTGCACTTAAGTTTCAAATACTCCATTAGTGGCAATGTTAACTGAGTGTTTCTTTGCATTTCAGTGGGTATGAAATCTGGAAGGGGACAGGATTATCCACATCTCCCCTTCTAAGGATGAAGAACAAGGTCTGCTCCTAGAGAGGAAGAGCCAGCCTCACAAGCTGCCCCTTGTAAAGCTCTGGAACGGCCTTTGGCCATGCTTCCATGAAAAGGTGTTCCTTGGACACATTAAAGGTGCGGCTATCCTTTTGTGCCCCAATATGTCACACAGATGTGGCATAGGACATTTTTCTCCCCTCGGAAGCAAAGGAAGGTAAACTGATGTAAGCCTAGAAAGGTGGTGTTGTTGTGGTTGCTAGTTGTGAAGCCGTGTCCGACCCATTGCGACCGGAAACTCTTGTTTCCTCCAACATGGGATATCTTCATACCTCCTACTGGTAAGAGTGATCTCCTAATCTGTCCAGGCTGCTGCATAACACATATTGAAATTAAGAAACCAACTGTAATCATATTTATCCATTTGCTCTTGGTTTATAGATGGAAAAACTGTGACATTTATGTGACAAAGCCTGTTGCCTCGGGGAGGGGGAGGATCCAATTTATTCTCTGCCATATTCATTGTCCAATGGGATTGCAAGGCAACAGTGAAGATACATGAAATTATACTATTTCCTTCTCAATTGTTCATGATCTCTATCAAATGAAAACATCTAACACACACCCTGCAAAATAGGAAAAAGGAAATGGAAAGGAACAAGAATTTGTCTTCTTAAGATTGACAAATCCCAGCAAAATCCTTCTTGGCAGGAACAGCCATGGGTTTGATCCAGTTTTAGACACAAGCGTCCAGGTTGAAGGAAATGGTATTTCCTGCCCCCTTCTCCCCATAGCAGGTCCTCCAGCCCCACTACACAGAAGGTCAGGGGACCCCACTGAATGGAGTGTGTCTAGAAGGAGAGAGCCTTCAAAATCACCCAGATCTTTGATCCAACCAATATTTTGCAATTCAGGAGCAAGATTCAGAAATAGGCACTTATGTCCAGTAATATGGGCCTTGGGAGAAAATTTGTAGCTGAGAATTTTCTCAAAACCCCAAGACAGGTGAACAGAAACATTTGATTAAGAGCGAGGGAGGGAGACAGAGTTTAATAAAGTATCTGGTGTGATTTAAAAGGTACAAAGATATGCAAAGTGTACCTTGTAAATTAGTTTTACACACTGCTTGTATATATGTCAACTCAATGCCACATACTTCCCCTTATATTATTTATATTTCATGAAAAAGAATGAATTACACCTTTGATTTTACAGTTGGCAGGGGCTGCGCTTATTCTAGTTGTTCAAATCAACTTCTGGTGTCCATCCATTTTGTTTCTATTAGTTTATGAAACAAACCATTTCTTTAAATGGAATTATTTTCCACAGAAAGCAGAGCAGCGGAATATTCTCTCCCGACATCGCTGCTTCATTTCCCCATCTTTGATAAGCATAATTTGAGGATGAACCTACAATTCCAAGTGCATTTTCAAATTATGGTTATGGGAAGAGCTGGTTTGCATCACGTTCAGTCTCTGAATACGCAACATATGAAACATTAAAAATACGAAGCAAGGGATGGTCAGGGAGGAAATAATTCCAGATAAAGGAGTTAACGCTTGAATGCTACTTCCTGGTCTTCAAATCAATGGTTTGCTAGGGTAAAACCTCACAAATTTCACCATTCATCACACATTTTAAAATGTGCCTTTGCCGAGGCATTCCTCTGCAACCTAATTATTGGATTTATTATTTCTTGCTTTTAAGAAATTCATCTTGTGTTTCATATTAGGCCAAGTACTACTGCTCTTTTATTGTACTGTAATCAAAGGATCACGCATTAAAGCAATGCAATTTTGTATATTATTAGAATGAAAATCTGTTGTGTGCTATGACAGCATGGTTCTCCATGCTGGATGCAAGTGTTACTCCTCCCTGCATTCAATCTAAAAGTAGGAGTGTTCTGCCTGAGAGGCAAAACAACAGACTTAGAAACAATTAATTTTTGGGAAGTCACTTTATGTTGACTAAGAACATGCAAATCTTACCAAAAACTCTCTGTACTACCATCAAAGCTCACATAAATCAATTTATTGGACTGAATAGTTCATAAATTCCCTTAATATCTTATTGCACTTTTTTGGTTAAGGGTTTAACAGGTAAAGTTAGGTTCTAAATGTTAAGTCTTGTTCCCTTTTTCTTTTAAAAAGATAGCTGCGAAGTAGTTTTGTTGAAAGATAAATCAGCTGAAACTTTTCCAAACTTGTTGGTGGGGATGATTTTTAATAGTCAAGGACAAAGTTTAATCCGCAGAATTTTGATTAAAAGACAGGTCTGACTATTTTTGAAGGTGTTTCGATTCCGTTCTCTCACATTACCTGCAGCATCTCAAAAGTCTAGCCACACAAAGTTTCAGTAATATACACATTTATTTAATTAACCAATTAATCAGTGAAATAGCCAATAATATACCAATCAAACTCTTTTGTCGAGAATCCATTAAAAGCTCTTCATTTTAAAAAAAGCTGAATGTGCTATCTTAATTAGCTGGTCCCCATGGCATGTTATGCCTGGGAAAGGGGGCATTTTCTGTGTAAAAGGTAAAGGTAAAGGTTTCCCCTTGACATTAAGTCCAGTCATGCCAGACTCTAGGGGGCGGTGCTCATCTCCGTTTCCTAGCCAAGGGAGCCAGCGTTTGTCTGCAGACAGTCTCCGTGGTCATGTGGCCAGCATGACTAAACACCGAGGTGCAGGAATGCTGTTACCTGCCCACTGAAGTGGTACCTGTTTATCTGCCTGCATTTGCATGCTTTCGAAGTGCAAGGTTGGCAGGAGCTGGGACAGAGCAATGGGAACTCACCCCATTGTGCAGACTCAAACCGGCAACCTTTCAATCAACCAGCCCAGCAGCACAGCGCTTTAAACCACTGCGCCACCTTTTCTATAAACTGATTGCCAAATACTCAAAGTGCTGTTCAGAAAGACAACTCAAATGTATTCCCTGCAATAAGTGATCCTAATTCAGCAAACACTGTGAGTACCCTGAAGTCGAGGAAAATAAACTACAGCGGCGATATTTAAAAAGGGGGGCTTTCTAGACCATTGCATTTATTTTTTTTACTCTAAAGGCATGGGTAATATAAATAAAGTCAATCATGGGGGTAAAATAAATATTTCATTTACTGACTGCTTTTATTTACTGAATGAGATGAACATCTAATTTAATTATCCTCCAGTGGCATCTAAAGTATGACAGACAACTTTTTCCAATGGCTTTTCATCAGCATGGGCTGCATTAAAATGCGCCAGAAACGACTATATTGGTCAGTCTGCCAGAAATGTAGTTGCAATATGCAAAGAAGCTATTAATTCAGAAGCCCATTCACCACACACCAGTAACCCAAATTATGGGAATGAATAAGAATAGCGCTGGGGGATCAGAACAAACTGTCTGACTTCCGACTGTGGCAGGAGACCACATTACTGAATGATGCACATTACTGCCTGAAAAAGCTACCCTCAAATAAATAAAACATAAATAATACAGCAGGGAGAAGACTACACCTTGATGTCCTAATTTTGTTTTTCTTGCAAAGAGTATAAAAAATGAGTCCAGTGGCATCTTAAGAACCAAACAATTTATTTTGGCATAAGCCTTTGTGTATGCATCCGATGAAGTGGAGTATCCACAAAATCTTGAGCCAAAATAAATGTGAGTCTTTAAGTGCCACAAGACACTTTTCTCTGCAAGGACATCCAACATCCAGTCGACTCCACTGCACCGTTTATTTCATGGACCAGCCACTCAACAACTGGAGTGTGCGAGAAAGCAAGAAAATGAAAGCACGCCAATTTAAAAGCACACAGCTTGCACCAGTCCTTTCTCCAGTGCTTCGGGGCAGCTAATTATTGCCCATCTATGGTGTAGGAGACTTACTGTCTGCTTTCATTTTTTTTAAGCCTTGCATTTCTCTCCCCAGGTCCCTGATCTCTTCTCCTCTCTCCATTTATATTCTCTACTTTGGGGAGTGAAGAGCACAAGTGGAAGGACCCACGCTTGGGTCAGTGCTTCTCGGCCTTTTGGCTAAGATCACGCACAGTGCAGGGAGATGTGCTATGGGCTCAGGACCGTGGCTCCTTTCCCCCCGCAAGTTGCAACAGGCCAATCAATTCCCACCCCACTGAGCTTTCTCAAGCCCCCTTGAAGCGTGAACCTTCTAGTCACCAAGCAAGTCTTATCAGGTAGCTCCAGAGGCATCAATCAGCTACTCGTCAAATCTCTATCATCGCTCCATGAGACACGTTCCCAAAGTGGTCGGAAGAGAGGGCTGTAGACAAAGATGCCACCGGCCAGGTCGGCAGTTCTGCAGTTCACCGCTGCAGCAGATACAGAAGAAAGAGCTCAAAGAAGCTGCTATAACATCTAAAAAGATGGGTGAGGGGTTCAGACATGGTGCTTCCATCCCCTTTTATTAGCAGATCAACAAAAACTAGCAGAAGATCATTTTTTTATATATAAAATATTTATATGCCTTCCTATTCGCAAAAAAGCCTCAGGACTGCTTACAATGTCAAATATAACATAAATGACATAAATAACATAAATTCCCGACCCACACTGGCTGCAATTAAAAACATAAAAAAGACACTATTAAAATTTATTAAAATACCGCTGGAATAAAAAGGTCTTAACCTGGCGCCGAAAAACAAATAATGACGGAGCCAGGCGGACCTCTCTGGGGAGGCAGTTTCAGTTAGAAAGGGAATTTTTAAAGGATTAACACCACCCATTTAATTTTAAAGATTAAGGATGTCCTTTCGCTCTAGCAAAGAACAGTTGGTTTTGTTCATTTACAAAACATTTTGTTACAACCCCGTGTATGAGTGGACTGGAAAAAAGTCCTACAATGGGAATTGCAGGACATACACACCCTTCCATACGCAGTGGTACCTCGGCTCATGGATGCCTCAGTTCATGATCAAATCGGTCGCGGACAGAAATTTCAGAAAAAAATTGCCTCAGGTCACGGATTCCGCATCAGGCGACGATTGTGATCGCATCCGTTTTCCCTGCACCGCAATTGCACTCATGCTGGGAAGACAGGCGCGATCGCAGTCGGCGGGGGGAGATGGCCACGATCTTTGTTGTCCTTTGTCACTTTATTTCAATTTTTTTTGTGATTTAAAAAAAATGGTTACAGGATGGATTAATCTTATTTACATTGAACTTTGTGGGGAAATTTGACTTGGGTCACGACCAAAGTCCTGGAATGGATTAAGTTCGTGAGACAAGATACCACTGTGTGTGCAAATATATTGGGGACTGGTAAAATACAAAGCATGGAATGCAAACTATTTCTCATGCAGACTTTTGTAATCCAGGAAGGAGATTAATTTGCTGCTAGCCATAGTCAAAATGCCAGGAACACTGTACTGAAGGTGTCCATTACATTGAATGGTGTAACACACCCACTCCTACCAAACTGTTTAAGGAGAACTCTCCACACCTCATGACATCATATTTCCAATCTATCCTTCACTTGTCTTTAAGTACTTCCATATTTTGACAAGATGTATGGGTGAATAGTTTGGAACTAATAATCTGTACTAAAGAAGGACTAGAATATGGGAAAGTTTCTTGAGACGGGTGTTTCTGGGGAGTTGCCCTAAAACACCAGAAGAAAAAGCAGACTATGCCTCCTTGCATTGAGGATGCAATCTGAAGAAAGATGAAAGCAGAGCTATTTCCTACTTTTTCTGCTAATACTCCTCCTCCCAGCTGCTTTCGCTCCCACTGGAGAAAGATATGGATAACTTTTCAGCAGAAAAATAATGAGAAGGAAAAGGTTAAGAAGACCCTTTCTTTCCCAGTTCTGGTCTCTTGCTTCAAGTTACAAGCTTCAGCAGCTACAGTATGATAAAAGAAAACAGAAGGTCTGAAAAAAGAGTAATGGAAAAACATGTAATGCACAGCTCCACCCTAATATGATGGACCACAGTAATCCCATTCTGTGTGTTTTCCTGGCCTGCAACCGTGTCATCCAATATCGTTTGCCTGGAATTGAGACGATGAAGGCATCCCTCATACACAAGGCTCATTGATTTGTCTAAAGCATTTTCTGAATTGTTTCTACAAACATGTCATTCAGAGTTTTGTTTGGGATTAAAACAGCAGCAGTGCTTAATAGCAACCTCCAAGACTCTTTTAATGTCAGAGATCTAATTCACATCATGGAATGCAACTGCTTTAGCATGGCTGGGACAACTTTAGGGCAGGGAGAGGAGAAAATGTGCTTTGTTGTTATAAGGAGGGAAAACACCCTTTCAAAATCCTAAATCCGTCCGTCAACTTAGTATTTCAGTTAAGGAAGTCCCAGGAGATGCAGAAAAGAATGCATGGGAGCAACAGATAAGCTTGAGTTCATTATCTTTTTACATTTCTCATGCCTTGCTTTTTCTAAAGCTGTCAAGTTATTCCCATAAGTACTATTGTTGGGAAGGCAAAAGGTATGAACAGGAATAAGGATGTGGTGCTGGGGTATTCTCAAACTAACCTGCCAATGAAGCGTCAACAAAGATTCTCCATACAGAAGTTAGAGGTATACATGGTGAGGGAATTGGGAGTTTGCTTGGCCACTCAACCATGCATTGCATCGCTGTATTTAAATAAGGGATAATGCATGTATAACCCAAAAGCTGTAGGCTCCAACCTACATATTCGGTACATTCCAATGCTGTGGCATTCAGATTACATGGCTAATGCAGGCCCCCAAGCAAACACATCGGTCCAATGTATGGATGCCAGAGGTGTGTCTGGCATTCAGGGTGGAGGGCACAGGGTGGGGCTGGATGGATGGATGGATGGAAGGAAGGAAGGAAGGAAAGAGAGAGTCCAATTCCCTCAGTACAAAAGGATTCATGTAACTGTGTTCCCAAAACTATGAACAAGTTCTCTTATTATTATTTTACGCCAGGTACTCTGTTTCTGCAAGAAAAAAGGTACATACAACATTGAAAATCAACAAAGCCAAAACAGTCCCTGAAAAAGTTACCAGCAGATTCCATGCATATTTCTTCAGAGTCACATTTTTGCAAAAACCATAAAGTTCTATTTAACAGAACAAAGGCAGATTTTCAAGAAGTTGGATTTTGTGCCCAGCACCACTTTCTGCCGCTTTTATATGCTCACAGGGAATCAAAGCACGTTCATCACCCCAAATATAATGCATAAACTATAATGGAAAACTCATACATATGAAAATAAGGCATTTTATCAGTAAATCAAACCTTGGAACAAGCAGTGAGAAACAGAAGTGTTCAGAAAAGGAGCAGGGGAGATCCAATAGTGCTTTGACAGGAAGGTAAGAAGGATGCCATTGGGTGGAAGCTCTTGATAAAATGGTCAACCATGAACTGTGACACTCACCCCCAAATACATCTCCGTTCTGGTAGTTTTTCCCCTTCTGAGCTTCCTCTTCATTTTGTACAGCAGAAACATGCTTGGCTGATGCACAGCCCATAATTTCATTTAGTCACCTCCAGCTTGACTGAGCCGCAAACCATTTCTATAGAAGTGCACCCATCACCTCTTTTTTCAAAGAAATAATCCACCTTCCAGTTTGGTCCTCACAGCACTTTTCTTAACCTGTTGGCAGAATGCAAGAGAAACAAGACACAACATCAGTCAAATAGCTCTAATTGGCATGTTTATTTTGGTGGATAAAGATTCCTTAACATTTCTCTGAGAGTGCGGAAGATGATGGTCTATTTAATTTAGTCCTTCCTTGGGTGTTCCCACAAACTTGGTGATGTATCTCAAAAACCTTCCCTCTAACATAAGTTTCTTATTTAGGTCACTTCTTCTGAACCGGCATAGAAATGTTATAATAATAATAATAAAAAAAAATAATAATAACCTTTAGGAATAAGATCAGCTATCCCTGAAGGCTGTTGAAAGCACGTCTGAAAGCACATCTGAAAGAAACATACCATTTTCGGTGTAATGCTAAAGCTATACTCAATCTCTCTGCTGCATAACTATCAATTAACTTGTTGATTCATGCTAAACTCACACCATGGGCTCAACTTCAGCTAGTCACATCTGGTACATGCCTCGCCTTCCAACATACATAGGCTTCCTAGAGAAAGAGGAGGTCCAGGTAAGCAAAGAGAGATGGATGTTCAAGTGAGGTATCTCTTATCACAAGAGAGCGATACACACAAAGTTGTTTGGACACAGAACCTTTGGGAAGAACTGTTCCTTGCCAGCATACAAATGTATGTTCCTTTAGAAACTACACTGTTGTATTTCTCAGCATTCCACCACTGAGGGGATCTCTCTGAGAAACTGCTCCACTGACGCATGGAAGATTCTCAACTGTGTACATGGTGGCATGTGGGGACGAGTACCATCTTATTACCCAAGGAAATCCATAGGTCACAGCACAAACCACAGGGTCTTCCTGAAGATTGTAATGGCCCAGGAAGTCAATAAAGGGGAGATGTTCCTTAAGACATCTTGGTCGCGAGAGGTAAAGTGCTTTGAATATGAATACCAACACCTTAAACCTAACTCAATAACAGAAGGACCTTCTGAATAGACAGGCTGAAACACTCTAAAGCCGTTGACCTTGACTTGAAGGAAAATATTTAAACTTTTATCAATGTCCATGGAGGAGGGGACGGCAGAGGATGAGGTGGCTGGATGGGGTCACTGGGGCGGTGGGTGTGGGCTTGGGTGGACTCCGAGGGATGGGGGAGGACAGGAGAGCCTGGAGGAATGTTGTCCATGGGGTCGTGATGGGTCGGGCACAGCCTTGAGACTAAACAACAAACATCATTCCCTTTTCCCGTTTAAATCTCTCTTACTCTTCTATAGCAGAAGTTAGTTTCCTGGGAATCTGTGGATTTGTTTAGCTCCCAGTTCAGTAGATGTGTTACCAAAAGCGTGGGGGGGGGAGTGAATGCTAGCGAACCCCTCTGTTTTGTTCAGTTGCTTACTTAAATATCTGTGTTAAAATAGGGATTTTATAGATAAAAGCACAGCTGTGCACTGGGTTCAAAAGGGAATATATATCTCAGGATGAGAAGACTGCAAGATATGCATGTTATACCTGAGTCTGTGGCAAGAGAGTTTTTGGTTTGTGTTGCAGAGAATCCTGTGGTTCCTCCAAGCTATTTAAGGAATTCTCGCTTAGCTTTCTTGACTCTGACTCTGGACTATAAACGTTGAAACCTGGAGTACAGGCATGAGCTCTAGGAAAACCTCTCCATTACTGCCAACCCTGAAATGAACAGTTGCAAGTGTCTGAGTATGTCTTCTCAGCTCACAGAAGATCCAAGGGCCCTGACTGGAGTCTTTTCGGAAACTGAGGCTGTGCCCTCAAAGGCATCCCAGAATCCTCAGCAAGGACTCTACGTGGAACATGTGCAGGAATTCTCCCACTGCCAGCAGTATGTGGAATAGGATTCTTGAACTCAGGAAATTTGAAAATCACTGAGACAGAGCATCATGAGGGCACGTCAGTACACACGGAAGAGCAGCGGGGAACGGAGCCTTGCGCATGAATGACTAAAAACGTGTCGCGTGTTAACGAAAGCGAACAATTGCAAGGCATAAATGCTGGCGGAGAGAGGCATGGTTTTCCAATGAGACAGACCAGCAGTGATAGACAAAAGCAACGCGCTTGGTAAATAGGTCATTGTTTCAATTATCAGCTCCTGGTTCCACACCCCTAGTCAAATCTCTCAACCGCTCGGATGTACCATCTGGAATCCGAGATGCCATCTTTACAGTCAAATGGACTTTGAAAAAAATAACCTAACTCAAATTCACACTGACTTAAACGCTAGATCTGGGCTTTTGTAGCTAGGGACGCTATAGGAAGCCGTTACAAAGGGCTGTGAAACGTGACTAGCTCAAATACAATTCTGAGTTGCATGGTAGCTTGTTTTAACAAGCGGCTCAATTGATTGTCCTATTTGTTTTGTCGCTGCTTTTGTTGCTTTTAAATTAGACGCACAAGAAAAAGCAATGAAGATTTTCCAACAATGGTGTTATGATGGGAATTTCACTAATTGCCCTATTCCCTTCCTCTTGATGGGACATGGACAGACATCTTTAAGTACCAGACAGTTGCTGGGAGAGACTGACAGCTCATCGGAAGAAAGAACCCTTATTTTTAGGGCAAAGTGGTCAAACTGCACTTGCTACATTGCCCATATCAACATGTAAACAACCATAGCCATCTCAAGATTTTGTCCACCTACCCTTCAATAAGAATTGCAGCAGAGAATTTATGAATGAATCTTGCAACAGCACGCGTTTTCAACCTGCACCTGCTTTTCTCCAAAGAACTCTCCAGAATTTTCCAACAACGGGGCGCTCCTGACTTGCCCAAAGATGGAGCCATTCTTTCCTGCCTGTTCCACATGTCCCCACCTCTCTTCTACCCCTCTTGTAAGGTCTCTAAGCATCTTCTATCTCCATCTCATTCACCTTGGCAAGCAATCCGCCAAAGATAATGCCACATGCGATACAGACCTATTCGCCTACCTACTCAAATGCACGCCTGTACAAATGGTTTATAGTTCAATCGCAGAAGACAAGATTTTAAAAGCACCATCAATACTCCTCCAACGTGCAAACTGTTTGTTGCCTGCTTACCTGAAGGCAACTCTTTTTCAAAACAGGTGACCAGGTAAGAGGCTACTGAAAAGCTCAATCTGCTTCCCACTCTTTATCTTGTAGCAGAATCTCCTTTATTTCCCTTCCCCTTCCCTGCAAAATATAGACTTCATAAATTTCAGTATCCTAGAAAGAAGAACTCATTTTTCCTCATGAAAGGATCAACAAAATGAAGTCTGAGAAAGCCTATATTTGCCTCCTTTCAAGGGTCACATATTACATGAATGTATACACAGAAAGAGTTTTGGATGTAAACAAACCCTGAAAGAATGCAGTTTCAGTTAATCAAGCAATTTCCTGATAGAGGCGTGAAGAGACATGATCAAAGTACTGCTTGTTAATGAGGCTCAGAAAACAGAATGAATACATTCTAAACTCAAATATGCATTTTCCTCAATGGAGCTTTTTCACTAGACGTTCAAATGTATTCATTTGGCCTCCTCTGACCTTCCTCTAAGCCACCAAGTTTAAAACTTTCTGCTTCAAGAGAAGTGTTCACAGGGACTTGAGTACACCCCCCCCCCTTTAAAGAGTACACACAGAGTCAGGCCCTGGTGAGGTGTCCCTCCATAGAAAGAGAGCATACTCCTCCAGAGGAAATTTGACAGAGGTGAGAAAGTCATCTTTCAGGGGATTGTATCCACTTCACTGATCATTCCACTGAAGAATCACGGAGAAGCGTGTGCTCTTGAGAATGTGATTAAAAACTACTGACATAAGCAGTAGGAGACACCCACAGTCCAACCACCACCATTTGTTTGAATTCTGAAATGCAGTAATTGTCAACGTGAAAGTTTGAGAAACCCAGCATTCATCTACTTAGCCAGGCCACCTTTCGTTTTCATTATGACTGAAGCCCTATAAAAATCAGTGAAATAAATTATTGCGTTTACATCCAAAACACCCTCTTGTTTTCCCTTGCAAAGCAACCACTATGTAAAGGAATACTTCCTTAAACCATTGGCTAAATGAGAAGTCCTCACATGTTTGTAAGCTGCCCCGAGGCTTATGCAAAAGGGGCGGCATATAAGCCGTCTAAATAAATAAATAAATGTTTCCAAAATGAAATAATGGATCGTGAGTCATCTACACACAAACCTTGAGTTCTATCCCCAACTGGTCCCAGCAAATTACTCTGGTCGTCATCATCTGTAGACTAAATAAACCAAATGGTGAAATGACTCCATTAAAGATGCTTAACAACCAATACAAAGAGAGTGATTTATTCTGGTGCCCTGACTTAGCTCCATATAAATGCTAGCACAGCCCCCTGTAGCTTTTAGAACAAGTTAAAATCGAAGTAATAATATGCCATTGCTCTGTGCATACAATGTAAACGAAATCTGTGACGGCGGTTCATTAAACAAAGATGCAAGAGAAGCATCAATACAAGCACCAATTTTTCCCATTTATTTATTGTTCATGTGGATGTAGGTTCACTTCGACACATTCATGCTAATAACCCTGAAATAAGGATTTGCTCCTCTACGAAACTCGGTGCTTTCATGATTGTGTTTTGATTTCCTCTGCTGATCACCGTATTGCATTTTTATTAACAGCATGCCTCTGTGAATCCAGAAAGATAATCAAGCTGTGTTGCAACAGCATGGAGGGTGCAGAGAAGAGGGAAACACTTGAACCGAGAGAGGGGGCAGGCAACACATTGAGCAAGGACAGCTGTACTACTGTTGTGGCAAAAACAAAGAACCCCGTGGCACCTTAAGGACTAACCAAATCAGGACGGGACCCTCCACTTCTAAATTTGCCACACCATCACTTAATATGGGAGCCGCATGCATATTTTACAGTAATATATATTTATTTTACAGTAATATGTATTTGTTTGTTTGGAGGTTTTGCATGCCGTCCTATTCGCATGAGCCTCGGGATGGCTTCCAATACAATAAATAAACAAGCATATAAATAGTACATATAAAATCCAGATTCACCCTGGCTGTAGAATTAAAACCAATAAATAATATTAACAGTTATGAAAATATTGTTGAAATAAAAAGGTCTTGGCCTGGCGCCGAAAAACAAGTAACGACGGCGCCAGGCGGACCTCTCTGGGGAGCGCATTCCATAGGTGGGGCGCCACCGCAGAGAAGGCCCTCCTCCGGGTACTCAATCTCCTAATGTCTTTCACGGAGGGCTCCTGGAGGAGGGATTAAGGGATGGGAGGGCAAATATGGAAGCAGGTGTTCCTTTAGGATATATATATATATATATATATATATATTACAATAAACATGCACAGAGAAGGTAAGAGCACAATCCAATTAAACCAGCAGGTGCAGATGCAAGGCAGAGTACCAACCCTAAAATATTTGGTGTGATATTATTATTATTATTATTATTATTATTATTATTATTATTATTATTATAACATTTCTATGCCGCCCCTTGCCAAAACCTCGGGGCGGCTTACAACACGATAAAACACAATGAAATACAATAGCATCACCAGGTGCTACAGGCTTTCACACTCAACTAGGCTCTCGACACTGTTGAATTAACATCTGCCTTTCCTGGAGCTCTCTCACTGATCCACAGCACCTGGTACTGCTTTGGCAAGCTGGGACATGTGCTTTGGAGCAATTTCCTGGAATCTGCAGCTAAACTAGTACCCATCATATTTAGCTTAAAGCCTGTGGGAGTACATGCATAGAGCCTGCATGAAATAGGACATCTTCAACTACCAGTGCTCCATCACCATGTTCAAGTGACAACGGGTCAGAGAAAAATTCAGTGATGTCCACACCCCAGAAGGAAGATCACAGTGATCTAATGCCTACGCACACTGCCTCTCAGTCCAAGCACTGGGTGAAGTGGAATATGTAGGTTGCATCTACCACTTCCTAACTGGTCACATGCCCAGAGACAGGTCCATCTTGCTTTAGAAGAGCAGAGAAGCATCTTGCTGCACAGTAGAAGATCTAATCTCAAATTTAGCGAAATTAGAGTTTGTTGGCATGGAATCAAGTTGGGCAGGGTTTGGATTATTGGCCAGGTATCAATGGGTGCTCCCAATACGCAAAGTCCTGCAGCAACCAAATCCTTTGATCAGTACCAGGCCAACTCCACACTATTAAGTGAGAAACTGGGACCATTGTAACTGTGTGCAAATGTGAAATATCACACTGGTACGTGGAAGAGGGGTTCATACGCACTTAGTGATGTCGGTTATTCGCTTGGCTCACCCCCTTCTCTCTTCCTTCTGAGAAAAGATTGAGAAAATCACCTTTTGGTTGGAGACAGAGATTCTCTCTTAGCTGACATCGGAGCTTCAGAAAAAAAGGTCCAATGTCATCTGGGAGAGAGAGAGAGAGAGAGAGAGAGAGAGAGAGAGAGAGAGAGAGAGAGAAATAAAAAATCTTACTCATTGGCGAGTGGCTTTTGGAAACAAATGATACTCTTGGTCCCCACCATGGACAGCAGAATAATGGAAAACAAAAGAAAAAGCCACATTTCAAGTTACACTGAAAAGTAGATGCTAACCTTAGGCAGGCCACAACATTTTCCACAAGTCGGTTTCTGAAGGATAATCTTCCCACCGAGCCCCAAAAAGCAGCTTGATTCCAGAAGCAAGAGATCCCCAGCGGTCTAGTATTTCTCTTTCCCTGCTATACATGCAATGAGCCCTCCAGCATTTCCCAGATCCTATAGCCAAGTCTCAGAAGCTAGCTAAGTTTATTCCACAACATCAAGATTAAGACATCCCATTTTCAAATGCATGCTCATTGTTGTTGTTGTTCTAAATTAAGAACAATTGGAAGAACTGCTTCAGCTACATGGTTTCAAAAACTGCAGCCAGCAGCACCTGCAACTAAGTTAACATGTTTTGCCGAGAGTCGATAACAGCAGACAGCAGAAAATTAAGTTTATTGAACACTGTAATATATGTATTGTGCACTGGAAATTTCCCAGCACTGTCAGCTCACGAGCTATGTATACAACATTTTAATGGAGGTTTTGTTTAAAAATAAAATAAAAAGTAATTCTCCACAAATTATCATCAACACAGCTTTGGTTTGCAGAAATCAAGGAGCTTAACTGGGTAGGTGACGGGGAGGCAGTTGGGAAAAAAACCTGACTGGACAGAATCTATAAACAAGCATTTCAGATTATGGTTTTCTCCAGCTTTAAACTGTTTTCAGTAACAGCAAAAATGTTTCCCCCTATCTGGTCTCTCCTTTGGCCACCTGTGCTTCTTCCTATTTAAAGACAGGATAGTCACTGCATCTGAAACACACACACACACACACACACCACTCGTACAACAATATGGTGTCTCCCTTTCCCTGTTTTTCACAATGTTTTAAAACTTTGACCTGAATTAAAACTAGACAGTAAACTCCACCAAGGAAACCCCCGTCTTCCTACAGAATATTAGAAATCCTTAACTCATGACTTCAGTGGCTTTCTGCAGCCTTCTGGGCCCCAGCTTTGCTGGCGGAGAGGTTGCCTCTGGCGAGACGCCCACCGTGGGTCCCTTTCTCCTTCCTTGCATTGCAATGAGAAAAAGGACCAGTGGGAGCCATTGTTGCTTTGTGTCATTATTGCTGTTGGCTCACCTGCTCCCTCCCTGAAGGAGATGGGCAATGAGCAAGCAGGGATTGCTAATACGAGCCAGAGCCAGCCTCTCCTCCGGAGAAAGCGGGTGGGCAAATGGCTGACCAGAGTCAGAGAAGGAAAAGTAGCGGCCGCTTGCTTCTCTCCATTTCTCCCGCTCGGCAACAATGTGGGTCGAGCCCAGTCCTCCAGCGAGCAGAGCAAGGTGCAAGCCAGAGGTTCCAGGAAATGCACGCCGGGGAGGGGAGTGGCCAGAAAGAGCAGGGCCGGGGGCTCCGGCAGTTCATCCCCAACAGCAAGTGTCCGGCAACACGGACTCCACCTGCTCCATCTAGCCCCATGGTGCCAACACTGTCTGGCAGCGCTGTTCAGGGTTTCCCAGCCTGAACTGGAGATCCCAGGGCGTGAACCTAGGATATCCAGGTGCAAAGCAAGTGCTTCACCACTGAGCCACTGGTGCAACTGGGCAGAGACCACGGCACTGTAAGTCTGAGCCAGCAAGACTGCTCCTCTTATTCTCCTGCAGACCAAGAAACTGCAATTAGCTGCACAAGCAGAATTCCGCTGACCACAAATTCATTTATCTCACGGGTGGTGAGCTTTGCTCCAGACTGAAATCGCCCCACCCCACCTAAAACTCTCGAGACAGCGTGGACGTAATTCTAGTTTGCGATGCCAACAGAGATAAATTGATGCAACTCCAGATGCTGCACCTCTTGATGGCCAGATGAGCTTAACTCCAAAATCCTGGGTGACCGATTGCATCAGATGTAATTGGGGATGGGGGTGGGGAATGCCTCTTAGCCACACACTCGGAGCATGGCTCGTGCTGCTAATCGATCAAAGAGACGTGGCATCTGGAGGAGTAGGGCTGATTAATGAATACCTCAGCTGGGCATTGACTCTGGCTGAGCACCGCGGCTCCTCCCACATGCTTTCCACCTCACAGCATACGTGCTGTTTGGCTGTTCTGGGGAAAGGGCTCTGTTCGCACTGCCAAGCACAGGCACCATTATTTTTAGCACTGCTTAAGGTTGGTTCAAATTAAACTTTATTAGCATTCTCAGGGATGACTCAGTTAATATAAAGCCTTTCCAGGCCTGGTTTCCTGGGGGCAAGGTAGAAGCAGGTCTACCTTGCCGATATGAATTTACAATTGTGCTGCTAAACTCTTTCAGGACACACATGAAACAAAAAAAGCAGTGGTTTTTTTTAACTGTGGCCAACATCAACTCATCCTTCCTGGTTAATATGAAGAAACAAAATGCCAAAGTTAGTATCACAGTTGCCTCTCAACCAATCTGGCAAATTAAGGTTACCATTCCTTAACATTAAAATGTTTTAGCAACGCCTATCAAGTAATCAGAAGGAGAAAATTAGAGACACAGAAATAAATGCTAAGAGTGCCTACACTTGCAAAAGAGACCTCACAATATCAAAAGAATTCAGATGTTAAATCTTCCATTAAAAGGGGTGGGGATGGAGAGGGACTTATTAATTTATTGCACTGTTTTTCGGCAAGCTTTCAAATACCATTTTTCTGCATGCTGCTCACTCTTGCAACTGAAAATGGCAAGCTTCCACGTCTAAAAACGTCTCTGAGATGTTGACACTGAGCTGTTTTTTAAAAGTCTGTAATCTTGTTGTGTATCATTATGAAATATCAAGCAAAGCATTCATTGAAGGTGGGGACGCAGGAGCGGCTGACTGTAATGTCAACTCAGGCCACTGAACACGTCAAGCAGGACTTCCCTCTAAAAGAAAAAGTGGGGAAAAATCCAGAGACAGGAGATGCCCAGTTTAGATCCTGCAATTTGCAAGGATGTCATAAGCACAAGTGGGCCGGACTAGAAAACAAACTGGCAGATTGTCTACGTCAGCACTCCCACGACTGATGAATTTCTGAGGGCTGGAAGGCTGTCAGAAATAAAAGTAAAATCAAGCTTCAAGGTGGAATATTACATAGATGACTGTGGGTCCAAACAAAGGCCATTCTCCCTTGTCAGGAGTTCATACATACACCCCCTAACAATGCATTCCAGGTTTATACAAGTTCTTGCTTCTTAGGGTCACCAGAAATTAGAGTCCACTTGATGGCACGTAACAGCCACTTACGTTCATGAGAACCTGAGCAGGCCATCAATCCTGCTATCTGCTCCTCTAATGGGGCAACCGGTCGCATGCTTGCTCAGAAGTCCTTCTGCCTACAATGGCACTTTCTCCCCAAAGTGCAAAGGATCGCCGCTGCATTGCCCGCTCTGTCCACTCAAAAGGCTCATCCAATTCTGCCTTCTTGCTCCTTACGCACTAACCCGTGTGTGAGCTGTCCCAAGGCTGTAAGTGATGGGACGGCATACAAAAACTGTAAACAAACAAACAAACAAACCCTCTTCTTCCCGAAGATGAATGTCCTGTGATTTCCAGCCCAAGTCAATACCAGTGCTTTCCATTAAAGTTCACCTGCAAAAGCTCACCTTTATTCCTGATTAGGGCTGCCTTCACACCTTTCTCCCCCTCCCTCCTCTGTTCTTCACTCTACGGAAATCCTATCTTTTTGCTTATCAAATAAAATCTATACAATACAGTTTTATGGCGCACAGACCCAGATGCAACACACACACAAGCTCCTGATTCTGACATGAAGGAAGACACTTTTTTCTCAATTAACAATCACTCCCTGTACTTTTACAGTGGTGTCCCCATATGTAAATTCCCCAAGTGAAATGCATGGTGCTTGTGTCTTTCTGGGAAAGGGGGGTTTTGTTGTTGGTCAGGACGTTTAATGCTCTAGCTGAAGAGTGCTTACTTCGGTGTGCGAAGGTATTTCAATTGTACTTTTTTTGCCTACCCGTGTGCATCACGGAGCTACAACATGCTGAAATCTTCTCGAAAGATGCACATCGAAGCCAAACATAACATTTGCACTTCCTCCAACAGACTAGAGTATACTTTCTGATACATTTACAGATTTGCCTGAAAGGAAAAACCTAAACATAACATTTGCACTTCCTCCAACAGACTGGAGTATACTTTCTGATACATTTACAGATTTGGCTGAAAGGAAAAACCTAACAGAAGGCGCTGCATTTCCCCCCAAAGACCACTTGGAATAGATATCTGTCCTTCAGTCTGTTTATAATCCATGGGGATGAGACACTGCTTTATACAATGCATAGCATATGGTCACCATGAAATAAATTTCCAGCAATAAAGGTAAGGTGGAGCTGAGAGTCACTCTATTACTTACAGAGAGATAAGGATCAAGATACAACACAGAGCACCTTCATTGTAATTCCCTTTATTGTCAGGTGTTTCCCAAGGACAAAAAGAGCAGGTAAGCAAGGACACCATGTAAGATTCTCGAAATATGCAAACCCAGACAGCTGGTAAACTGAACCTTATGAGTACCAGTTTGGAGATAACATATCATCCACTGGTGATACTTCACAGAAGGGTTAATCCAGATGATTTAAGAAAAATGTCCCAGACTTCCTCCTCCGGGTTGCATGTGTTTGGAACAGACTATCCTACTCACCAGGGAAGTAAAACTTCAGGCAAGATGAGCAGCCTTGAAGTAATGCGATGCGAGGGGAACAATTATTTATCGGTTTAGAAAAACAAACCACACACGCAAAATCTCTGCGGGAGTGCAAGCCCTGGCTGAAGGCAGCAAAAGTGCATCCTCCAAAAGGAAGGGATTTAGAAATGAAAACAAAAATGTTTCCATTTCTCCCACTCACCAGCTCCCAATTTCTTAAAATCTAGACAGAGAGATCAATCCAAATTCACAAATTCGCTGCCCAGAGGGGTTCTCGGGGGGGGGGGGGGGTGGAAATGCAGCCCTCCCTCCATTATAGTCACAGAAATTTAATACAGCCAGGGCGGATTTGATTTAAATCATCATGATGTTCTGCATAATTTGCATGCATGCCTGCCTTACCCACAGATAAAGGAACATCATTAAAATATTCCCAAAGCGGGTCTCTTTTATGGCCTGCTGCTATTATAGGTTTTCTCCTCCAGGGAAAGAATAACGTGATAAACCTCAGTCTGTACACAAAAAGAGCCGAAGTCTTGTATTCTGTTCAATTTCACTTTGGTTTTGGCTGCTTGCCCCTCCCTCCTCACGCTTAGCTTCTTGTGCAGATCTATTCCACTTCTAACAATCTTCTTCTATTCATTAATTTTTTGAAAGTTGGCACTTAAGGGGTAAAGGGTTGATTCTGTGTACATAGATTTCCAAAGGAACAATGGGATTGTGGTCTTTTTCTGAACTCTGAATGTTTATTTTATACAATGTGAAGCAGAGGCAGGTGACCTATGCAGACACAAATTCAGAGTTTTCAGAGTTCTAATCTGTGATACTATCTTGATTCAAAAACTGCATAATATACAGCCATATACTACATAATTAAAGGCTAATTCTTATATCATGATGAATAACCTTTGGACTATAATGCATCTCAAACAGAAAACTATCTTTAGATATATTTTCCCTCAAAGCATTTAATTTTTTAAAAAATCCAATTTAAATTTTAAAAATCCAATTGAAATCAAAAGCATCCTATTTTATCCACCCTGATACAGCCACTAAATGGGGTGCTGCAGAAGTGAAGGGAGTCAGATGAAGCCTTTTGCTGCTAAACACACGGCTTTTTCTTTCCTTTGTGATCCCTTCCAATCCAAATTAAATGGGACAAAATAGTACTGGTAAAAGAGAACCATGGTGGAGTATTGATTATGCTATTGGCCTGGGCCTGAAGAGATCCAGTTTCAAATTCGCACTTTGCCATGAAGCTTACTTGGTCACTTTGGGCCAGCCACTGATCCTCAGTCTAACCTACCCCAAAGGGTTGTGGTGAAGATAAAAATGGAGACCAGAAAGGTCCATGGAGGAAAAAGCAGGTTATAAATGTAAAGAAGAATAACCGCCACTACCACTTCTGTAGCATTCAAAGTGACATGGAAAACTCCCGTGGAGGAGGCTGTTCCCTGGAGAACAAATTTCTGCGATAAATAAATAAATAGTTCTATGTTGTGGCTTCTGGTTCCCTGGTGGACACTAGGAGAATTAGCGCTGAACACAGAATACTGCATACTGCTGAAAACAGAAGCCGTGATTTGAGAAAAACCACCGGATATTGTAACAGGAATGCAGGGGAACATGGTTTTCATGGACTAGCCAGACAGACAGAGTCTTACTCAGTGGGGTAAACAATCCAGAGAGCCCAGATTACAGAAGAGCCATGCCTCTCATCCCTCCTTAGCTTAGAAGTCGTGTTTTGGACGTAGAAGAGAACACTTCCAAATGGGAATTTCCCCCTTTTAATAATCCATGCCTGTTGTGGCATGCTGCTTTTCTTCTTCCTAATAAATACCAAAGTACGGTTCATACGTGTCAGGAAAGAGCAGAGGAAAGTGGCCAATACAAGTAAGCCTACCTTTCCCCCGGGGAACCACCCATGTGGTTAAGGAAAGAGCATGAAGAGGGCTCTTCGAAGTTGGCTGGATGGCAAAGAAGCTTGGCTCCAGTACCAACACAGAAGGATGGGAAGAAGTAGCATAGCAACCAGGAGACAGGCAGAGGAAACACTGCTGCCTAGCAACAAGAGAGATGCTACTCGGCCAGTAACTGCTAAAATAATGGGAGGAAGGGAAGAGGAAATGAGCAACCGTCTCTTTAGTGACCACCCAGGTAGACTGCTGCCATTAGTTCCCATGTGGGCAACACATACAAAGCCCGGTCTAGAACATCACCTGTATCTTTTGGAACACTTGTTACCACAAGAAGAGTCCTTCCAAGCCTCCCTCACCATACCCACCATTTAAAGTCAGGATTACTGTGCATTTTAGTGTTTTTTAGTGAGAGTTGTACTAAGGTAAGCTAACTGCTACCACAACCGAAGGCAAATTCTGTACCCCATATAAATCAGTGCAGCGTATCGATGCACAACTGTCCATGTTTTCGATGAATTCTGATGTAAATGTTTCGCAGTTTATTCCACTGGCGTAAGAAAACATAACGCAATAAAACCTTCTCCTCGGCCCCTGAAACCTTCTTGCTTTAACTTCTACAGCATCCAAGGCATTCATAAGGCATCCAAAGCTGCCTTATGAAACCCATTAGGAATGTTATCCCATCCATCCTCCAGAGATTTTGGAATTGCATACAATGACCCAGTGGGAGAGGTTAGGCTGAGACACAGTGACCGGCCCAGTTCACCCAGTACATTTTACGAATGAGTGGGAGGTGGGGGGGCATTTGAACCAGTCTACATTCAGCCACCTAACCACGACTCAGCCCTTCACTTCTGTGTCCACTTCCCATCACACTCACGCCTTCCTTTAAAGAACAACCCTACACAGGCCACTAATGTTATTTTATTATATTATTATTATTGTTGTTGTTGTTATTAATTTGGCTGAGCGATGCTTGACAAAGTACAGGAAATCAGGTCCCTGTCCCAAGAGGCTTGCAGTTACGTTGAGGCGTGTGCTCAACCTTGGGGGCCTTCCTTCGAGTGCCAATGCTGGGGGAAGTGCAGAGGGAGACAAGAAGGAGGGGGGCTTTCTCTGTGGCCCCCCCCATCTGTGGAACAGCCTCCCCAATATGGCCTAGCTATCTTTAGAGACTCATTTGGTCTCCCACGGACCTGAGGGAGATTAAAACAGCTGAAGACAAGATGAGGTAAACTTTTCATAAGTTTTTTTTCCTGATTTTATGAAGACTTTATTGTATTTGCATTGTCTGTTTTTATGGCTTTTTGTAAACAGACCAAAGAGCTTCGGCTGTGAGGTGGAATAGAAATGAAAATAATCATCCTCATCATTATCATTTCAAAACAGGGAGGACAAACGGGGGAGCGACAGAACATTTCTGCTACGTGTTGCATGAGCTCTGAAGACTTGATGGAAAAGGTGGGTTCTCGGGAGACGTTTAAAGGACGTGAGAGGCATTACCCTGATGCTATTCTGAAGAAGCAGTTCCAGATTTAAGGAGCAGGAGAAGAGAAAGGGCAGAACGGACTAGGGAAATCTCTGGAGAGCAGAGCTGAGGAACAAAAGGTGGAGGGAGAACCTGCTCTTAAGGTGTCATCTTTAATATCAGCATCTCCAGGGAGGGCTGGAAAAACGCCTACATTAAAAGCTTGCAGGAGTTGTCACTGGGCAGGTCAGCAGCACTGAGCTAGATGCGCCAACGGTCTGACTCAACCCAAGTCTGCTTCCCATATTCTTATCAGCAGCCGTGAAAAGGAATATAAAGGCAGATAGTCGGGTTGCCTATCTAATTATAGAGCTTAGTCATTTGTGACACTTGACAATGGCACTGGGAGTTCCCTGTAGCTGTTTTCTTCCTGCCAGGGAGGCAGTAAAGCAAATGACCAGCTTCCTGATTTTTGAAACGCATTGATTAATTTTATTAGATTTATATCCTGCCCCTGTAGCCAGAAAGTCTCTCTTTCTTAAACACATTTTATTTATTCCACTCTGGCCTCCACTGCCCCGGAGTGATTTCCAACACAGAGCTAGCACAAAGCACCAAAACAAGCATTTAACATGGAAGGGCGCAAGGTCAGGATATATTCAAACTCATGAAAAGCCAAGCAGGCGAAGGATGTGCTCCAAAAGTGCTGCCAGGGATGGAGCTAGTCTCCACCTCTTCAGGAGGTGATTCTGTAACAAAGATCCTGCCACTGAGAAGGCTCCATCTCGCAGTTCCACCTGCCTAGCATCAGCTGGTGGTGGGCAGTAACAAAATGTCCAACTCCTCAGCTTCAGAGGCAGTGGCCAGAATGGGTCCATTCCAGGCAATTTTTAGACTCTATAGCTGCTGAACTCTCAAAAGGTGCAACCTATGCTGGGCTCAGGCTTTTGCCTTTTGAAATTATCTGAAAGCGGGCGATCAGGGAAGGTTGAAAACATATCTTAGGTATCTCAGTCAGCCCTCTATAACAGCTGAACCATTCTCAGTCTTGGGGTTAAATTCCCCTTTGGAGAAGATCTTGGGGTCAAATTCCAGTGGTCTGGGGAGCCAAAGGCAGAGAGGACAGGGCCAAAAATATTAGACATGCCAAAATGTTCCAGTTGAAAGGTCCTACACCAGCAACAAGCCCCGGGTGAAGTATTTTACCCTTTTAGAAAGGCGAAGGGAGTAACACAAAAGCCAAGAACCAGCAATCAATTGGTTGGTGGAGGAAAGGAATGGGATGGGATCCCAGCAGGAGCTTCCAAGACCCGAGCTTCTACACACCTGCTCTGTAATCATTAGATGATGAGTCTGGGAGAGGTTCTAGCAGATGACCAAAAGTGTACTTTGAAAACAAACAGAGCTGTTTTCCTGGAAGCAAGTCCTACAGCACCTGTCACCCTCATCCATGACCTGCCACCTTCCTGGGCCTCCAGTTCTTCAGTCCCAAGAGGAGCTCCCTGGCAAGTTTCCCGGTTTCAGATGGGCTGCGCAGACTTTACATGCCTGACCCACTGGCTCCCGCATTGGGTTGCTTGTTTAGGCTGGTACTTTCTTCCTCCAACTGCAGCAATTCTATCGCAAGTCTATAATTACAGAATCTGTTGGCCAAACCAGCAGCTGTTAGTAACTAACTGATTATTGTGCATTAAAATAACTAAAATGTGGCAAGGGCTCAGTGAAAATCAATCCCATTTTGCTAACTCGGTAGCATCAAAAAGAAGGATAAGAATTAATCCAGCAGCACCAAGATTTAACATTTTAAAAGGGGAGGGTACACATGCCGCCCTTAAGTAACAATTTTAGCAAAATATAAGCTCATTCTGACTTATTCAAACTAGTCCACCAAAGGAGTTTTAGCATTACATGCCTGGAAGATTTCCTCTGCTCCTCTGTCATGAAGCCTTCCCACAACCCATGTTCAAAGTTATATTGTTATTATTCTATTATTATGAATTCAATGTATGAGTCACCCTATCACCAAAGCGCTCAGGCCAACATACATAATAGAAGCAAATCCTATACACTAGATGAAAAATATTGTTTTAAAAAACCAACACAAATACAGCATTTTGAAAAGTTAAATAAGTGAGAAGCTAAAAATAGAGAAGATGGTTTTAAAATGCACTGTTGCACATATTTAAAAATTAAAGCAACCACTGGTTGAAATACTTTTTAAAGGCCCAGAAAAAAAATGTCTTCACCTAGCACCAAAAAGTCATTATAGTAGGTGCTAAGCTGGTCTCTCTATGAGAGGCATTCCACGGTTTGAGGAGGCACTGCAGAAAAGATCAGCTCACCAGGAGTCTCCACCAAACCTCAGTGTTGGGGTGCTACTCAGAGTGGTTATACTGAACATATCCCTGCAAATTCCCTTTGAAAGTTTCCCATTATTTTCAGAACACATGCTCAGCACTCACAACAGAATCCACAAGTGTATTGCATGAGCACATAGGACACGAATTGCTCTGGCTGAGGTCAGGATCTCCACTCCACATGGAATATTCCAAGATAGACTTTTCATGTTTTGGGCGATTCCATTTAGGCACTGTAACCAATGCAAATTGACAGACCATCCTCTACATGAATCAAATAGATTCTGAGTCAGCGAAGATAGCAGCCAACAATGCACTTTGCAGCCGTGAAATCCATAACCTAATTTCAAATTTATCTGCCCCAAGTGGAGGGCTTCACATTTTCAACCCAAATACCTTGCACCTTATGCTACCTTAAAAACTTGCACATTTTGGGCTGTCTAGGCTGACTCTTAAGAAGGACCATCTCGATTTATTATTAAGGCCGCTCATCTTGGTAAGGTAAGTGGAGATATAAGCTTTCTTTTGCACGATACAGTAGCCATGGGAAAGCAACGCAGCATTTGATCGCAATCAGATTTGACAGATGTGGACAGATCAAAATAACACTAATGCTCAGTGAAAAGAACATATATTATTTGCACGCAACAGTGGTGGTTGTGAAAGAAGGGTAGCATTTTGTTGCTAGGAGAATGCAGAGGCAGTGCATAAGTGCCTGTTATTTATTCTCAGATCCATTTCCAACTGCTTAGGGTTTAGAAGGACCCCTGAAGAAACTCCACTCTGCTCTACCAAATATCCACTTTATGAAATAGCACCCTATGCAGCAGCAGCACTGCAATTCTTGACATCCAGGAGATGCAAAGAAACATGTCAGTATGTCTTAGAGGGCTGAATGAAACAGAGAAACAGAGCGAGTCAGAAGGGGCCTCCCGGGCCATCTAGTCTGACCCCCAGCTTCAGCCGGCTCTGTTCACAATGTGCCTACCATGTGGACATCCAGCCTATCCTTGAACACCCGCACCGATGGGGCCTCAGTCACCTCTTGTGGAAGCCCATTCCACACCCTCGGGGTCCTGACTATCAGGAAGTGCTTCCTGGCATCCAAACTGAACCTTGGTACCCTGGGCTTGGCTCCATTGGGGCGCATCCCACCCTCCTCTGCAGGGGGAAATATGTTCTTTTAAAGGTTGCCTTTTAGCATCAAGGGGTTGTTTTGTTCCATTGACTGATACTTTCAGTTCTTGTCCCCTAAGTGTGAAAATCAGGGGTGGAAGCAAGAAACACCAGCTCAAGGACACTGGTAAGGGAGCTGAAAAATGATCACAGTCCGTTCCTTTCTTTTCTTATTTTCTCATGGATGTACAATCCACTCAACTCCTTGCTGAGAGCAGTATCAATCCTTCACATATCTCCGTCTTAATCCTGGACTAATATAACACCAAAGGTAAGCAGTCATGTTTCCCACAAGTGGCCCATTTCCACTGTAAGCCCAGTACATAATACAATGACAATCCACCAGTATTCCCAGCAGTAAGGGGAAGATGAGCAAAGTTATGTGAACAAAAATAAGTTTTGTTGTCTTGGTTATCATTTCAGCATTTCTGGCGCATTGTTCTCATGTATTCTAAGCGCCCACAGCAAAATGTCAGTGTGATTACTCCGCAGAAATGAAACAGATTTGTCTTGACATGCCAGAAGTTATAGGAAAACAGAAAGCAGGATACAAATTGGAATTACGTTCTTTTTATGAGCTCCACAGCATGTTTCTCCCACAACACCACGCAACCGAAAAACTGAAGGGGAAGAAAGGACTCCAGAAGAACTATAAATAGCCACTCCAATATCCCAGTTCACCTAATGAAAGGATAACCTCTATTTTTCACCAAGCATGGTATCATAAATACATTAAAAACCTTTCTTCCCAAATCTAAAGATATCCATTTAAGCTGTCCTGCCCATCTTGAGAAAAATGCATCTGAATTTTTTTAAAAATATCATAGCACAGAAAAACAAAGCCTTCTTTTTATGGCAATGAAGTAGCTGAATGATGTTACCTCAACCAGGAAAAAAGAAATGGCTTATTCTAAAAGTAAAAATCTGCCTGCCACTGTTTTGCATGACCTTTTGTTTCTTGGGCCAGAAATAGTTCACTGCTCAGAGATAGTGAGTACATTTCAAACCATCTTAGTGGGATAAAAACAGCAATTTGGGGTGGGATGGAAATAAAGACTAGAGCATTTGTGAAGAATGAGATGGAAATAAGATCTCTTGATTAGAAGTTAATGGTGGGACAAGAATTCTACAAATATTCAGGGTATGGAAATGGGTCTCAAGAATTAAAAAAGGTGAGGAATATTAACTCACCTGTTATACAACAACATTAAGGTAGGAATCTGCCCTGGAAGTGACTACTTTTCCTGGAAAATTTCCCATCATGCCTTCTAGTCAAGCCAGTAATAAAACTCAGGTTTTAATACTGTGCTTTTGGAGAGGGCAAAACAGTCTGTTTATCTCAATCACAACCCAGGGCAATGGGCATTCAAAGGAGACCTCTGGATTCTGCCATCTCTTCCTTTCTTTTAATCTTTCAGAAGGTGTGGTTAGTCCTATAATTCATTCATTTGCATGGCTCACTGCATCTGATGAAACTAATTTCCACATAAGCATGTAGGCTTAAGAATATGTTCAAAGCCAACAAGGGATAGTCTTAGAAGCCAATTATCTCCTAGCTTATAAAGGATTAAGCTGCATTTTATTAAAATGCCAACATTCCCTTTGTCAAACCTCTGGTGCTCACGTGTTATGTTCATTCATGTAAACGTTTTAAAGGGATCTGCAGGATGGAAATGAGGAGTTGTGCTCCATTGACTCCTGCGGCTCAAAGTTCTCTTTCAGGGAATCTATTTTCTCCAAACTGAAAGAAGTCTCAAACTTTCAGCAAGAGCGAAAACTTTAAAAACTGAAAACCTGGATCCATTGGTTTGAAGATAAACCTCCCCAGAGAGGTTCACTTGGTGCCAATGCAATGCTCTTTTCCTTTCGGTGCCAGGGGAAACCCTTTTTATTTTCCCACTATTTTAATTATTAATTGCCTTAATTTGTGGTTTTATATTTATTATTGGATGCTGTGCCACTTTTATCTCTTTATCCTATTTTATTGGTGTTCTTGTAAACCGTCCCGTATACAAAAGTTTTAAATAAATTAAATAAAAAACCGAGTAAACATTGCAATAGTTAAGTCTATTGTTTTCTAGGACACAGTTGAAAGGAAGCTCCTCATCAGCAGATTGCTGATTAACCGAAGGGGAGTGGCCTAATTAGCTAGCAGCAGTTGTGCGGGTGGGGTGATTCATTCTGGTTCCTGACTCCAAGCAGAGCAGAGCACATCAGAGCAAACTGTGCCAGCTGCTCTAGGACCTCTGGGATATAGGCAGCCAGGCTCCCAGGGAGCAAGTGAACGGGAGTTTGGTGGAGGAAGTCTCTAACACTTCCTCCCCTTTGTTTCTCTCCCTCATTTTGCCTTAATTCCCCCGCTGCACAGGGCGGCACGAGCGAGGCACCGAGAAGGCTCCACAATGGTACCCCTCCTACGGGAAAAAGCGTGAGCACAAGAGTGGTCAGTGTCCACCCTCTGGACAATAAAAGAAAATGAGCAGTTTCCAGACAGAGTGGAGGAGCTGCAATAGGTTAGCGTCGTCCAGAGGAAGAAGAGAACCCCAAGGGAAGGGAACATGAGGAACCTCGCTAGAACAGGGTGACAGATGCGGAAGGCCTAGGAAACACTCTGCACCCACGGAAGCAGTGGCGCTCTCGAACTGCTCAGAGATGCTTAAGGAAGGGATGTATGAGAAACCCACTGTGGGAGAACTGCAGGACACACTGCATAACTCTTTTTCAGAGACAAAAGGCCAATCAAACAAGGGAAAGGATAGCAAAATTTGCAACAAAAGGAGAAGAACGCTAGCCGTTGCAACAACCCGGGTTCAGCTAGTGAGTCCTGCAACCTTGACTCTGCTGGCTCTCGAACCTTCTGAAAAACCCTCAAACAAGCCACTGTTCATCAGCTCACCATAACCCTCACAAGTCCCTGGAGTAGCTTAATTACATCCCATGGAAAGGAAGCATTAATAATAAGACCAACATTAATAACCAACCAACATCAAAGTCGTTTCAGCTGGGATATAGTGCTGCTCAGAGTCTCAGCAAA
This sequence comes from Varanus komodoensis, assembly GCF_004798865.1. Taxonomy (NCBI): domain Eukaryota; kingdom Metazoa; phylum Chordata; class Lepidosauria; order Squamata; family Varanidae; genus Varanus; species Varanus komodoensis. Next base: position 5,103,802 of record NW_025335854.1, read on the forward strand.
AATACAGAATTCGAACCAGGCTGCTTCACAAAGTTGACAACCAGATGAGAGGATACTTTGTGGATCCTAAAATATTCCAAGAAGATTAGACTAAACAACAGTGCCTTAATATTTACAAAAATGGTTGCAATGGAAGGGCTGCACAGCCTAAAATTACTAAATTAATACATGGTGTCTTAACAGCTTGATCTTGTTTAGTCTAAGAGATCCCCTCCGCTTTTAAAAAGGCACGCAAATTTACTTAGAAACTGAGCAATGAAATGAGTGTTGAGTGGCTAAGAAATTCTGATCGGAAGAGTTTCCATGATGGGCATAACATTCCTTAATTGGGGGAAGTGTGAATGAATTAGCTCAGGAGACCACAATGCATAAAACATTCTTCACTACTATGTTACTGAAGTGTTCTATGACTGAAAGGCTGAGTGAGAGCACCCATTACGTTTCACATAACCGTACCACGGATTCTCTGATAAAACTTCAAGAGTTTTTGAGGTCGGAACATATTTGAGGAATTCAATAACTCAGCATTTTAGGTTAGGCTCACAGACTAAAACAAACAGAGGTACTAACAGCATAGAGCTGAAGAAGCAAGGGTTCTTTCTTTTTAAAAACGTTTGGGTTCTTACAGCCTACTTACTCCTGGGCAAAGGACTGATCAGGTACAAAAGCCAATTGATGAAACTGAAAAATCCATTTAAAATCATAGAAACTTTCAATATAATAGATATGTATTATATTAGAAAAATTGCGCTCTAACTCCCGGTATGTCTGCAGATTATTTCCTGCACACCAAGTTTGCCTTCTCACTGTCTTCCTATGTTATACTGCCAGGCAAGAAAAAAGATAAGATTCAGTTGGCAACATACAGGTATGTGATCAGGTGTCACACGGAGGTGGGTAGAGACCTGTTCTCCCCTGCAGAGGAAGGCAGGACGCGCTCCAACAGAGCCCAGCTCAAGGAACCAAGGTTTGATTTGGATGCCAGGAAGTACTTCCTGACACTTAGGACCCCAAGGATATGGAATGGGCTTCCACAAGAGGTGGTTGAGGCCCCATCGGTGCGGGTGTTCAAGGATAGGCTGGACATGCACAGGGTAGGCATGTCGTAAGCGGACCTAGCTAGAGTGGGGGTCAGACTGGATGGCCCAGGAGACCCCTTCTGACTCACTCTGTTTCTCTGTTTCTATAAGGAGACTTTTCACATTTACAAAAGCCTCACCGAAGAGGGGAAGGTCTTGGAAAACAGCCATTTACAAGCCTGGAGATAAGCTGCCAATGTGGCATGGTAAAATTGTAGAGCACCAGGATTGGGGAGGGACAGGTTCAAATCCTGACTTAACCACAGCATTCACTGGGAGGACCCTGAGCCAGTCACCCTCTCTCAGCCTAAACAGCGTTGCTTGCAGGGTGAGCTAGAGGGAATTCTGCATGCCCCTTTGAACTCCTTAGAGTAATGGTGGGATAGACATAAAATACAAAGCGGCTGCTTTTACATGTCCACCTATCTTCTACAAGTTCTTCTCGAACCTGGTGAAAACAGTGAAGGCTTAATTTCTCTTTAACCTTCCCCACTTGCAAAGCACGTTGCCCTCAGATAAAAAGAATGCTGAGTTTTAATCATGATGGGAGCATGTTTGATTCTGGCGTGGAATCATTTATTTGCCTGATCCAAAATGAAGGAGTGAGAAGGGCTATTCTGAGCTTGTCTTCAAGACATCCAAGATATAAGGGGAAACCCTTGAGCCCTTTACCTTTTATAATGGGCAAGTTCATGGCTGAAAGAGGGAGAAACCCCTGGGGATCTGGAATGGCCACCGTGAAGAAGGGAAAGCTGACAAGAAGGACAGCAGACTCTGTGTTTTCCTTCCAAAGCAGCGAAGGCATGCAAAAGAGTTCAGAAAAACTTTTTGCGATGGCAGATTCACATTCCTATATTTAAACCTCAAGAGTGCCTGGGCATTCACAAAGTTTTTCCATAGAACACCGACCACAATGTTAAAAAGTCACCTAATCAATTTCTGTTGGTTATGCTGTGTTCTTTTTCACCTTTTCAGCACCTGGCCTGCAAGTCCTGCCAGAATTACACTGGTATCTCTCACAGATCTGGAAAAAATGCCTTGGCAAGATTCTTCTGCCTCCCTCTCCTTTATATCCCTTGATTCCATCCTGTGGACAAGTCCTGACACCTCTTTGGGCACAGCCTTTTCTTCTTTCTGCTCTCACCTTGACTAGCGCACCTTTTCCCTCTTCCTGTCATACTCGGCACTCTCACCCTTGTCCAGAACCAAAATCATTCACCTCTCTTGGGTTTCAGACCCCTTTCGATCCCTCTCTTCATTTCCTGTCTGCTCCCGGACCCAAAGAACCAATTTGGCCTTAGTTCCATAGCCTTCATGGCCTTGTTCCCCCTGAACTCCCCCCACCCTGATTTCTCAGTATATTCTTCCCAGCACTTTCACTCCTTGCCACTTACTATCTTTTATCTTAATAAAAGTTTCCTGGTCCCCCAAAGAAAATTTGCTCTCTTGCTGCCTCTTACTTGGCACACTGATATGATGTTATTTCCATCCACATCTTTTCTGCTGAGATTTTGACTTAAGCCCTGTAGCTTGTATCTCCTACTGGAATTAAGCTTACTATGCAAAACTGAAGACATGCTGCTTCAGTTTATTTAGCGTATTTTTTGCTCTATAAGATGCACTTTTCCCCCCTCAAAAGTAAGGGGAAATGTCTGTGCGTCTTACAGAGCGAACGTGTGTGTGCCTGACACCCAGGACGCTGCTGGCCGCCTGCACCACGTGGCACCACCTGGCCGGCATGTGCTCAGCGCGCCCTGCTCCGCCCCCCTCCTCCGGCGCAGGTGAGAGCTGTGCTGTTCAGGGGGAGACGTGCAGAGCAGGAGGAGCCGCGGGCTTTAACCCGCCGGCCACACGGAGAGACGGACTGCTCACCCCCACTGCCTGGGAAGACCTGCCGCCGCGCCGCCCGCAAGACCACTGCCGGCACGCTGCCGGCCCCACGTGGCACCACCTGGCCGGCACGCGCTCGGCGCGCCCTGCTCCGCCCCCCTCCTCCGGCACAGGTGAGAGCTGTTAATCACAGGTCGGTGTGTGTTTTCAAATGGCAACCCATCTTTTAATGAAGCCCATGGGGAAGTGATGGGGAATGTGCCTGTGATTATCAGGAAGCTTTCCATGGATCAGTTATCAGTTGATCAGACACTTTTTTTTAAGGATCCGTGGATATTTCAACAGCATTACCTTCGTGGATGAAGTTTATTCTTCAAAGGCTACTTAGTCCGCTGTGTGTTTGATTTACCGTACAATATCTCATTTTTTGTCAGAAGTTTTTTTCTATTATTTACTAGTAGGGCAGCGTGGACATTACTGGCTTTTTTAGATTTGTTATTGAATTGTCTGCAGCAGCTCTTGTATAACTGGTGTAGATTGTGGATTCCTTCAATAATTCCACTACTGACTAAGAAAGTGATGTCAGTGATTGTGAGCAACAGAGCTTCATAAATTCTGACTCTAGTGATGATGAGTTCTATGGGTTCAACGAAAACTAGAAGAGTACTCGAACTTTAAAGTCTCTCTTTTGTTAATGACAGTGATGATGGTTCTTAATGTCACCGCTGACTGCTGTTCACTTTACCAGGTTGAAATACGGTATTACTGTATTCTGTTATAGTTTATTAAATAGTTTAGTAAATCATTTGATTCAGAATATTTTTTTCTTGTTTTCCTCCTCTAAAAACTAGGTGCGTCTTATGGTCAGGTGCGTCTTATAGAGCGAAAAATACGGTATATGCCATCCTTTGAGGCTGCTGCAAAGGATGGCATATAAATGTTTTAATTAAATTAATAATAATTTAAAATTACTGGGATGTTGGCATAGTATGACAATCCATTGTAGGGTACTTATTTATTAGATTTATATCCTGCTTTCCCCCCAATGCGCTCCAAGTGGCTCACATCCTTCCCCTCCCCCTGCTCCCAATCTTATCCTCACAACAACAACCCTCATTTCACACACTGGAGCGCTGCATAGTGCCAGGGATGTGCAGGTGAGTAGCTTGTCAGGTGAATCCAGGTGGCAGGGGTTGCTGGAGGGTTACACTCCACTCTCAAACAGCCCTAAAATAAACCCTAAAACTCCCCCCCCCCGATATCCCTTTTCTCAGCTTCCTTCCCTCCCTCCTTGTACTGTTTTTCCCAATGCAGAATTTCAGACTGCTTGCTTCTCACCCTAGGGGTTCCCCTCTTTCGTTTTTTTAATAGCACCATGCCATGACAGTGTATATACAACAACAATTATTATTTATATTTATTATTATTTTAAAGCATCTGTCTTCCTTTGTTGCCCAACTGAACAAGATACAATAAGTTTAGTGCCTAATAAAAATATAACAATGCCATTAAAATAACAACAAGCATTACTGTACCCCAAGCATTATTGCTACAATCTCAAAGCTCCTTATTTGCTTTTGTTCTTATAGATGCAAATAAGCCCATAACAACTTCAATAAAAATGTCCACCCTCAAACAAGTTATTCACGCAAAATTTTAAGAGGCAGGAAATACTAAGAATTTTTAAGGTAACCATTACAAAGATGTTAATTTCAGTGGCCAAAACTGGCCCAGTACTGTGTCGTGTGCAGTACAACCATCTATTTTTAAAAAAGCTCATTTATAGAACATTGTTTTTCAATATTGAAGTTTGCATGGCAGATTCAGAAATAAAGACAGGCAAAAGCATAGTCCCATCTTCCTTTGTAATGACTAGTAAACTAGTAGAAACTAAAATTCCCCCAATTTCCCCGCTCCTTCATGTGGCAACCAGCAAAGAGATGGGGCGGATTTTCCCTGCCCAAAACTAGGTTGTCTTGTTGGTTTACTAGACAGCAGTGAGGGAGGAAAAAGGGATGAGGTTTTGTTTTGTGTCGTGGCTGCCCAACCTCCATCAACATCTAATTTGAAACTAAGTATAGTGGAGAACCCTTTGAAAGATAAAGATCCCATTTTTAATCATTTTGTTATATTAATTCTTGACAAGAAACAGTGATAAAGGAAAATACTGGCTGCCAAAATGGAATTTTAGCCACACTGCTGTACTCCCCAAAACCTCAGTCTATGTGCCTGAGAGATAAATAGGAAAATAAAAAGGGAAATAAACACTTGCAATGAAAAAGCTACCATTTGCAGCTAAGAGAAACAGAAGTTAAGAGGACAGATTCTAACATCTGCACCTCTCCGGGGTCCAAACAAAATATTCATTACAGCATGTAAAGCAGGGCTGTGCCTTTTACCATACTGGCTTAACGATGAAGTTAGTACATCATCGAAATGGTGTTGGCCTGCCTCACAGAAATTCTCATGGCGATCCTTTAATGCACTGATATCATTACGACGGGCAAGGTATTTGCTGGTTTTCCATGTTTTCTTTCACTCTTACCTACTGTATTATCTCAGGCGTAAAACTGCACGAACTTCAGAATCACGTCAATAAGAACGGGAGGCCACTGTGGGGTTGTGGTTAAGAGTGCGGGACTGGGAATCAGGTGATCCGGGTTCTAGTCCCCGCTCAGACCTGGAGCCAACTGGGTGGCTTTGGGCCAGTAACAGACTCTCAGCCCAGCCTGCCTCACAGGGCTGTTGCCCCCCCCCGCCCCATAAATACATACAATTGAAATACAAATACATATCCTTCAAAATATATCAATAATGTTAGCATCTAAAATCCAACTGATAACTAAAAATAACACCGTGCACCCGCTCCCAGGAGACCAGTCATTACCTCCATTTCACTTCATATATTGTAACAATTAACAGAATATAATGTACTTTAATTATACCCATATCCCCTCCAAAAATTCATATATTCTTGATTAGGCTTACAGCCTTTCCCTTCCATCAGTACTGCTTTTACAAACCTCACAGGGCTGTTGTTACGGGAATAAGACTGAGAGGAAGAAGAGGAAGAGACTGATAATAGCTGCTCTGAGTTCTTGGTAAGAAAAATGGTGGGATATAAATCTAATAAAGTAATACATTTAGTACTTTTAATCACTGCCTCCCTGAACATAATTGGCCCTTATAATACCTACAGCCTTAGTAATCGAGATTATGCTTAAGGAAGATCCAGGTGTTCCTCCAGCTAGAGCCACAGAATAAACTCCCCCCTTTTCAAGAGTGGCTTTCTATACGGCATGTTAAAAATTTTGGATTTTCTTAAAAACAATGGAACGATCATGCCAAACACAGCAGTTGACAGCAGTTTTTTCTCTGCAAGGCATAACACTTTCTAAAAATAAATAAATGTTTGCAGTAAAAACACAGGGCATCTTATGTCTACATATAAAAGTTATCCTTCACACTGGGTGCATTCATGGCTCGAACAGTAACATTCCAAGTACAGACAACCATATGCTGTGTCCGCGGCAGTCACACTTGTGGGGTGGAAGGAGGAAACACCTCAACTTTCTCTTCCCTCTTGAGACTTTATAAATAAGTCCTTTATACTTCATGCACTGAAATAAAACAGTTGCAGAATCACAGGCACATGCAACGAGTCTCGAAAAGCATCCTTCAGAGCCAGTCACCCCAAAAATGGGGGGGGGGGGCAGAACTTGGATGAGGGTGGAGCCAAAGTTCAGAGACAGAGCTGATGTTTGCACGAAGATGACCTCGGATGCAAGCTCTGGCATTCCCAGGCAGGGATAAGGAATCATGCCTGAAATCTCCACAGAGTCAACCAGTCAACGTCACCAATACTGCCTTAGGTGGATGAAGGTCTGACCAAGACTGGGCAGATACACTAGCACCTTTTTAACTACCGTTAAACTGTAGGAAACCCATTCCACCACTGCACTTCCCTCTGACCTTCCCTATCCCACCTCAGCTGGGGTTGAGTGTTAATTCAGTACTGGCATTAACTGAGTCTGGGGCTAAGTGACATTGGTATAGCCTGATGACCAATCTTTTCTCCAGCTTAACAGAAATCATGGATTCAGTTTGAATATAATGCTAAGCCATGTTTCCCGCCTCCCCAGGTCTCCTCCAGCAAGGCCACAAAGAGAATTTGTGTGACGTAGTGGTTAAGAGCATGGAACTGGGACTTGGACGATCTGGGTTCTAGTCCCCGCTCAGCCATGGAGCCAACTGGGTGACTTTGGGCCAGTCACAGACTCTCTGCCCAGCCTACCTCACAGGGTTGTTGTTGTGGGGATCAGATGGAGGAGGAGAGATCATGTAAGCTGCCTTGAGCCCTTTGTAGGAAAAAGGCAGGATATAAATCGAAAGGAAAAAAAAATCCAAAGCTTTCATTTCTGCTTTGGCCTAAGTACACGTCTCATGTAATCCAAACCAGCATACTTGGGTTAATGCTAATGAAGGCCTATTTGAAACAAGCCAACTTGAATATGGTTTGCTTAAAATAAGCCAACTTAACTATGCTCATCATGCTAAATTATGCTGCAGTGTGATGCTTGAACAGTTTCTGGCCTGGGAAAGCTAGAAATATAACTTGGCACTAATCTGGCTGAACAGAAAAGTAAGTGTTTCTATCAGCTAGTCAGGGTGTAAGGGTCTCTCCGTGTTTGTGGAAGGCAGCCACAGCACCTTAATAATACTCTTGGCTGCTTTTCCCCTAGCTGGACATTATTATGCCCATCCTAACTTCCAAGGCTTGGTGACGGCAGCATAGCAGGATAGCTCTATCCACCTGCCACAGCTCCAACAGCTGCCACCCATCTTAGGTTGGCCAAGAGGTGCCCCACGGGTGTGCCACCTACACTAAGTATTTCTTGGTGACCCACAGACAGCAGCAAACAAAGCTAAGCTCAGGAAAATTACTGAAAGGACAAAGACGACAGACCCTTCAACCAAGGTTCCAGACTGAAGCACTCCTTCTTCATGCCCCAATGTCCACCCTACACAAGCATGGCATTTAGTCTCTCCCTGCTCCGCCAGTTTGGCAGCATCCTGTGTCACTGAAAATCTCCAGTCGGGATGAAGTCTGGGACTTTTTCTCCATAGGGTTTGGGGGTCCTTCTGCGAACCTTGGGACTTCATTGAGCCCGTGACATATTTTTAACTACATACCAACCAGGACTCAGAGAACCGTATTTGCTATTAGACTATCTGTGGTTGATAACATTAGACTATGTTAACAAAATGATACAGTTTGTAGGTTGAAAACTTCAGATTGCCTCACATCCATTCATGAGTGAAGCTAAAGCAAGACAGTCCGTAAAAACTTGCCTTTTCTTCATCAGCCTTTCCATTCTCTTTGGGTTTTCTGAGTTATCCTGACCAATTTAATGTTGCCACTCTATGGTTTCAATTGTACTAGTCTTTAGGAAATAGACTGATTTTAATGTTTTACAAACTCAGTATTACCTTTTAAATATGTGGTGTGACCCATTTTGAAAGGCTTTGTGGTGGAAAACTAACAAGATAAATAAGTTTACTGACAGCTCAGGTGAGGAGACGAGGAAATTTATATCAAACAAGAGTAGGTTGCAGGGTTTGGGCATTTTCTGTTTATCTTGTTCCAGATTATTGAAGTGCCACAAATGACCCTAACCCTTTAATTAATTTCGCATCTTTCTTTAACCCACCAGGACTAAAGAATAACTACAAAGTCTCAGGGATCATTCTGCAAGCAACAAATATGAATCAGGAAAGCGAACTTATCTCTAGGAAATAGGCACAGGTCTCAAGGCATAAAAACTTCTAGGACTGCAAAGCTAGAAGAGTCCCTCATCCAAGACCTTGCGCTGAAATAGGCACAGTGCTGGTTACCTCAATGAACTGGCGTTCAGGCGCACGGGGCAAATGGAAATGCACAGATGTGCATATTCTAGCTTACAGATGCTCCAACGTCCATGTACATGCATATATTTTTAAAAGACCCTGTCTCCTTAGGACATGCCTATTTATAGAAAGAGCTGTACAGACAAGGGAAAGAAGAGGCCAGATGACTGCAGGAAAGAAAACGTTGCAAGAAGATCCGTGCGGAGGGCAACGGGAGGTGAAAAGTACTTTCAGGCAAAATGCTAGCCTAGCATACGCAAGGGAGATTGCTAAGGCCTCGTACCTTTACTTTGGCAAGCACCAGCAGCAGCAAGGGGGACGGGACCATCTCCCGGAGAGTCAGGGCTCCTAGTGCGCTTTTGGGGCCTTCAGCTCCAGCAAGGGGCACCCCCTAATGCTGCCTGTGCAGAACGGACCTCCGTGTCCCACATTTTGCACAAACACTCAACAGCATACACAAATCCTTTTGCTATAGGTAAGAATGGACTGAGCAAAGATGCAGGGAAATTAGACAGGGTCCAGCGGAGGGCAACAAAAATGATCCAGGGTTTGGAAGCACTGCCCTGTGAGGAGAGACGGAGAGAACTGGGCATGTTCAGCCTTGAGGAGAGAAGACTGAGGGGGGACATGGTATCCCTCTATAAGTACCTCAAAGGCTGTCCCAAAGAGGAAGGTCAAGATCTCTTCTTGCTGATGCCAGAGTGCAGGACACAGAATAATTAAGTCAAGCTGTGACAACCCAGGTTCACGCTGGACATCAGGAAAAGTGTTCTCACTGTCAGAGCAACACGACAGTGGAACCAGCTGCCTGGAGAGGTGGGGGGCTCCCCCACACTGGAGACATTCAAGGGGAAACTAGACAGCCATCTGAGTGGGATGGTGTAATGTGGTATCCTGCAACAGCAGGGGGTTGGACCTGATGGCCTTCATGGCCCCTTCCAACTCTCCTATTCTGTGATTCCATGCTATCAAGCTGTAAGGTTTCTGAAAAAGTTGACTCCAGCAAACTACCCACTCCAAAAATTGCAAGGGAAATGAAATTACTTTTAGAGTTAGTTACTAGCGGCCCCTTCCAACATTAGTTCATCGCAGGCCCTCCAGTGAGTTGGTCTACAACTCCCATCATCCCTCACTATTGGCTATCCTGACTAGGGCTGATGGGAGTTGCTGGTCCACAGGTCTGCACAATCGTCTTTGGGAGCAACTGCTTTGCGTGACCAGCTACGGCACGAATCCCATCATTTCAGAAGCAGCAATGTGGTCAGAGCCCAGCCGTTCCTGATTTGAAGTGCAAAATTGGACTGGCTTGTATGACAAATTGAACATCGGTTCCCTGAGAAGCTCTTCAACATGCAAACCAAGCATGTGCAGATGTGCGTGGAATGGATTAAGCTTTAAGGCAACAGAATGAGTCAATTCAGCGCTCTCAGAAAAACACAAGCTTTTCATTTTAAAAGATGACTCCAGCTGTACTTGTCACTGCTTGCCCAATTCCAGATCAACCCCAGAAGCCGCTCTGGATCACAAGGAATTCAGGATATAGGTCCCATGCCACTACGGTAATACCTGAAGATGCCCCAAACTTATTCAGGAGGGGGGGAAATATTATAGTATAGAGAATGGTCATTGGACGTCAAGAGAGACACTCGCTTCGCTGGCTCACTGCAGGATTTTCCTTCCTTCGGCTTTATGATGTATCCACAGTGCTGAACATGTGAGGGCATGAAGCCCGTGAAGTTGCATGCAGGTATTCAGAAGGCTGGCTAGCACGGCAACATATATTAAAAACTTCCATCTATTCTACAAGTTCGATTGCAGCAGTCACTTCATTTTTAAGAAGGCAATTATAGTCTCACCGCTGAAAGAAGGGCACATACAAAAACACCTGCGCAGAACAGGTAAGCACGAAATGCACCTCAAGTGAATGAAGGTCCCCATTTGACGCCGCATGCTCTTGCGGGTGCACCTCACACACCTTAGCTGCGTCGCTCTGAAACAAAGCCCCTAACTGGAGAGACGCTCAGTTCCATGAACCCAATATCCTGAACTCTTCCCCATGACTGCGCTGCTTGCAAGACTGGTCCTGCTCTTTGATGCCTTGCCAACCATTCGAAAGACGGTTCTGCCCAAAGCGATGCGAGCCAGGCAGATTGCAGGGAGAGAAGCCGGGCAAGCGTTGCACGGCATCTGTGCAATGGAGCAACGGCAAGATGGAGTGAGGGCGGCGGCTTCGCCCGGGCCGATTATGGTGCCCCGGAACGGGCTCCTATGAATAGGCAAGCAGCCCCACTGAATGCGTCCCTCTCTCTGCGATTTGCAGCTAACAGACAAACAGGCAGCACTCCACGCAAAAAAATAAAAAGCAGGCCACCTGCTGACATGTGAGTCTTCACACCAACAGCTTGAAAGAAAGGATCCTGCCAAGGGCATTCCCTGGATGGAATTTCAATTGTTCACAGAGAATAAAAGCTGGAATCAGAGGGGGCAAGGAAAGCTGGGGGTGGGGCGGGGGCAAGGAGGTGTTTAGGCTGCTTCTTCCTGGGCTCTACCAGCAGCAGTCGGAGAAGTTGGACATCCAGCCCTTTGCAATGATTTCCTGCCTGTGATATTCCATTGTTCCAGCAAAAGTTGTTTAGATTAGATCAAGAATGTTGTTGTTGTTGTTTAGATTGGGGCATTGCTTCCCATCTCAAAAGCGGCCTCCAAGAGACTTACACACAAAATACAAATCCTTAAATAATATAACAGAGAAACACCTGCAGAACCAAAACTAAAATAAAATAAAATCAATATTTATTTATTTACTTAAAACATTTATATGCCGTCCTATATGTATGACATCTCAGGATGACTTACATCCTTCCATATTTGTTTATTATATTTATAGCTTGCCTTTTTTCCTTCCAAAAAACTCAAGGCAATTTACGTAATTCTACTCCCTTCAATCTTATCCTCACAACAGCAACACTGTGAGGTGGGCTGGGCTGAGAACTGGTGACTGGCCAAAAGCCACTCCATGAACTTCATAGCCAAGTGGGACTTAAACCCGGGTCCCCCAAGTTCCCAGACCAATACTCCAGCCACCAAACCACCCTGGCTCTCAACACAGAATGTACAAAATGCATCTGTAACATAAAATAAATATATTTATTTACTTTTAAATAAACCCAGAGGCACAAAGAATAGTAAAACATTCATCACTGCATTGCAACTGGCTTGTGACATAAGCAAACTATATGTCTTCGATAGTATTATTCTTATTACATGTATTTGAATTATGTATTTGAACTTTAACTATCACCTTCAAATGACTCACGGCCCCAGCACTTTGTACATTACCTCACCACTTCTTCCTATACTTTCATGTTTTCATGTCCTTGCAAAGAAAGGAGGGTTTCTAAGTACTCCCGAAAGAGTAACTGTCAGAAACTGTGGGGTGACGGCTTGGAAAGGAAGCAGTTAATCCAATGACGCAGTGACTCCTATTAAAGCAGACTTTTTTAAAACAACAACACAGAGATAATTTATCAGTGTGGCGTTTACTCAACCAATTTATTAAACCTACTGCCAATCACCAAGAACATTGCTCTGGGTAACCCTGGCACAAGAACTGAAAAAAAAAAAAAAAACCCCGACACTGACAAATAGCAAGCAAGAACTTCCTCAGGGCTGAAAGCAATGTTTTTCTCTACTTCCCCCACCAACAATCACCTAATCAAAACTTGGACGGCGCACCCACAACAGCTTTCCGGAGAAAGCTCCTGCACCACTTGGGTTGGAGGTTGGAGGCACAGGATCGCTCCCAAGATTTCTTGCTCCACTCAGAGAGAGAAGGGCAGTTTGCCAATACGCTATTGAAGCTGCTCCATCATGCAGCCTTTGCCTTAACTGGCATCAAACATGCCAACCATGGTATAATTTGCAAGCTCACACGCTGGTTCAAGCTGCATAGCTTTTTCTGAGGAGCACAGGTTGTCCTACAGGCAACTTTAGGGGCTTGTGTTGCAGGGGGAGAAGAAACTGGAGAGAGAGGGCAACCAACCAAAGGGAGAGAGAACTCACAAGGGGAAGAAAACAGCACCCCCATAACAAAGCAACCTGCCTGGATTTGTAAAGGCTACAGTAATAAACATACCTCCTAGGAACTTGGTGGGAGCTGCTCCCAAATGATTGTGGTTAAGATCAGACTGCACAAGTGCTGACATATGATAACATACTTACAAGACATAATCAAGGACCATGACAGTTATTCTAATCAGATTATTTTTAATGCCACCAGCCAGAATACTCATTTAGATGCTACTCTTTGTGCTATCCCTAAAGAAATGTTGCTATCCACCCTTCAAATTTCTCCAAAAGGTTCAAAGTAAATAAGGTTAATCCGTTCTGTAACCACTTTTTTAAATCACAAAAATCTGAAGCTGGTGCACTGGGGTGGGGAGTCGGGCGCGATCAGGGGCGCGCTGGGAGGTGTCTCCCGTCTCCACCCCCAGCATGCTCACGATCGCCACCCGATGCAGAGTTTGTGACCTGAGGCAAAATTTTTCAGAAATGTCTGTTCACGACCCAATTTGGTCGTGAACTGAGGCGTTCGTGAGCCCAGGTACCACTGTACTGGGAGTGATAGCCAGCTACCTTCAACCAGGATTAACGCGCCAGAGACTATATTGCAACCATGGAATCCTGGCTTAAGGAACCAGGATAAGGATGAGCTTTGTGTACCCGCAAAGCAGCCTCTTTGCTCCTCCCTTCAAGTTCATAGGAAAGCAAGCCAGAACATAGTTAACTCTTGGCTCATTACATCAGAACAAGGGGCTAAGGTTCATCAGTTTCCAAACAAGCCAGGATTCAGAAACCAACTTTAAAGCAAGGCTTCACAATGGCGAGGTCATGTTTTCTGAATTAAATTTCCCTGTGTGTCTGCATCTGTGTAACAGAGAGATTCATCGGCAACCAAGGAACCATTACATATACAGCCGATGAGCCATAATGGACCAACATACACACGTGCATAATGCGTGTCAAGTCAACCACGGTCCCAGAGCTGTTCTTTCTACCACGTTTAATGTCTTACAAATTAACGGCATTTAACAGAACAATCCACCCTCCCATTAAGTTTTAAACTTTGCTCAGTTTGGTAGAACAAGCCTAGAGTATTCCTAGACCAGAAATTAGCTTGATGGCTGAGGAACAAGTTCAGCCAAGCCCTTTCCAACCTTCTCTACTCCACCCTTCTTGTTTGGAGTTCTCTTAGTTGCAATTCCCTCTTAGTATTATAAACTAGCATTGTAGGGCTTGCCTAATACAAGGGTGTAGGGCAGATCTCCCCAACCTGATGTCCTCCACAAGAATGGACTACAACTGTCATCCTCCCCAGCCAGTACAGCCACTGAGAAGAGTCAGGCTTTCCCAATCCTACAATAATTATCTTGTGTTAATCACCATCAGAATAATCTCTCATTTTTTCCTGTTTCAGCCACTTTTAGATTTTAGAGCCTTATATCCATTCTTCTAAGGCTCAACTCTGCAAACACTTGAAAACAAAGGTCACATTTTGCACTCTAACTTCCTCAACCCCAAGCTTAAATTGGTGCCACTTAGAAGCAAGGCATCCAGAAAATTGGCACATACAAAAATCCATGACACACACAACTCAAAACGGGGGGGGGGGGGGTCCCATAAAGTACAGGACATTGCAAACTTTTAAGAATAGTTTCATTTTCTTCATATGAATTCATATAATTTGGCAAGGCAGATGACTTTGCTCCAGGAACCAACTGGGATGCTCAGCCACCAGCTGGCCATCTTTGAGAAGGTAAAGAACCATTTTTGGACATCAAGAAACACATGGGTTTGTTATTATGATATTACCACAGAAAGAGCTGATAAATTTAAGACAGTAGGTCTGCCATTAACCAGGATATCAAAAATTGGAATTTCGGGCACTTTTATAAAGCACTGTTTTTTAAACTTTCTGCCTACTTTAGGAAGATTTTCTATACTGACATAAAAATGAGTCCTATGTCTGTCATGAACCCCTGTACACTTTTATGTTAGCACCAAACATCTGGCTGATTTAAAAAGATCTAATCAATTGAGACTGAACAAAGATTGTCATATAATGGCCAAGTTTTTTTAAACCACTCTTACTCGTCACAGATTAATCACCTGCAAATCATAAAAAACAAAAACAGTAAATGTTGCTCTTGAAATTTTAACTTTGTTTTAAAGATGGTAGGCAATGTTTCTATAAACACAAACAATTTACTGAAAGGTGTTTATTATTTTTATCACGGTACACCACAGTCAGTCCACAGTTACAGTATTTCTTTTAACTGAGTATCAGAAAAATAAAGTAAAAACAACTTTTTAAAAACAGTCAGCTCTTAAAGGAAGGTGTAAAGGTAACCTGTATTCATGAAATATTGACTGCATCAAATGACAGCCAATTGGCAATATCTAATTGATCAACTGGCTAGCATGTCATCTTTTTTGTATATACAAAATTCTGCAGCGTTTTGTATATACAAAACTCTCACATTTTGATAACATGAGCGCAGGATCTTTCAGAGAAGCCTCCTGCCCTTTCTGTTCTTCTCACTGAAGACAGTCTGATGAACTTCCAAAGACTCCCAGGACACATAAGAGAACCCCTGCTCAACAAAAGTACATTTGCTACCTTAAATTGTATATTTTACTGTTCCGCTTTTTGACACAAACGAGAGGCTTTTCATCTTAAAAGCACAACAGAACTGCCAAGAGACAGAAAAGAAGAAAATTATTTGTCTTTGAGTGCTACAAAATGCTTTAGACTGAGACCAGAAAACACCTACACACACACACACACACACACACACACCCCACCAAAGATAAAATTGCATCAAATATTATAAGAACTTCTGGCAATGCAAGAAGTTTGTCAAACAGATAGAAAAGGCCAAACAAAAGTATCTCAGCTGTAGCTTTGTGGAGTAGCTTTGTGGTAAACCAGAGTATTTCTACCTGTTTTGTGTTTGTAGATGGACACTCAGTGCATGTATAGATACTACAGATGTAGAAATTCTACTATTTTCAGCGTATACCATACCTCAGTTATGTGGCTGTGTACAGAGTGGGGATTTCTCTGGCTCCTTAGATGGAAAAATATACAGGGCATCTCACTTCTCAGTAAACCACTGTTCAGCTTTTAAGATCACGAAGCACAGACAATTTCTTCAGGGAGTTACTGTATGTGTCTGAAACCAATACAGCTTCCAAACACTTCGCAGCCATTTGTCATACTCTACCCATCCAAACAGGTTGACGTGAAAGAGAGCAGGGCATCCAAAACAAAGAACAACCCATGCTTGTTTTTTGGATGTCCATGTGGGCATTTTGCTGCCCTCTGTATGTTTTGGCCTCCAACTCCTCGCAGACGTGGACAGCGAAGTCGATAGTGAGGGACGGTGGAAGCTGCAGGCCAAAACATCTCGAGGGACACAACTTAAGGACCAGATTTCCTTCAAACTGGCATGCCTAGTTTTAATTTCCCTCTTTGACTTTTTCCAGGCTTCACTCTTCTCTTGGACTTGGGGTGCTTTGGAAGACGCGTTTTTCGTGCAATCGCCCTGAGCCATTCACAGACTTTTACAGGTGTTCCAGATAATGTCATCTTCCCTTTACACCCTTCTCATGTTTTTGTACCACTTCTTGCACCCTTTTCCATGCCATAAAAAAATCCATGGAGGAGGAAAAGACAGAACAGCCCTGCAATGTCACCTGACCTGCAGCAGCAGCATCCATTCCTCCATCCATCCGTCTGAAAGCACCTCCTGCAACTATGCAATGGAATCCAGTCAAACAGGTTTCCGCATTAGTGACCATAAACAGAAGTTCCAGCAGAACACAGAATACCATCTTCCCCCAGTCTCAATGCTTCTGAAACTCCCAACTGGGAACACTGGTGGGTTATGGTTCTATTTCTGGTGAGTAGTGGGTTATGGTTCTATTTCTGGTAGGTGGGCGGGAGGCAGAGAAGGGAGGTGCCACTTGTTACATGCCCCCGGCCACCTCTCGAGTCACTTCTCTCAAGATGGCCCACCCACATCCAAACCTGGCCGTGGAGAAAGCAGCTAGGGAAAAAGAGGCCTGCGGCAGGACAAATTTAACTTCCTTCCCTCCTGTCCAAACTTTGCAGCTGTTCAGTGGCAACTCAGGTTCCCAGACCAGGTCTGCTGCCAAACCTCTAACTCCGTTCTGAGCCAGGAGACAAACCGTGCATCTCTGATACCAAAAGCATTCTCTTTCCTCCTTCCAAACTTGGAGGGCTTCCAGCACGTTCTTTTGCAGAACAGCTTCAGAAAGCAGATGTGTTTGTGTTTCATTTACTGGAGGAACCACTTTCAAAGGATACAATGAACCGGTACACCCTACCAAGAACCTCTGCTAAACTTTGCACAACGGCAGTGACTAAACAGTCCCAAAGCAATGGAAAAGGAAGAGCTTTCTCTAAGAAACAGCAGGAAATAAAGTGGACATGAGATTGCTATTCCAAACTGCAGACACCTTTCTCTCCAAACCTTCTGGCACAAGTGTGGCATGACAAGTTCAGGTCCTGTACTATTTGCATAGGAGTTCCAAGAAAACGCAACATAAATATTGTTAAAGGAGGCATGTGTTGATAAACAGAAGCTTGAGGAAATCTATCACTGTTCTGGCACAGTGACCTGAACTTTAATCAGAGGTATAAATTTTAGGGACTCCACAGCTGATGGTAGTGAGGAAACTTCAACAGCAGATCTTCTTGTGCTTCTAAATCCTGGGCCTAAACCCTATTCCCTTCCCTGAAGGGTTCCATTAGGCTTTTAAAGAGAAGCATGAGTTCTGCTGGGGGAGAAATGACAACTGCCAAGTCAGTCATGCAGAAATATGTATGTGAACTCCAAATCTTTTTCTTCCTGAAACCAAAAAAAAAAAAAGGGGGGGTGGGGAGAGAACAGCTGAATTTCCTCTTGTGTCTCTCCAATTAATAAAAAATGTGCAATACCCAAATTTTTGCATATTATCTTGGGGACTCAATTTTGATGTACATTTTGGTCTGACTCCCACTCGATCCCCAGCACGCACAGTATCCCAAATGTTTGTTTGTTGGATTTTTAGCCTGCTCCATTAGCCACATGGCTACCTGGATGAGTTACAGACGATGAAACCGTATTTTTCAAAAACTCAACACAGGAGTTGAAAAGACTGTTCCTGAGCATTAAGCGAAGCCGTTCACTAAGTCCAGCATGAGTTTACAGCAAGTCACTTCCCTGTGGCCCAGAGATCGGCCATTCACAACTTCAGTAAAGGTAAGCAGCAAGTTATCGCAATAGTTCAATTCAGTTTTCTTTATTTGCATTCACCAAAGGTGAGCACAAGCCACTGAGATGTGTTTAGCGACAGAAAATGCCACTAAACAGGCGCTCGAACACAATGGGAATTGCAGCAGGAGGGTTTGTGCAAGAAACCAAAGCATCCATTCACAGCTTATCTCCAAGTTTCTCCATAGCTTTAGTAAATAACCCTGCCCACACAGTCTTAAAACATTTATGTTGGCAAGAAAGTAAATAGATTTACTGAGCCTTTATAAATTCCACTTATTTGCTAATGAGATTTTGTAAAACTCTGACTCTTGGACCTTTGTATAGCACACAATAAAGAAGCAAGCACAGCAAATTTGTACAAGAGCCATATTCACGAAAACAGCCTGCGCATCGCCAATGCAAAGAACAATATTCGACAATGTTTAAGCCCTTTCTTGAATAGGTCTCATGATTGACATGTGAATAACCCATCTATTTCCCAGTGTTATTTCCACGCATCAAGAATACCCACACTCCTGGCACAAGCCAAACTTTTTTTTGTGCACTGAAAGTTTTCTCCCTTTGCCTGGGCTGGCCCGGTATGGGGGCCTCCGCAGCAGAACTGACTACGCAGGAGTTACTGACCTCACCTGAAGGAGCCCTTCCGCCATGGCGCCAGGTGGCACAGCCCTGCCTTGGAGTACAGGTAAGGTTCTGCACACTCACACGTTCTCATCTGCTTTTAACTCCAAGCTCCAACCACACGGGGCGACACACCTGCATCACAAGCACGGTTGGCATAGCAACGGACAAACCCACCGTGGCGTTCTTTTCACAGAGCCTTCCATTACCCTGCTTACCAATTTCTCGTTCTCAACACAGTCCTGAGCCCAGCGTACCTTACTTGCGATGGCATTGTTCCCAAAAGCCTGAACTCTCACGTACGTCACTGCAACGCAAGCCCGGCACAAACGCACAGGCTGCGGTGGGGACGGAAATTCCTAGGACTTGAAGGGTAAAACATCTGTGCATTGGCATCATCATGCATGAAAAACCGCTGTGGCACCGCTTAGGTCTGAAACACATACCATGCGGCACTCACTGAACAGTAAAGGGATTCTTGCCTATCCCAATTACCACTAAAACAATCTGGCACAGTAGGCCAATTTCTGAATCACAACAGATACACTGACACATCACAATTAGCCAAAATTCTTAGGAGGCAGAGAAAGCTGGAGAAGCTCGCCAGAAAACTGGCTTCCGAGGCTTCAACTGCAGAATAATCATCTTTCCAACATGCACGTTGAAAACAAAGCAAGGGGTAGAAGCAGGGGCCCAAGAAAGGAGAAAGCTTGATGAAGGTTTTAGAGTGGATGGAAAGAGAGAAGAAACATGCGCAGAACCAACAACTGCCAGAACTTGGGCTGTGATGCAGTGAAACCTTCCACAGAAAATTGCCCAGTGCTTTATTTTTCAATGGCAGCGTGCCCATTTCGTAAGTTTCTTAGCAGCAACAAATGAATGTCAAATGCAAACACAAAATTAAGCAAACTTGGCAGTTTCAAAGTTGTAATTACCACTGTTCAGGTGGTTTCTCTCTAGCCAGTATGAGCAAATATATATTGGTCTTTGAAACACAAATATGGCTTAGTGTCAAATAAACTGTAAGTTACGCCAGAGAAACTGAAGGTCCCGCAACAACTTCTGTGGAAGAGAGCTAAACGGTTGAAATGATTAATGATTATCACCATATCATGGCACACGTCTTTGGGATGCTAAAACTTAAGTGTGTCAACAGTTTTCAGTGCCTTTGTTTTCCTTAAGTTTAAATATATAAGCCTTACGTTGTAAGGGAAGTGCGTGCTTTTAACTTAACAATTTGACAAATTTATTTATTTATTTCCTGGTGTCCAAGATCGCAGCAGATGGGGACTGCAGCCAAGAAATTAAAAGACGTTTGCTCCTGGGGAGGACAGCTACGGCAAATCTAGACAGCATACTAAAAAGCAGAGACATCACCCTGCCAACAAAAGTGCGTATAGTCAAGGCTATGGTTTTCCCAGTTGCAATGTATGGCTGTGAAAGCTGGACCATAAGGAAGGCTGAGCGCCGAAGAATTGAGGCCTTTGAATTGTGGTGCTGGAGGAGACTCCTGTGAGTCCCTTGGACTGCAAGGCGATCAAACCGGTCAGTCCTAGAGGAGATCAACCCTGACTGCTCTTCAGAAGGCCAGATCCTGAAGATGAAACTCAAATACTTTGGCCACCTAATGGGAAGGAAGGACACCCTGGAGAAGAGCCTAACGCTGGGAACAATAGATGGCAAAAGAAGAAGGGGGCGGCAGAGGATGAGGTGGCTGGATGGAGTCACTGAGGCAGTTGGTGTGAGCTTAAGTGGACTCCGGGGGATGGTGGAGGACAGGAAGGCCTGGAGGAATGTTGTCCATGGGGTCGCAATGGGTCGTACACGACTTCGCGACTAACAACAACAATTTATTACATTTTTATATAGGCTCTCTGGATGGTTCACCACCATTCAAAACATAAAATACAGTCTAAAAATTAAAACGGTATGAAATAAAAGTGAAAGCTAGACTAAAGTTTAGCAGTAGTACCAAGATTTAAAGTGCAGTGCAGCTTTTAAAATAGTGTGAAACTCAAATTCCTGGGAGAATTCCTGGGAAAGATGCCAGAAAGAGGTCAGTGTAGGTGTCAGGCAAGCTTCCTTGGAAAGATCCGGGTACCACATCAGGAAAGGCCCTCTTCCTCATAAGCACACACCTGACTTCCCTTGGCAGGGTCTCCTCCAGAAAGACCCCTGAAGATGATCTTATGGTGTGGACAGGTATATTTTGAAAGAGACAATCCTTCAGGCAACCTGGCCCTGAGCCATGTAAGGCTCTGAAGAGTATTAAGTATTCCAATAAAAAGTCTACACTGAAGTCACATTAAAGGAAGAATCCTATGAGAATATCCGGGCATCCTGTGCAAACGGAATGCATAAATGCACTTCTTTGCAAAGTGCTTAGGCAACGAAAATCTGGCACCTCAGAGTAGGAGGAAAGGAGGCTGATATGCGGCCAGGAATTTGGCGGTGTTGGTCTCATCCCATCCCCACCCCTTGGAATACCCTCTAAAGCCTTTTCTGAAGTCATTCTTATAACCTTGGAGAAGCAGCTGGCCAAAGATTGTGCTGTTTCCATCTTTCCACCCCTCAAGTTAAATACATGTGATGTACCACGTTCAAACAAACATTTAATGTTGCTTTGTTTCCAGTTTTGTTTACCAAATATAAGTAAAACAAACTTGCTAAATTTCACTCTCCTGGACATCAAAACATGGTCCAGCGGGAACTGAACATTTTACAACACAGATCGACTTAATTTGCACAGCAGAACGTCCAGGCACAGTATCTTCCTGCAAAAGAGCTCTGTCAGTAGCTGTGTTAGGCTGACGTTCACTTCCAGACGTTGAGCTAAGCAGCCCAAAATTCTGGCAGCGAGCCCCCACGCAACAACCAGTCTGCTCTTCTCGCAAATGGTGCTCAGTTTTCGGCAACCCCATGCTTTGCAGGTCCTCTGAGCAACAGGAAAAAGAGTGCTGCAAAGCAAAAGCAAAGTTCAAGCGCATCTGCCGCCAGGCCGATGTTGCAAAGCACGGTGCGTTGCAACAGGGCACAGAGATGCCCTCTCGCGACAGCAAACCCCAAGCCGGTTGCAAGACACAAAGTGAAGACGAATGGTTTTCAGCCACCCAGTCTTATTGCACAATAAAACACACCCCCTGCTGCGTTCTGCCGCCACTGTAACATGGCTTGTTATGCCAGGAACCTAAGACGGATTTCCAAAATAAACAATGGCATGCAGAAAAACAGAAGTCATAATCTTGGCGTCACATCACCCAGCAGGCTGCTATTCTATCCTTGGCAACATACCTGTCAATTACAACTTTTAACAACACCAGCACTTGGATCTTCCCCCTTCCAGAACCCACAATACAGGTGCAATTTCTGACAGCTCACCTCTGTTTTCAACCATTGCAACAAACTAATCACAGCAATAACACACCTCCCAAGGTAAGCAGAGTCCAAGAAACAAAATTTGTTGACATGTCAACTTTCTGATACTCTTGAAACTGTGATGCTATTAAATATTTTTAAAGTTATATCAGTACCAACACACTAAGGGATTAAAAGGATACTGCAAGAATTACCAAATTACCTCCTCTACAGCATACTGGCTATTGTATTATGTGTGTTTCTACCTAGATACCTCCATGAATGGTCAGCTCTCCCTTGGTAAACAGTACTTGCGCTGACCTGTTAGGACAGTCAATGGTCCCCAGGTTGCTTTTCTTACCTGGGAATATTACAACTGCCTACAGGTAAAGGAGCACTAACATGGTCTCAAAAGACAGGCTTATAACATTGCTATTTGTCTAGTGGCCTGCAGTGAGTACAATTACTGTCCAAGCAACCCAGCAAAACAGCTTTATGGGGGTGGGCGGGTATCTTGCATTTCAGGCCACGAATTATTGAGACAGGTGGGCTAGCCCAATGTTTTTGCTCAAGGAACATTCAGGGAAGTCTCATGAATATATCCGCTAAAGAATAATGCTGACTCCTAGATGCTGGAATAGTCTTTCCAGTTGGGATCTGAAAGACAAATCCTATCCAGTACCTTCCTTCCCTCCTTCCTAAGCTTAGCTTCCAAAAAAGAGCAACAGCATGAGGAGTAACACCCATTTCCAAATCATAATTTAGTAAGAATGCAGGTTGTCCCGAGGCAGCTTAGACAACAAGATCTCATACAGTAACATCCAATAACAAGGATCAATTAATACCACTGATAAAATTAATAGGGAGCCTAGAAAGAAGAGCCTCCTCCATGGCATGTTTTAAATTACAGGGGAGCTAATTTAGAAGTGTCACTAACTGTAAGAGCCGCTCACTATGGGAACCAGCTGTGGAACGATGGGATGCTGGGAGAATTTCCCTCCGCAAAGGAAGCTTTTGTGTTTTAAATGGGCAAATATGTGCTGGGAATTATTGACCTATAAGATTCCACCCTTGGGAACTGTGGCATAGACCAGATGATCCATTTGGTCCCTCCAACCCTGCATGGATGCCACTTGACTTCTCAGATTTTGATGAATCCCCAGATGAACATGGGCCCTGATTCTCCTCCAAATGCATTGCAGTCGAGCTCATGTCAACATCAGGAAATATGGATGCCCAGACAGCAGGGTCTAATCTGTGAATGACTTATCTGCATGCATGTTTGCCCCTGCAGAGGAAGGCAGGACACACTCCAACGGAGCAAAGCTCAGGGAGCCAAGGTTCAACTTGGATGCCAGGAAGCACTTTCTGACAGTCAGGACCCCGAGGGTGTGGAATGGGCTTCCACGAGAGGCCATTGAGGCCCCATCGGTGCGGGTGTTCAAGGATAGGTGCACATGCACATGGAGCCGGCTGGAGCAGAGGGTCAGTCTAGATGGCGCAGGAGGCCCCTTCTGACTCGCTCTGTTTTCTATGTTCCTGAGAAATAGGCATGTATACATGAACCGGCCCTTCCATTCTCTGAATATTGTCACCCTGCATCCAGAAGGAGCATGCAACAGCTATTAAACCCTTGAGCAGGAGAGCCCGAAATGCCCAAGCCTCTGTAGGAAACCTGCCAGGAGAGGGAGGGAGGGCAGAAATAGAAGAGATCCAGACCTAATTGATCTTTTTCAAAAAGCAGTGACACAAACAAGTCAGCTCATCTCCTGGTGCTGGAGATAAAAGTGATAAGCCACCATTTTCCCCAGCCTGCAAGAACCCAAAAGGATTTTCTGATGCTCCTCAAAAGAGCAGAATGTGCATATTTTTAATTTAGGAGGCTGACCAAGGGGACGGCATGAGAACTCCTGGATGCGTTCTGTAAACAAGCAAGATTTCCTCTGCCCTTCCTGGGAGGGAGCGAAAAAATGCGTCCTCGCCAAGTGTTTACGGCAGCCACCATCACGTCAGGGTAAGCTCAGTCCGACATCTACAATTAAGTCAGAGATGGTGTAAAGGTTCGCGCTGACACTCTCTGCATGTTGAAATGCCGTTTTTGTTCAGGCAGGAGGTGCAAAGCAGGCAGTGGCGGAGGCGGGGGAGCGAATAAGATTTCAAGGCCATGGCAGAAGTTACTCGCTCCAGCCAATTATTCCCAAAGGGGAACCTCCAAAGCATTATCTGCACTGTTTAACTTCCGCAACCAGGAATAAAAAAAAACAAGAGCAAGAGTGTGTTAATTTCCAACTTCGTTATCCCCTTCACCACCGCAGACAGCCACACGACTGGAATATTTTGCGATGCATTTAGCTTTGGGATGTATGCATCAAAGAATCAGACTGTCTGGATTCCGAGATGCGGAGCAAAAATTGCACAGAAATCCATCCAATTGCTCTCTCCCTTGGAATCCGCGGAAACCAGCCAGAAGCGCTTGGTAAGCTGCACAATCATCACAACACACAACCCTTCCGTGATCGCCCGAGCCAGCCGGCCGACCTGCGCTTCCCTAGCGAGGGGCACGAAGGATGACCTACCGGGGCGAGCCAGCACGAAAAGGCTCCATGAACGGGCCAGAGAAGAGGCAGAGCGCACCCAGCCCCGGAGGCTCCGATCCTCTGCACGCACCTACACAAGCACACGCTCCTCCGAGAAGCAGGACGGAGGATCGCCCGGGAAACTTGGCGAGGGGCGGATTGCCCGGCCGGCGCGGCGCCGCGCTCGCAGCCTCTGCAAGCGGCAGCGCGCAACGAGAAGCGAAGCCCGGCGCGGCGCGGCACGGCACGGCACGGCCAGGGCCAGGGCCAGGGCCAGGCCTCGCCGTGGTCGAAGGCGGCGGCGGGCGCGGCGATCCCCCCTCCCGTCGCCTCCCTCCCCCGCCGCGCCAGCATCAGCTGCGGAGTCCTCCCCCCAGCTCCGTCTTTTCGCAGGCCTTCCCTCTCCACGGACGGGGGGGGGGGATTGCCGGGGCGCGCGGGCGCGCGCGTGCAAGCAAGGGCGCGGGGGCGCGGGAAGGCTTCCCGGGCAGCGCACTCACCTTGGCAGCCCCACCACCGACGGCCGGCCGGCCTGGTGTGTCCCCGCTCCCGGCGGGGCTGCGCGCGCGCGCCCTCGGGGCTTGCGAGGGGCGCCCGGCGCGCCGCAGCTCCCGGCTGGCGCTGGCGCTGGCGCTCTCCTGCAGCGGCGGCTCCGGGCGCGAAGGAAGGGACCGTGTGGATCT
The DNA here is from genome assembly GCF_004798865.1 of Varanus komodoensis. Taxonomy (NCBI): domain Eukaryota; kingdom Metazoa; phylum Chordata; class Lepidosauria; order Squamata; family Varanidae; genus Varanus; species Varanus komodoensis. The sequence continues at coordinate 5,129,196 of NW_025335854.1, forward strand.
GCCCGTCCGCGAGCTGGCAGGCAGGCAGGCAGGCAGGCGGCGGCAGCTCGGGCGGGCGCGGGGCGGCCTCTCCGGGGAGCGAGAGGCGGGCTCGGAGCGAGGAAGGGGCGGGACGCGCGGCGGCGGCGGCGCTGGAGCAGAGAAGAAAGGCGGCCGCGGAGGGGAAATAAATGGGCAAGGCGCGGGAGCGACCGGGCTGGCTGCAAGCCGCGCTCCCCTACGCATGTCCCGGTGACAGGAGAAGCCTTCCAGGGCGGAACTCCTCCCTCGCGGGAGAGGCGGCCCTCCGCGCTGCGCCGGTCTCCGCGGGAGCGCCCGCAGAAGTGGTACAGTCCCGCGCGACAGACCGGACTGTGCCGTCTGGCGGCGCAGCGGGGAGAGCCCGGGTGGGAATGCGCAGGAAGAGGGAGTTGCGCTGGATCGCTCCCCCTCCTTGGTAGCTCCTTCCAGGCAGGATGTTTGTTCGGTCTGGACGCGCGGGAGCGTCCCGCAAGGCTGTTCCTCCCGCGGCATCTGGAGTGGTACAGTCCAGAATCCCACGACCCGTTCCGATGCCGGGTTTCCACGTGCAGTAAAATGAGCGATAGAATCCCGTTAGTGTGGACAAATGCGCTATTAAAAAAAGAAGCAGCTTTCCCATCTATCAGACGTCCTGCAAATAGCACATTATCACGCCACGGAGAAGCTCCGACTTCCCGGCTTGGCTGCATCTTTCTTTGTGGGAAGTGTTCGACAGCAGGAGAGCATTCAGAATTATTATTACCTTGCATTTCTATCCCAGCTTTTTTCCTCTTGGGAGGAACCCAAACTGGCTACCCAGCTTGTTTTACCCTCACAACAACCCTGTGAGGTAGGTTAGGCTGAACAGAAGTGACCCAATGAAAGTCATAGTTGAGGGGAGAGTGGAACCCCAGTCCAACGCTCACCACCACGGCACACTGGCTCTGAGAAGGATGCCATCCTCCCTTGCAATCTGGATGGATACAGTCTATTTTTCCAGTGAAAGACAGTGCTGTATAGTGGATAGAGTATTGGACTGGGACTGTGGAAATCAGGACTCTGGTCCCTTCTCATCCATGTAGCTCAGTGGGTGACTTTGGGCCAATCACTGAGTCTATCCTACCTCACAGGGTTGTTGTGAAGATAAAAGCAAGGAGGGATTATGTAAGTCACCTTGCATAACGTGCAAGAGGAAAAAAGATGGGATATAACTGTATTAATATGATGGTGCCACCTTTAAAATTGTCTACCTGATTCTGTTACAGGGACAGACAGGGCTTGGTATTTCCTAAGAGACACAAGGAATAAGACCCCAACTCTGCTGGGATAACATCGAAATTTCCAGACCTCAAGGAAGAAATCCATACTACTGCTGCTTCCCACAACAGCAGTGCCCCAGTTTCAAGAGAAAGTGGGAAGGAGTTGCACTGAGTAATAACAGCACTGGCATTACACAGAGATTAACACAAGTAGTGTGATAAACCATGCTTTCACCATATCCAAGGCCCGCATATCCAAGGCCCGCCTGTTTCCCCCATGTGGAATGGAACAGAACATTGTCAGGCCATGGCGGCCTATATCACATTTGTGGATGCATGGAAGCGCACCAAAAAAGTTCATATCGGTCTATGGTTTATATACTACAGCAAAGTCTTTGACTGTGCGGACCATGAGAACCTTAAGGATGGAAGCAACAATCATCCTGATGAATAACCTGCTTCGTAGACAAGAAGGAGCAGTTAGGACAGAATACGGAGAAGCAAAGCGGTTTCCTAGAGGCAAAGGTGTCAGACAAGAATGTATTTTACCTCCCCATCCCTTCAATCTGTATGTAGAACATAGAAACTGGATTGTGGTCAGAGAAAGAAAGAGAGAAACTTGGGTGGAAGATACTGCAAAACATTTAAGATATGCAGATGATGCTGAAACGACACCTGGTGGAAGCAAAAGAGGAACATGCCAAAGCAGAGCTGCAGCTCAGTTGTCGACTCAGTGGAGACAACAGCCAAGAAATCTGAAGAAGGTGGAGACTTGGAGGAGCAGCGACAAAGGATCTAGAAAAGATCATCAAGTTAAAGGTGAGACCAAGTTGAAGATCATCCACAGTGCTGTATTCCGGATTGGTACTTATGCATGTGAAAGTCGGACAGTGAAGAAAGCTGACAAGAAGAAAATGGATGTCTGAAATTGGTTGCAGGAGAGAGACTTGCCGGTTTTCTATAGGAAAGGTGTGGGTTCCTTTTGTTGGTGGGAGCTTTAAGCATGCATTTCCCTTTCTGCCCTTCGAAAAGGCACACTCCAGAAAAAGTCTTACTGCTAGTCAGTGCAGCTCCACGAGTTGGCTAGGGCTTCCAGCCTTCTAGAAACACATTGTGTAATGTATATAATTTAGAACAGCACAACTAGGTACAACAAGCATTTAATTGCTCTAGGGCAGCATCTGCTAAACACTTAAACCCTTCAAAAGTGGGAAAGCACCTGAGTCGGGCGCGCAAATTACAAGTTGTGTACTAATATCAACAAAACTAAGCATTCTTTAAGAAAAAGTGTCTGATTTCGTTCTTTCAAATGCAAAATAAAACTTAACCCTTTCCTCTTTTGAGCCAGCAACACAGTGAATGATACGCTTTTGTTAACTATGGAAATAAAAAGACTACAAGACAGTGACAGTTGCAAACTTCTGTGGATCTCCGTGGAAAGATACCTCTTGAATCATGAAATACTCCCTGGAGGGAAATTCACTACCCATTGATGAATGGCTTGATGGATTACCCTTATTAATGTTGTTGAGTGTGCATTTTAATGATGAAATCTAGTAAAAATATTTAATTTTCAAAAAAGGAATTGATTTCATCTGTCAGTATGTATAACTCATAGCATTACATGGACTACATGCAATATATCATTTAAACCCTTTTTTCTAAAGCTTAAAGGGCCTTCTCCAAATGAATCAATCAGACGAGCCTAACAAGAAATAGCCTAAGGGCGTAATTTGCAGGTTTACCTGACCACAAACCTCTTAGGTTGGACTCTGCTGCATGTTCTGCTCAACTGATTAGCAGCAACCTAGCAAGCCTTGTTTAGGGCTCTGTTCTTGACATATAAAGCTCCAAACAGCTTGGGGTCAGGGTACCACCCTCCTTTATGTATATTCATCTGAGCTTTGGGGGTGTCACAGGAGACTGTGCTGGTCATTCTGCCACCAACAGGATGCTGCGAGTTGAACCCTCAGCCAGCAAGACTGGGGAAGACCTCCGTCTGCAACCTTGGAGAGCATAAGGGGCCCTAGGAATTGCAGGTTGAGCCCGCTGATTTGACTGCAAAGCTCTCCAAAGTACCTTCCTATCTGTGCCCCCACATGCTTTGGCCGGATCATGTCCATTGCTTTACCCTTTAGTCTTCTGCTACAGAGATGTCTAAATGTCTTGTTTCTTGTTTTCCGAGGTTTTAGGCTGAAATTTTAGGGTAATATTTCAGTGTAGTAGGAAATTGGGTCTAGAGATGTCCAGGTGAAGCAGCCATCACAGGTTGCCCTGCTGCATTTGGAGGAGTTTACAAATTGTATGGCCTTCTGTTTGTAGCTCTCCTGTGTTTCCACAATAATGCCTCTATGCGTTTTCCCAGCAAAAGCGAGTCAGTGAAGAAGAAAAAGCTCCAAATAGCTATTCAATGTCTTTCGACTGATTCTGTTATGAGCCTCCACCTGGAAACACCAAGAGGCACCATCAAGCTGGGCACCATATATCAGCATGCCCTGACCTGGCACCTGTCGGATATATTTATCTACAACTATCAATGACTCCAGTAAGCCCAGCCAGTTTTTAGATTGAGAAGAGCTTCCATGCATGCCCAATTCCTAGAGCAAAAGTTCTGGAACTCATTTCCAGATCAGCATGGTTTAATCCTGAGAGTTCCTTGTCAAAAAGAAACCCAAGGTCAAAATATGCAAAGGAAGAGAAATCATCATGTAGCTGCGACCATTTAGGAAATACCGATTATGAAATGCCATCCACACCAGGATCACAGCAAGACTATGATAATTTAATTGAACTTCAGAAAGGCAAGAGGAAGGCAAAGCGTTGAGATACAAAATAATAATAAAGTGATGAATTTATGCATCTTTCAATCACCAGAAACTAGATGCAAGTTTTCAAAAATTGTATTAATGTTAATTCTCAGTTACAGTGCCTTGATATTGGATGGGGGATGCATTCTAATTTTATGATGTAATGAGGGGTGTCCCTATCACTCCCTAAGGACTGAAAAATTGCCCCACAAATTATCCTTAGAGTGAAGGTCAAGGACATATAATTGAAACATCTATTTTGACATTGCAGGGTGTCATTAACTATGCCATTAGGTTAGATCTAGTCGATATTATGGACTTTGATGAGATCTTTCACCAAGTTGTATTTACAAAGCTGCAAGGGCCAGCTTTAAAGATGCAAAATTGTGAGTGATTTGGAAAGCAGGAGCAAGGGACTGAGGCTCATATTTTGTACCTCCCCGCCCCGCCCCCCTCACACTCTGCTCACAGTTTTAGAATCACTACAGCCTCATGTATGGCATCCATAGAAAAGAGGTATAAAATCAAGACAAATGTGTGGTAAAAATAGCTAAAATTCTCTACAACAGCAAAAGAGGATTTTAAAAAGCAACTGCCAATGACTTCACCAAATACTGGAATAAACCTGGGCTGTCTCCTTCACCTCCCCTGCAGGCCTCTGGAACCCACCTGGACGGGAAACAGAACGGCCGGTGTGTCTGCAGCAAGACCTTCCCTGAGCAGAGCCAGGGTTGTTCTGCAGAAATAGCATTGGTTTCCCAACGGAAGATGGGCTATGGGAATGGCAGAGCGACGCAACTGTAGCTTCCTGAATTGTGTCATACCTGTGGTAAAACCAGAAACCTGGCCGCTGTCCGAGATGGGGTAACATACATGTTTGCTGGTTACTCCACGGAGCGCAAGGCACCAATGGTGAGCCTCCCGCTAGCCATGGTATCCTCCCGACCAGCCTGTAAAGTATGTTAGAGCTGGCAACCAGGGACTAGGCAGAAGACACGCAGAGAGATTCACCCAAGGACAGGGACCTGGATCTGCCCAGTCCCCTTCCAGCACTAATCTATGGAATGCGCTCCCCAGAGAGGTCCGCCTGGCGCCGTCGTTATTTGTTTTTCGGCGCCAGGCGAAGATCTTTTTATTCAAACGTCATTTTAATTGCTAATATTATTTGCTTATTTTATTATTTGGCCAGGGCGACTTATTTTATATTGTTAATTCGTTTTATATTTTTAGTGTATTATATTTTAACTGATGTTTTGTGAGCCGCCCCGAGGCTTCGGCGAATGGGGCGGCATAGAAATTTTCTAAATAAACAAACAAACAAACAAACCAACCACAATACTAAACCACCAGCTTTGGCTGTGGAGTGGTATAGAAATGAAGCAAATAAATAATAAACACACTGCTACATTGCACTGGCTCTCAAGAATGCTTCTGGCAACACATAAATCAAAGCAGGGACATATGAACATGCATACACCCCCCCCCCCCCAAGCCTGTCCTATCCTGGCTCCTACAGCATAAAGATATTAGTTTATGGTCACCATTCAAGCACCATTTCTTCGTGTGAACTTTAGGGCTATAGACAAAGTGCTCTGTTCATTGATTGACTGACTGACTGTGTTGATGGTTTTATTGTCCCTTATTATATCTTTGTGACTTTACAGCCATTATTGTAATGGTGTTTTCTTGTGGTATCTTGTGTTTTGTATTGCCAGTTAGGGAGCCCAGTCTCGTTGTGAGCAGTGGGGAGTTTTAAAACTAATAAACTGGTTAGTGAATACACTGACCTCACCAGGTCCCTTTAAAACACACACACATACCAAAGAGGAAAATATTGACCAGAATTTTTCCTCCCCCAATGGATCCTGCTGTACTTTCTATAGGGCAGTTGCAAGACAGACACACTCCACAACACTTACTATCCGGATGGGAGTATATAGGGGTCTGGGAAAGGGAGCAGAACATAAGAACACAAAACCCCCCAGATGCTTCAGCAGATCCATGGGCCATCCCGTCCAGCACGCCATTCACAAAGTGGCAAACCAGCTGCCCACAGCATCCCTCAAGCAGGATAAGTGCAACAGTCCCTCTTGCCCATGTTCCTCAGCAACCACTGCATGCAGGCTTGCTGCCACTGATTGTCTCCTGTCCCTGCACGAATTTGTCCAATCCACCTTTAAAACCATTCAGACGGGCAGCCATCACCACTCCCGTGGCAGTGAATTCCAAAGAAAGCCTTCCTTTTACCTGTCCTGAAGCAGCTCCATGGAATTACTGGGTTCTGGTATTATGGGAGGGAAAGAAAATGTCTGTCTCCCCACTTTCTCTGCACCCTACACAACCCATGACTTTTTAGGTCCCTTCTAGAGGTCTTGACTTCCCAGTCTAGCGTCAGGTGTACATATGTCAGGTTGTAGATGCATCTTCCCTCCGTCTACACACCCAGAGAGGAAGCGGAGTGAAACTCATCATGCACGGGAGTGTATGCTAAAGAATTCTTCTTCTCTTGTCAAGGTCAGACGTACAGCTTTCCATCCTTCCCCCATCAGAGACAAGGACTAGTACTGGAAAGTATGAACTGCTGCTGATAAACAAGGATATGTGGATGCTTATGGGACCTGATTCAGAATGAAGGTTCATGCAATCTCCCTACGAAGCTCGGGGAAGGAGGAAAGTGCAGGCATTGAGCACGACTGTAGAAGAGGCAAGAAAGAAAGGTCACGATTCCTTTTGCACGCAGCTGGGGGTAATGGAGTGGGAAGGCAATCTGGGATTTATTTTTTTATTTTAACCACGGAAGTATTGCTGTTTTCCCTGACGAACCAGCATATGAGTGGAAAGGCACCGATTCCATCACGGCCGAGCATGATGGGGCTCAGGGAGAAACAAGACAAAGCGGGCTGGTTGATTGGCAAGCGAGACCTGACCTGAATAATGGGCAGGAAAGCACAGCTGGCCCCTGCCCAGTCATTACAACCACGGCGGCCGCCCTTTCTGTTTTACCAGGCTGCACAGCGAATGAACGAAGCATCTAGAAAAGAGGCAAGGCAAGGCTTTCCCCAGCTGGTGCAGGGCTGGCGAAGGGGTGCCAAAAGCTTCCACGAGAGAGCAAGCATATTTTCACTCACAATAACCCCTCTTCCACTCCTGTAAAACAATTTGTTATCCACCCATGGCTGTTTGTCGACATTCAGGCCCCGCAGGGGGGTGCCTTGCCCCTGACCCATTTTCAGTATCTCCTGGGTTTCACATTAGCATCAGCTAGATATATTATGACACTTATTTATCCTGGCCCACGACCTCAAGGCATCTTTTTATTTCTATTTTCCCTCCTGCAGGAACCGTGCCTGTATATTGCACAGACGATGGCTCTTAGTTGCGAGATACAAAAATAATAATGCTGATAATAATGCGTTCCTCTCTTCCAATTCCTTTCCCCCAGAGACATATATTATGATTAGCGCACACACGTTTCTGCTGATATACTATCGAAAAGGACGTATCAGTCAGGATAGTGGAAAAGACACTTTAATTGCAAATATATTCTTAATTAATAATGAAAAGCTTCGCTAAATCTCTATTAAACAGCAGTAAAGCTGTCTTAAAAGGCGGAGTGTCACACCGCTTTGTCCTAGGCAGAAGTAATTTTGAAAGGATAATGTAAAGTAATTTGTTCAGGCTTTTTATCATGCCTCCAGAAAGGCCAGAGGTTACATGTCCTTGAAGCTCTGTTTCCCTTCCACTCAGAACTAGCCCCGATTCTGAATAGGCCGTGAGGGCAGGAGGGACTGGGGTCCAAGGATGTATACCAGATCTTTTTGGAAAGGAATTCATCTCCATGAATATACACCAGGACTCTTTTTGTTCAGCTGAAAGGTCCTTGGACAGATCCAAAAAAACTTCTCAGATTAGGGGTTAATTGTATTTTTGTTTTCTCCTTCTACATCATCGTCATCATCGTCATCTATAGAACTCTGAACTGCCAGCAGACTCCACCTCTGCCCTGTACGTGGCCATGTTACATGTCTCTAAACCTCAGCAATTCGCTTCCTGGAAAACAAGTATAGCAACAGTAAACTTGGCCTTGTGTTGAGGAGGCCAGAACCTCTCCTTGCCTTGTACTTTGGTTCTGAGACAAATTTCTTTTTACACTCATCGCTTTGCCTTCTGGGAAACTGAGTATTTTGTGACTGGCCCTACCCACTATGAATGTTTGTGAACTGGCAAGTCCTCCCATGGCAGCCATTTTGTGAAAGTGCCCACAACACTCTCGACATTCCAAGTGTTGGGAGAACAGGCAGGGAGAACAAGCATTAACTCACTCCTGCCCACTTCACAGGGACCAGAAGCTGCTGGCAGTCCTCTCGACTGCTATTTGTGCAACAGAGAATACATGGGTGCCTTCCCTTCACATGGAGAACCTCACGACACAGCCTCGTTTGGCCTTTCGCTCAAAATGCTCATGGAGCCTGAGACTCAGCACCTTCTTTTCATGGATCTTGAGGCATTTGCTGAATTCTTCTTGCTCGTTTTAATGTAAAATGTCTCTACAATTTTCCAGGGATGAAATAGTATCAAAAAGGATTGGTTTGTTTCATCAGCTCATCGATATTCCAAGGCAAATCTTTCAGCTCATGAAGTAGGAAACATACTGGGTCATCTAAGGTTCTGGTGACTAGATTAAGTTTCCTCTATCTCAACTCTAAGAAAGCATGCACTGTTTCTTAATTAATTAATTAATTAATTAATTAAAGCATGCACTGTGTCTTAATTAATTAATTTATTAGATTTCTATACCTCCCAACAGCCAAAGCTGTTTGGGTGTTTCACAACAGTAGCAGCAACAACCGTTATTTAAAGCTGACAGCTGTTACTCTTTGATAAGGGACAAAACCAACAGAGACATTAAAATTCTACAAGTCTAGGCTTAATGAGTATACTCTGACATGTGGAAGACAATGGCAGTTACAACACTAACAACCCATATTGTAGTTTTGACAGCTCAGTGACTGTGCTCATTTCTGGTCCAGAGGAAGATCCAATTTTCTCATCTCTGGTGGGAACTTCCAAATTAGACAGAGCTCATAAAAAGACCTTCACTTACCTCGATTTCCCAAATCTTCCCAATTTTACAGTTAAGTTTCAGACCAACCTTCCTTCACTCTGGATCAAGCTCTAGATCAAGATCATGATCGAAAGCTGTGAAGTTTCCATTCTGAAACCCCCTTTTCTGTCAGGACCTGACGGTGCATTTAGATTGCATCTGTTTTGAAAAAGACATGCTGAAAATCAGGCAGCTTTTTAAAACTTGAGAATGATTTAGCTTCAAAAAACTATTTGTCTCTACAATTAATTTGTTTCTCTGTCACGTTGCATACCAACGTGTGACTATCTTCTCACACTTCACAAAACCATATACCAATTCTGCCAAACGATGTACAAAATTCAGGTAGCATTCCAGGAGTAAAATCCTGTAAGCTGTTTTGGTTGCCTCTCATCTGCTTGACCACCAACAGACTATGATACAATCAGTGCTTTTTTTGTCATAGAACGCACCGGAACGGAGTTCCAGCACCTTTTTTTGGACAAATTTTCCAAGTTTGAAAAGTAACTTTTGAAAAATCGATGTTTGGTCCACGTGGATTTGAATCACCCTGTCGAGCGTAGCAGGTGGGTGGCAAAGTATTTATTTATTTATTTTGAATATTTATATGCTGTCCTGTCGCGAAAGCCTCAGGACGGCTTACATAAATGAAGTACAATAAAATAAAATATAACATGAATGAATTATCGACCCACACGGGCTGCAGTTAAAAACATACAGGACACAATATTAAAACTTATTAAAATATTGCTGAAATAAAAGGGTCTTAACCTGGCGCCGAAAAACAAATAATGACGGCACCAGGCGAACCTCTTTGGGGAGCACATTCCATTAAAACAGTGCATGCGGGCTGCTTGTGTGTTGAGTCCGATGCATGTGTACTTCGCGCTGGTTGTGATGGTGCTGCTCGGCTTGTGATCGGTCGTGTGGTCGCGTGCCGAGTGCTTACTGTGGGCGGCAACCTTTATGTTTCATTACGCAACTGATGTGTGTGGGTGTGTGTACAGTGACTGACTATGTGTGAAAGGTAAATAATTTCATGAGTTCCAGCACCTTTTTTCCTTACAAAAAAACCACTGGATACAATAATGATATTATAAATATAATATGATATAATGTCACAGGCTGGATCTTCCATTGGCTCCAGAGAAGAGGATTTAATGGCAGACCATAGAAAGAGGAACTCTGAGAGCAGGGAATTGAGACTGCTGTATGGAAATTCATGCCAGAATCTGGAAAATATTCCCTGAGCTTCTCCATTTTAGGGGTGCAGTGGGAGAACTCAGACTTTATGAACAAGAACTTCCACCGCTGGCCCTGATAATAGAACTCTTGTGTATTTTCTGTATCTGAAATATAAACTCCTTTGGCCCATAATTTACAACAGCCGCATGTGCCATAAAAGCTACTGTGTTTTCAATAGATGACCCAAGAACACTGAAAGCCGTAAGAAGCCTGCCACCGATGGTGCTCTGGTGGTAACTCATGAAAGTCCAGCTCTTTCTCCTGGACCACCAATTTCCATAAAAGCAACAATGAAAACCTCCGATGTCTGAGGCTTTGGGAAGAAAGAAAACAGGCTGCTTTCTGTTTGGGTTTTTAATGTGCATTGACTTCCCAGGGGCTTCTCTGCTGCCTTGATGCTAGCACATTGCACCGTAAAGTCGATATCACAGTCCGTGCTTTGCAGTGGAGGTGCTGACTTCCACAAGCCGTTTCTTAAATTCGGCATGGAGTCTCCAATCATCTTGAAATGAAGCCAAGCCGCTCTTCTTCTTCTTGGCAGCAGGAATCTATTTCCCATCTTCTGGCTGCATTTGCAGGTTGGGAATTGTAACAGCAGCCGTTCCTGCAGACTGTTTGGAGGGAGGTGAGAGGTATTCCAAGGCCACGCTGCTGGCCCTGTTAGAAGATCTCCTTTATGATGCCTCCTCCTCCTCCCTTGACGGGAGACAAACCAGCAAGTCATGCTGAAGGAAATGAGTGTTGGACCAGCTCTGCTAGAAGACTTACCCTCATCCCTCCCCATTCCTTTAAAAAACTATGTTATTATGTCGCTTAAATCCCACCTTGCTTTCATTGTGGAACTCAAAGTGGCCACCTGTGGTTCTCAGCTGGTCTCCCAAGCACTGGCCAGACCCGACATGATTTTATACGTTGAGACTTTTAGGCTGAGCAGCAGCATCAACATGCTGAAAATGCACGCATTCTAAGAACGTCTGTGCACAATGTGTTGCAGGAGCAGGTGAGTTCAAAACCTTTGAGCCGTACATGACTTCACAGAAGCAAACTCAATGGGACCGCCAAGGAGACACCGGTGGACTTCTGCTGCCCGTGCCATCTGCAGGTAAGAATGGCGTTCTCAGCATGACACGTGCTTTAAACAGACTGTTCAGCTCAAAGATGCCTCAGACAGGTGGGAGAGCCTTCCGTTTTCCCCAAGCAAGGGATGCAAAGATCCGGTCTAGTGGGGGAGCAACTCCAGAGGGATGGAGAGGACCTCACAAGCCGCAGTCCATGCTGGGTGTGAAATATTACAGATGTGGGGAGCTTGTTGCTGTGCCGTTCCACATTGGCAAGACGGGAAGGCGGATGGGTGAACACGCAGACCCGCTTCCCCAGTGCCACAGATGCCTCATGGGCCACTGCCTGCCTGCCATCCCATCTCCCATCCTGGAGCTGAGTGAGTTCCTTTGCTTCTTCTGAAGGTCTCCCAGGTGGGGCTCTAGAAAGTCCCCCAACCGCTGTGCAAGCTCTGCCTGGCCTCAGATGACCTGCAAGGACCTGCTCTGACTGAAAATTGGGGGAGATATTGGGGAGAAGGAGGGGAAAAAACCCTCCAATGGAATCTTTTCTATTTCACAATCAGTATTTATCTGTTCATTTCTTTACTGAATTTCTTTGAGAGCCGCCCATTAATATCACGCTCTCTGGGTAGCCATTATAATGAAAGAATATTAGATAAAATAATACAGCTAAAATATCATAATAAAATAAGATGAAATCACAGTATACATAGTTAATTAAAAATAGATATAAAGAAAACATCAATTCATATTTTAAAACCAGTGCAATTGGTCTGAAAGGTCTAAGCAGCACCACAGGTGTGCTAAAAGAAGAAGGTTTTAGTAAGGCATCTAAAATTCAGTGAAGTAGGTCCTGGCAAATTTCAGAAGGGAGAGCACTCCAGAATTGGAGGGCCATCACAGAAAAGGCCCTTCTCCTTGCAGCCTCCCCTTAACCTTCTCAGGGAGAGGGACTTGCAGGAGGCCTCAGGTGATGATCTTAGACAATGGGCAGGATGCATGGAGTAAGCCATGTTTTATTATCACTTTGCATTTATATCCTGCCATTTATCCTCTTGCGGGTAGCTCAAGACAGGTTACATACTCCTTTGCCAGTCCATTTTATCCTCACAACAACAACCCTGCAAGGTAGGGCAGGCTGAAAGTGAAGGACTGGCCCCAGATCAGCCAGTGAGCCTCATGACTGAGTGGAGACTAGAGCCCAGCTCTTGCTTCTCCCCAGTTCATGGTATGCTGCCCTGCTTAACAACCCAAGTGCAAAACTTTGCACTAGTGGCTGTTTCTCAGCCAGTCTCAAGGGAAGCTCTGCACGACATCTTGAGGTTTTGGTACCCTGTCTCAGATGCTGCAGATGAAAAGCGGGAGGGGAGGCATTGCTTTCAGGTCCAGTTTGTAGCTTTCCACTGGGCCTTCTGGTTGGCCACCATTAGATGCAAGAAACTGATCTAGATGGAATGTTACTGTGTTCCATTCTTATGTTCTTAGACACTTTTGCTGAATTATAAAGCCATATGCTAACAAGTTTTCCCTGCCCAACTTTCCAAAAACTATGCAACTCCCAACCCCATCCACAGCAGCCCCATAATACGAAACAAATGTGAATTACGTGCTTGGAACAGCACTTTGGACATATAGATACTTTAGGGTTCTTCGCGCTCCCCACAATAAAAAAGAATAATTCTAATTGGGAACAGAATGCATGCATTCATTTCAGGACATTCCAAATGAAAAACACAATTGCTTTCCTGAGGAATTTGAAGATGCTTCCTGTAGGTAGTCAGTGGAGATGAGGAGCAGGCAACGGGTACCCTCCAGAAAGTTTGGATACCCCCGACCCACAATCCCTGATGTCCATGTTTGATTGGACACCTGGACCAAAACATCTGGCACACATGCCTAGCTAAACTGTTAGGGATCGTTCCGGCATTTGCAGTGCCAAGACTGTCTGCAACATCTCAAGGAGTTTCACCAAATGGCCTCTGAAGAAGATTTTGCAAAGGTCCTATTTGAGCTGCGTAACTTTGTTAACAGGCAGTGTGGTCTAATGGTGAAAGGGTTGGACTGTCAACCTGGGAGATCCGGGCTCTAGTCCTCACTTGACTGTGAAGCTCACTGGGTGACTTTGGGGCAGTCTCAGCCCAACGCACCTTGCAGGGGTGCTGTTGTGGGGATAAGATGGAGCTACGTCAGTTGCCCTGGATTCCTCTCAAGAGGAAAAAGGGTGGGAAATAATACAGTGTGACGACGACGACGACATGGATGCCTTGAGAGTTGTTCTTTCCCCCTGTTCACAGCACAGCTACATGAATTTTGCCTGTATTTGCTGCAGCGAGAGGTGGGACCACTGAGTGAGAAGCTGCACAGGTGAGCTTTCCCAGCCACACCTCGATAGGCTTAGGTGAGACCTTTGCTGGATTTGTTCTCACTATGAAAAAAGGAAAAGAAATGTAGGAGAACAGGCCACGCAGAAGCCCTCCATCATCAGGTCAGGGTCTGGCCAGGTTAAAAACAGGATAAGAGGGTGTCTCGCATCCAGGCACATGATCTGTCATTTGGCTGCTCTCAGAACATAAGACCTTACTGGCTAGATAGATGTTGATTGAATCACAGTTCAATTCTCTTTGCCCAGAGATACAATCTTTCTAGAACCGTGTTGAAAGAATATCTATTAGGGTGTCAAGCTTTAATTGGTTTAACCCAGGCATGAAAACATCCACTCTTCTAGTAAGCCATGACAAGTAAGAATCTTGTCCGGGCTTCTTGGCTGCTTCTTTTGGCCACTGCTGTGCCACAAAGGGCCAAAACAGGTTTGTCTGGGCAGGTGGACAAAGAAAAAAATATGTAGACTAATAGTCACATGCATTGCCGTTGATTCCAATGTGCAAATATGATTGACTGGGGAGATGAATCAACTGAACTGACGCTTCAGTGGATTCATTGGTTGGGGCCGGTTTTGCTTGGTGTTTTCAATTTTACAGGAGTTTGTCCTACACTATTTTCATCAAGGTAGATTTCTGAAATAGCAGAGGTGCGGGGCTGAAATTCACTGGAAAGGGTGAAATCTGGGAAGCAGACACAAACCCATTTTATATGTTCTAATAGGACCCATGGCTTGTTTTAGGGTTGCTGATCCTCACGGTGGCTTGCTGAACCATCCAAACCTGGTGGGGCAGCTTTATCACACAGCTTGTCAGAAAAAGCTACAGAACCTCCCAGCATGAGTGGCGAAAGCCCCCAGGGTGAAGAAAGCACACCAGAGCGTGTCTCAAGTGTTGCCACAGCTTCTTTTTCCAGTCCCGCATTCAGAGCTCTGTCCCCTGCGGGCTCAGGAGGACCAGCAGGGGAACAAGGGCATATGCTGTCTGAGGCTGGTGCCTCCCTCCACCCAGTGGGAGGCAGGTCCCTGGCCCTGCCAGGGAGTGGAGAACCGAAGCTTTGCCTCCTTCGAAACAGCGCTGTGGACTCTGCTGTGCTGGAGACATAGCAGACAATGATAGAAGGTTTCATTAATGAAAGGAAAGGGAGCCGTGTGGCAGTCTTTCAGGCCTCAGGACAGCTGTGGAAAATTACAAGTTTAAATTACTTCATACCATGCTGGTTTTCAAAACATCTTGATTGATGCTAAGTGTCATTTTGAATTTTGCAGTCCCTTGCTAGACAACCGTGAATTAAGTGCAAGCATGCCACAGAGCTCTCTTGCTTTAATTTGGTTTAGAATATGTATTCCTTAGAACAACTCCCAAGCTGTCGTTTCCCCAACGTGTTCGCTGGGCTGTGCACTCAAAGGCCAATATTTTGCCTGAATGTTGAAGCGGATGCAGGATCAGAGGGAGGGCTTTGCACTGGTTGCTCTACGCAGGGATTCGGAACCAGTAGGCACGGCAAAGGAGATGCCAGTTTCCTCGCCGGTGTTTTAAGTGACATGAGATGCTTTCTCAGAAATATCCACGAGCGAAACCCAATGCCACGCAAGCAGAATTGCACATACACAGTGGATCTTTCTCCTCCTCCTTCCCACAGCCGCCTATTTCTCCCCAAATCTTTTCCAGTGCATCCCCCAATGCTCCAGGGCAGATCGGGGTGGGAGGGAGGGGGGGAGAGAATGGACTGCTGGAAGGAGAGAGAATTGCACCTCTTACTGTTTTATTGATGGACGCTCTTCCAGCACAGGAGGAGTTCGCTGGAAACAACGACTCTTGTCTTTCTGGGCCAGCTCACAGTATCCACAGATGCCTCACATTTATTAAGTTCCTTCAGCCTGCATCCAATATACTGTTAATGGAAGAAATCACTGCATTAGTGGGGCATCACTGCCTTTTCCCACTGCAAAAATATGAGCAGACCAACCACATTGCAAGGCCAAGATGCGCAGATGGTTGCACAAGCCAAACTAGTTGGATTCTCTCCTCGTGTGTTGTTTGAAAGACGCGTCTGCTACTAGAGTGGTTATTTATGCTAGCAGAATTCAACTACAGTATTACTACTAATACAAATAGCAATATAGTGCCTAAAAGCTGGTTGCAATTCTTATAAAGAATTAAACAATATTCATATTGGAGGCAGAAATCTCTAAAGTTGTCCTGAATGGATGATAAGAGTAACCTTTTCTATATGGATTCAATGCATTTCATTTACATCCTCTCTGGAATCCTTCCAACAGACCAACAAAGTGGAGTTGTTATATGGGAAGTTGAGAGTAACACACACACACACACACACACACACACACTCGGAGGGAGGGAGGGAGGGAGGGAGAATTGCTACTTAGGGGTCACCAACAAAGTTTGCAGGAGAGATCAATGTTTGCACTAGATCTTCCCTAGTTCAAAGACTAGGTGACATTACAGTAATTTGGGGCCACAGTTATCATGTATTGCTGCAGAAAAAATAATCCCAACAGAATATCTCAAATGGACCCAAGAACGACTTACTGGATCTTGCTGGGTCCTTCTCCTCTTGGAAAGCTCCTACTTAGCCAACAGAAATGATGCCGTTTCTGCCTTGTCAGCTTTCAGAGCTGTGCATCAAAACAAACTCCAAAATGGGGTGCACTGAGGAAGACGTTGTGAGCGAGCATGTTCAGCATTTGTGCAAAGCAACAAGTGAAATGGAGACCTCACTGGCTTGGGAGCAGGTTGTCCAAAGAAGTGCCTTCACCCATAAGAAGCTGCCTGCGTAGGAAAACAACCTGTGCAGAATCCACGCACCAAGCTGGGCTCGATAACCAGCACCCTCTGTATTGGCCTGCAAAACAGAGGGAGGGAGGAGAAAGAGCTGGTCTCCCCAGCTGCCTCTGGATCCCCTCAACTGTCACCAAACCCATCGCCATTCAGGCTTTGTTTCCATCCCCTCTTGTCATCATACGAAGAAGTGGAGCTTGACTGGTACCCAGGCAGCTTTCTTCCTTCCTTCTTCCCATCCCTCTTTCCATGCAAGCTGTATTTTTTTATCGTAATTCTAAAGGCAGGGACTGTCTTACTACTGATATTTTCAAGGCATTCTGGCATCCTTTTTGGCTAAGAGTGGGTAACATTTATTTCAATCAATTGCAACTCAAGGGAAAATCCAAAGACCTTAGACACGGCAGCTGCATTTCTAAAGCGGAAAGGTTTATTTTCTTGTTCAGCCTCACCCCACTGAATAAAAAGGAGTCCCAGAGAGGGCCACAGCTTGTGGGATGTACACTCATTCTCCTTTTGCTTGGCAAAAAAGTTTTTATAGCTTCACAAACATGCAAAACTTGTTTCACCAAATGCCAAAAGAAAATCTGTATGTATGCAATTGGAAAGGGTGATCCTTTGCAATTGCTTCCAAATTTCCTAAAAACTACAGGCAGTCTCTAGCCTTAGATTGCTTTATTTAACTAGGCAGAAGGCCCCATTCAATTAAGAGGGACTTGTTTCTAAGCGTGACTCCCCAGCTAAAGGGCAAAAAAATCCACTCTGGCCCCTAAAAGCCACAACCATTCTCATACACAAGCTTGTTTTCCTGGGATTTCAAATTGGCAGAGCCTGACATGTTAAGGTCATGGGGCTTAACTCTGGGCAGGTAACTGATTTGGAAATAGGTCTATTTATTGTGTGGCACTGGAGACAAAGGCCAAGATTGCACAGGAAAAAAGGCCAACAGGAAGAAAATTGATGCATTCGAAACATGGTGCTGGGGGAGAGCTTTGCAGATGCCCTGGATCAACATAAAGACAAACAAGTGGATCCTATATTAAATCCAGAGCTTTCCCTCGAAGCAAAAATGACCAAACGGAGGCTGTCATACTTTCGTCACATCATGAGAAGGCAAGACACCCTGGAGAAGACAATCATGCAGGGAGAGTCCAAGGCGGAAGAAGAAGAGGACGACCAACTAGGAGATGGATTGAATCCATAAAGGAAGCTGCAGCCTTGACCTTGGAAGAACTGAGAGGAACTGTCATGGATAGGGCATTCTGGAGGGCTCTCATTCATGGGAGAGACCAAACCTGTCAACCTTAAAGGAGATCAACCCTGACTGCTCTTTTGAAGGCCAGATGCTGAAGATGAAGCTCAAATGCTTTGGCCACCTAATGAGAAGGAAGGACTCCCTGGAGAAGGCCCTGATGCTGGGAATGATCGACGGCAAAAGGAGAAGGGGCGGCAGAGGATAAGGTGGCTGGATGGGGTCACTGGGGCGGAGAGTGTGGACTTGGGTGGACTCCAAGGGATGGTGGAGGACAGGAGAGCCTGGAGGAATGCTGTCCATGGGTCGTGATGGGTCAGGCACAACTTTGAGACTAACAATTCATGGGATCGCCATAAGTCAGAGACGATTTGATGGCACATCACAACAACAAAAAACCCACATGCATGCTCATCAAGTGACCTTCCTAGGGCTGCTTCGGACATTGCATCGGAAAGATATACACTCAAAATTTGTAATGCATATCATAAGGTACCTTTATTGCCAGAGAGACGGGATTGTGAGCTGGCCATTAATGCATAAAACTATATATTACCTAGCCATGTCTTTCTCTGTATGAAAAGAGACCCCTTGAGGATGCGTAAGGGCATAATCAATGTAAGAAAAGTCAGTCAGACTCTACTGCCCACCCTGTGGGAAAATATCAGCCACACTGCGGGTTTCACTTGTCCAGATAAAACTTTGGGTTACCAAGCACCATTTTAGGACCCCCCCTTGCTTATTTTGGGAGGTACTTAAATATATCAGAATGAAAGTGAGGCTGAAACTCTACATACATTTCTCTGGAAGTGCAACCTGCTGAATTTAATGGGGCCACATTTGGTTCAGTAGCCATGCATATGGTCGCACTCTCAGACAGAACTATGGTGAAAATCCGGGATTTCCAGAGCAGTCACGCTCAAGCCAGAGAAGAGAGTATGATCACACATTTTACAAAATGCCTTACAGGTTTCCCTCTAGAGACACTTTTCCTCACCAGGTGGCTTCTGCACGTGCTGGTTCACTGCTCCCATCACTCCCGGTGATCATGTTTGCTCAGGATGATGGGAGTTGCAATTCATCATGCCTGGAGAACAGCAGGTTAGGGAACGCTGCTGTAGACCAGGGTTGGGAAACCTCTTTCAAAGTGTTGCCTGAAAAGTGACTAGATCTGTGATAAACTTCTTGCAAGCATTATCCGTGTGGAAATAGCAATCACCAAATAATTTTCAAAACAAGGCCTTTTCTCTGCTTTCTTGCTAGGATACTCAGCAAATCTCTTGAAATATCCTAAGCCAGAGCCATATTGTACATTGAGAATATCCTTTTTAAAACTTTAGAAGGCTTTATCATTCATCTCCTTTGTGGTTTCTTTTGGTAACCCCTTCTCTTCCTGCGAGACTCCTTCAGCTCTTCATTAAACTTCCGTTTGAAATGCTTCCTAGGAAACAGGTGCTGAGGAAAGAGTGAACAGACAAGCAAAAACCAGGTGGGGACGTCACAGGACAGGCCAATTCAGACAAGAGAGACGTTAATCATAGAAGTTTACATGATGGGAAATCCGAAATGTCTACTTACCCCTTCAGTGGCGGTTTGCCAGCAGAAAGAGTGACGCTGCTCTGTAATTCCTTGTTTTGGACTTTCCAGGGATTAAATCATGTGACTTGTCTTTTGTCAGAGACAGCAGGTAGAAGTCAACTGGAAAGCTTTGCATGGACAGGCAGAGAAATCCAGGAGTTGTAACAGGTGGCTCAAGTCGGCACAGGGACACACTCATCGCAAATCAGGGCAGAATGAGCCACAGTCCCCAGGGCAATGCTTCTGGCGCACACCAATCACAGAGTACCATGATGATGACACCTCCGAATCAATCATGGTGGAAACAGCCAATCCACAAGTGGTGACTGGCCATGCCTAGAAGGTCCCTCTACCACATCATGCCATATGCACGACTTGCCAAGGGCAAGAACATCATGGCACCCTGAAGGACGTCCGCCATAGTTGTCCCAAGGAGCCACACAAGGAGGGGAATGGATCCTCTTGTGCATCATTCAGGTTTCCAAAGTCTCCAGTGGCTGACTTGCCGAGACCCAGGGGAGAGAGTGGAGCAGGGAAGAGAGATGTCTAACAAACCCTTGGGACAAGGTTTCATTCCATGGATGTTAAACCTGTTTCCTTCCCAAGGGCCCGAGTCATTGCTGGGGCCATGTTCTGGTAGTGGATGGGGCTGCAAGAAAAAGAGGTGAGGTTAAAGGGGAAGGGGCAGGGCCAAACATATTGTCCCCCGCCCCATCTTTGGAACAGCCTCCCTGCTGCAACCCACATGGGCACAAATTTGCCCTCTTTGTGGAGGTCTTTAAGCATCTACCTGGTCATCCAGGAGCCTGATGGGTTTACCCAGGTGCCTTTTCCTTTCTTCTGGGCCTCGTCTTTTTATTGTATTTTGATGCATTTGCATGCTATTTTCATTAATTTTTAAAATGTTTTAAATGCTGTTTTATGTACTGTATTGTATTATTTTTCTATCCTGCTGTGAACTGCTCAGAGAACTTCACCTACTGGCAGTATAAAAATGTAAATAATAATTTATTTATTATTTACTTATTTAATAATAATAATAATATAGGGTAGCAGGTACACCAGCAGAGAAAGGCAAGAGTGTTCCCTCTTTGTTTCAGGTACAAAACACATGAATAGGGCTATAATCCGACTATTATTCAAAGAGGCACAATTCACCCATCCTTCCATCCGTTCACCATCCACCCAAGTTTACAGATGAATAATAAATAATAAGCATCTCTCATTATGGTAAGCGGATACAAGCTTACTCAATTATTATCTATATGACATTTGATTTCCAGTATTTTACCAGGATTACATGCCTGCATATGTACGAAGGTTTAACACCTGCTCTTTAAATCCTTGTCCATCTGGCCTGGCAAAAGCTGCAAGGATTTGAATTGCACTATGGATATCAGAAATAGCCAGTGCCTCATGAAGGGGTGCTAGATTCTAAATGGTCCTGAAGGAAGGAGCAGCGAAACGGCTG
Source organism: Varanus komodoensis (assembly GCF_004798865.1). NCBI lineage: Eukaryota > Metazoa > Chordata > Lepidosauria > Squamata > Varanidae > Varanus > Varanus komodoensis. The sequence goes on from NW_025335854.1 coordinate 5,150,153, forward strand.
AAGAAGCCAGAACTGCAGCAGTGACTCATGGATCCAACTCAAGTGAGGTCATTGACCCGCTCTGGGCCCCAGGGCAACTTTGCATGAGTATCCATGGTGCTGAATTTATTTTGTGGGTACGGTTCCCCACCAGGGGTAGCTCCTCAAAGCTTCACACCAAGGCCCAGAGTGAATAAAATACCTCACCAGCTCCACTACTATTTATGGAGAATCATCACCTTGTTTCACATCTACCATTTCCGGACAAGATCCTAGAATGAGCACTGTCATGTTAGCGCTAGGGAAGTTCGGATGGCTGTTGATTATTGAGATCCATTGCAGTCTGCTTTCTGGCCTACAACAGAAGTTTGCAACAGAAAGTTTGCAACAGAAATGGACTTTGTCAGCTTTGGAGAGGATTTACACCAGAGAAAGGACGAGGGAATGGGAGTCCATTGAGCATGACAACCTTCTGGGCTGCCTTTCTGGAATGGGACTAGGAGGTACTATGTTCTGGTAGTTCCTACCCTTCCTGGGGGTATCCAGAAGATGGTCCTGGGAGACTTTTGTTCGACCCATTGGCCGTTGATATTTGGGATACCTCAAGCTTCCAACTTGACCCCCCCCCCCACATGTTTCTCAACATCTGCACAAAGCCACTTTGTGAGATGTTATCCAGAGGTTTAGACTGAGACTTCATAAACAGAAGGATCTTTATTTATTTATTCTGTACCATGCCATTCCCCCAAGAAAATGGTGCTCAAGGTGGCTACTTATGATAGGAAGGGAAAAATTGCTGGAGGCATGATGTGATTACTTGAAGAATGGGACTTCTGAAGCTAGGCCAAGGGCTACCATTTGCCCACTTCTGAGACATGCAAAATACTCCGAATAATGAAAGTGTGAGACAAGAAATCAATTTAGCCCCAGCAATATCACCTATAAAACTGTCTTGCTATTTTTTCTAATATGACAGCAGCATTAGTATATATGCACTGTGATTTGTATTTATGGAAGAACATTTGCAGTAGCAATTAGGTATTCGAGTTGTTGGGGGGTTTTTTCAAGTCAACAAAAACATTTTTCAGAAACAGGCAAGAGTGGAATGTGACCTCAGAGTCTAATGACACTTTCTTTTGGATGGAAGTCTGACATTCAGCTAATCGGCTTATATAGAAGCCAGAGAATAATAATGAGTCACCTGACAGATGAGCTTCCTCTCTTACGGCTATTACAAGTGCTGCAACATACCAGAGCTTCTTGCAAAATCATTATTCTAAATCCTACGGCAAAGAACACAAACAAAACCCCTGTCAAAGCTCTAATGTGTCCCTCAATTCCCTGCTTCAAAAAACAAATAAATCTGCAAGAATATCATAATAAGCTTTCTACACGGGAAGCATAGCAGATTGTCTCTCCAGTTGCTCCTCTGGTGTTTCGTATTCATCATCATAACAATTATTATTACCCTGCTTCAAACACAATTCCTTGACAGGCAAACCAAATCCAGCCACTTTGGTCTCTTTCTGGGGCTCCCTGAGAAAAAGCAGGTGCCCAGAATCCAAACCTGGGCCCTGAATGAACCTTTAGACTGAGAAAGGCAGAGAGTGTGTTTTCTAAAATAGAAACATTTGTTTTCATTTCTCTGAAAGCTGATGGCAAAGAGGGAGGGAGGGGGAAGTTTGCATGAATGACAGGCCAGGCTTCCAGTCCTACAGCATGCTTTGCCAGGGGCCCTTCAATCACTGTGCTTTGGGGGAATGCAAGGATGAGACCATGAGATGACCATTCTTAACCCATAAACTGTTTTTTAAGCTTTGCAAATCCCTAGCCTTTGCACCTAGCCTTCTGAAACACTGTAGGTTTCTTTCTAGAGGCCAATTTCATGTGAATTGACCAAAAACCAAAACTAAAACCAAACACACCATGGGGAAGCAAAGAGGATGCAAATTTCGAAACTCCACTTCCACATAAACATCTGCACCTAGCCTTCTGAACATCTTAACAGGCATCACCTCTGTCATTTTCAGAAGCATGGACATTGAGAAACATTGGTGGTTAAATATACCCTTTTCGGGAAATTCTCCAAATGTCAAATTGCCATCTAGGCCTGGAGTCCATCAGACTCCATTATTCTAGGATTGCAGGAAAACCCTGAAATTCCACCCATTTTCTTTGGCTTTCCCTTGACTTGTGTTTTGTCCTGCTGGGTTCTTACCTACAATCATTTTCATATACTCTGGGATGCATTAGTGTTGATTTGTTAGTGGCATTTACAGATACTATTTCTTTAGTGTATCCCCCTCAATTTTCACCTCCATTCTGGAGCAGGTCTTCGGAAGGGCAGTGGGTCTTAATTCTGTCCCCACAAAATCCCCTGCATTCCATGCACAATGTTGGAGAAATGAAGAGCTACTGGATGAAGATCTGATCTTGAACAAGATATTGGACCGTACAGAAATGGATAAACTGACTTTATCTCTTAAGGAAAAAGAAGATACAGTTTACTACCAAACATGGGACTTTTTCTATCAATGGCTACAGAATCGGAACTCTAATTTGGGCTGAAATACATAGCATTTGTAGAGAGAAATAAGACTTTGTACACAGTATGTTGGAAGTCTTTGGAATCATCATTTGTTTAGTGAGTAAAAAACAATACAACTTTGAACCCCCTCCCCGCAAAAACGCCTCTTGCATTCCAGTAGGGAACAATGTATTGTTGCTGGAGAAATTCGTTTCCTCCCAACTAGTGTGCAGAGTACAGCTTAAGCCTAGCAGGAACAGGGCAGCCTGAGCTGGGGTGGTGGGACCTTAGCCCCTCTTCTAATTAAAGGTACGGATGGATGCATGCATGCCCGCCCATGCTAGTGCTGTGCCCTGAAGCCCCGGCTGAGCTGCGCCACTGCATACGCCCTACTAGCCACGGGGAAGTGACGGAGGGAGCCATGCTTCCTCGGCCATCTTTTGCTGGCTCACTTGCACCCATTTTCCAAACACCCACTGGAGTTTTCCCTTGCTCATTTCCTGTTCCTTTTCGACAACAAAGCTGCGGGCGTTCTGCATCTGTGGGAACAAAAAGGCATTTAGAACGGTTCAAAACCCTTGAGGACCAATTTACCAAAGGAATCCTTGAAGCCTTTCTGAGAGTTTGACATTTCTTCTGCTCTTTGCAGCTGGAACCATGATGCTAGAATTGGGTGGGAAATGTTCTGAGAACTTGGCTCTAGCTGGATGCTAACAAGAGAGTGTAAGAAAGCTGCAGACTGTTTTTGCCACTCCGAGTGTGCACAGTGACAGTTTTCTGGCCCTAGTGAGTCCCCATTTCTTGGAACAGAGTTCTGAGAAGGGCAGGATATTATTGGAATAATAATGACTCCAATCCTATTTAAAAGCACAATGGCTCAATTAAGCAACGTGGCTTGTCTTGAAAAATCACATTTAAAACATCTCTAGGCTTGCTTCTTGTTATGTGATAGCTTGAAAAGAACAGGAATAAAATAAAATCCTAGCAATAGGCTGGATGTAAACCTAGTTTCTCCAGGAGTGCTACCCACTCCCAACAGGTAGAAAGACTTGGGAACAGCATGTGCTGAATTGCTCAGGAATGTTTGTCAGGACTTGCCCTATGGGGAGATCATGAGGTCCATTTGATTTGGGCAAAATGCAGCTCAGTCTCTAAAAGCTGCAGTTCTTTCATCCAGGAACCCAAACATCGCTTTTGGATTGTGTCCTAACCTCAGCTTCATGGGCAGACATCACCCTTTATCCTCAAAAGTTTCATGGAAGTAGTGGTCAATTCTTTCTTTGTAGCACTTTGCATCAAAGAACTCTGGGCAGCTACATACGGAGATTCTCCTTCCTCCTCCTGAGGACCGGGACCCAAGGTAGGCATGATAGGCTAGGTGACAAGGCCCACACACCAGCTGGGGCCACTGGGATGAACCCCTGGACGCATCCCTCCCTCTTTTCACCCTCCCTCTGCTGACAGCTTGTGCTGCACTCAGGCCCAACCCACACATTAGTGAAAAAGAGAGTTCTGCCTATGTTCTCCTGGCCTCTTGGTTTCTCAGGCGAGCAAGCAGCAAAAGAGGAGGTAAAGAGGATTGGGAGCAGCCACAAGTCATCACAACAGTGATGAGAAGAGACACCCACTCAAGGCTGGGACCCACCAAGGAGTTCTGCTTAGGAGCTCCGAAAAACCTGCAGCAGGCACTGCTAAGCTTCTCATAATCCTGCAGGTTGTTGGGAAGGCGATGCGCTCCCAAAACCATGCAGTACATTTCAAGGCTAAGGCAAAAGGGGGTGCGTCCAAGATAAGAGATATATTATATTCTTTTTGGTGTCAGGCAAAACCCTTTTTGTTTTCTTGCTATTTTAATGTTTAATTGATTTTAACTGGGGTTTTAGTATATTAATGGTTGGATGCTGTGAGGTTTGCTTTATTCTACTTATTTATTGTAAGCTGTCCCAAGATGTTTGTAGGGGACAGGATAGAAAAGATTTTAACAGTAATAATAATAATAATAATAATAATAATAATAATAATAATAATAATAATATCCAACCCATGCTCAGGAGAGAATTTAGTATACAAGAAGCAAATGGTGATGATTAATAAGGAAAAAGAGAACTGCAGAGATCTAGAGACCTGGTTCTATGGGTCTGCCTAATTTGAAATACAGGATGGACCCCAAAAATGAGGCACAAGACAGTGTGGGGAATGGCTAGGAGATGAACCAAAGTGCTCAGCCATTAGACCTTCTTCAGAATAAAAGAATGGGTGAGCAGTCACACACTAAGGAAGGATGTTGCAATCCTAGCCAAGCATCACCATCTCCGACATTTTATACGGTTCTTGTTGGTGACACAGATTTCTTGGCCCCTTCCAAGGACCTTATGGAAAAACAAGTCAGAAGATATTCCCAATATCAGGAAGGCAGCAAAGATGCTCAAACAAAACACTGGAGGATAAAACAGCATTATGGCGTTAGCTTGCTTCAAACCTTAAAGGGGACTTTAACTCGGTGATACTGAGGGAGGGAGGGAGGGAGGGAGGGAGGGAGGGAGGGAGGGAGAGAAGCCAGCTCCTGCAAATTCCTTTGGGGCCTGCATAGCGTTTCCATTTCTATTTACAGAGCAGAAAAGTTCAGTGAGATGCATGAACCATACTTGTTGGGTTTTTCCACTGACCGAAGATGTTTGAAGCATTACAGAAAGGGTTTACTAAACGTCAGAGTGACGTGTGTTTCTCAAATGAGAAGAAATTAATATGCATTTTTCAAACTTTTCCAAGAAGATTCGCATGATATTTATGGGTGAGGTTAGGGAGCATGAAGTGGACTGGAACCAAATATCCTTTGCTTGTTTAAAAATGAGATTCATTACTTGCAATGCTTTTGAAACTACTGCAGAATGTTCTAGAGAGCAGAAAGTAAGGGTTTTGTGGTTTTTCTATCCAAACTAGCCAATTCAAAAGCTTTATCCCGCCTGATGTTGCACAAACCATTGACAGTTTGTACACAACCCTTACTTTTTGCTTTCTTTCTCATCAACAAAACCGTCTTTTCTATCTTAACTTTTTCAGATCCAGATCCTGGTTCTGATGTCAAGTTTCTCCTTCCAGGTCAAGTCCCATAAACCAGGTCCTTCAAGGGACAGTAGAATCATAGCAGAGTTGGAAGGGGTCATGAAGGCCACTGGGTCAAGCCCACTCTGGTGCAAGACACCAAGTTACACCACCCCACTCAGAGGGCTGTCCGATTTAGAAAACCTGTATTGGGAAATGTCCACCTGAAGTCCACATTCAAGTCCCACTGCAGATGAGAGGCTGTAAATGTTCAGACTGTACTTTCTCTGAAGGTCGAACGCACCACTTATCACGTGAATGCTGAACTGCAGAATTCAGTCGTGACAACTTTATTTTGGCTTTGCTGACATCTCTTAATAGTTTTGCTTCTGGCAAGCATCAAAAATGAATTGTCGCAAGCTGTAATGCATCAAGGGCTGTCAAATGTGCAAAGAAGCATTGAACATCAGTTGTCAAACAGTATGAAATGGTAAATACAACTCTGGAGTAAACTCTTTCCCCCTAAAATCAAACACGACCATATTGTGGGGATTGCTGATGGAATGGAAGAGCTGTCAGTGTGGATGCCCAGCTGGAGGAGCTTTAGTCCTTGGCCTTCGAGGCAAAGTCTTCTCATCAAATTGGCTCCAGACTGGTTCCAACCCATCTTCAAACCACCGCCTTTTTAGGCTTGGCTTTCTCATGCACTCCACGCCAGTGCACCTGAAAAACTGTGTTCTTCAACACAGTGAACATCAACACTAAATTTCATAACTGAGAACAAGACTGGTCCTTCAGGTGGAGGCCAAAGGATGGGCAGGCTCAGCTGACTCTGGGTGGGACGGAATACAAAGGGCTAAAAACCAGAGCAAGGAAGGAGTCACTGGGCCCCAGACAGAGTCTGTAAGGATCTGGCAGGCAATGTGCGATCTGAGCCAGTGCGGTACAGTGATAGAGGGTTGGACTGGGACAGAGGAAGCCAGGTTCCAGTTGTCGCGACACCAAGGGGTTTGCTCTAGGTTGGCCACTGATTCCCTGCCTAACACATCTCCTAGAGTTGTTGTGAAGAGGGCCAAGAAAGCTGTCTTGGACTTGCCAAAGGGGGGAAAGGGTTACGATGCAGTAATAGTAATAGTAGTATAAATGCACTATCTCACCCCCCTCCTTTTCTTGCCTTATCTATGGCAACGAGCACGGCATCACCTGGGTCACAGAGCCAAGGAATCCTAGTTTGCTGGTAACAAGGACAACACTCTCTAAGGTCCCATCAGTTATCTTACAAGTTATCTTACTTCACAAGATGGATAAATAAAGTCACAGGAAGTTGGAAACGCTAATCAAGTCATTTCACGGAAAGAAAACCCCAAAGACCCATTCTTGTTCAGAGCAGATGCTATATGCTTGTGAATAGTCCGGGTCCTACCTATGGTAAGTGAAACAAACTATGGTCCACATTACAAATGAACGCAGTGCCAAATTTGGCATTCTGGAAGTGTGACAAGCATTGGTTTCCTAATGAGTCTGACTCATTTCCGCATTTCATTCTCCCACCCCTGCACAGTCTTAGAAAATGCCGGATATGTGTGTGCGAAGCAGGAGGGAAGATTCCCCCTGCTTCTTCCTGATGTTTCTGCTTGCACATGCCAGAGTGACAGTGCAGCTTAACAAGAAGAAAACAGTCAATGAGAGAAAGGGGGATATCAGATGAGCATAGTTTCCAAGTCTACTCAGCCCAGTGTTTTGCAGTCCTATTTCTGCCAACATTTTAATGGTGATTACTTGTTCTGTGGGGAGTGCAACTGTGGCTAGATGCCACCTGATTTAGCCAGAGAAAGATGTGACCTTGACCTTATGTTCTAGATTGAGAGGGACAGAACGCATGCACACATACATATAGAATCTTTCCTATTAAGTTGAATGGTAAATATGGCTGATGATAAAGGCTGCATGTTTCCACCAGAATCTACCTCCGAAGAAGAAATAAGCGCAATATGGGATCCAGCTCCTGTTTAAAATATTCTTCAAGTGCTCTGCATGCTCAGTCCCCTCAATACAGGAAATAAAGTCATCCGTGGTATGAGACGGAGCCTTCTGGATGGTTGCATTCCTCACGTCTGGAATAAGGCAGTGTAAAGCTCAAGTGTGTATGGCAAGGTTCCCTCCTTCAGTCCCCAGGAGCTATGATGAAGGCAGGACCATGAGAGACACAACCTTGGCTAAGAAGTGCTCACCTGGCTCAGGACCAGAGGGCTACCTGACTGAGGCTCTGATCAAAAGGAGAAGACAGCATCAGGTGCATCTTGTAGCCCAGTTCATGTTCAAGCAGGAGAGATTCTGGCTGCATTAGCACGAAACCTCTCCATCTCTGCTGTGCTGTTGCAACAGCTTCCTATATCTCTCTGCTGAGTGACTAGAGGGGCAGCATACCTATCAAATCAATCAATCAATCCGTCAATCAATACTGGAATTTATTTAAATTCCGTAAGAGCCAAAAGCAGCCAATTAATTTCCCATCCAAGATATCACAAATAACATAAATGTCTCCATTAATATGAACCCTGACCCAGATCATCCCAAACCAGTGGAAAATGCTTTTTTTATTTTCCTAAACTTGTATGATACCTGGAGCGCTGAAAATATAGGGCACTGGGAGCCCAGGTCTAGCAACACCTCAGTGCTGCACTTCTCCACATTTCATTTCACATTCCTTCTCCAATTCAAGTTGGCACATAATACGCGACGTGGACCGTGGAGGTGGAGTGTAAGGAAGCTGCAAGCTGTTTCCATTTCTAATAGAAGAGGAAGAGGGTAAAGTGGACTATAAATTGTCAGAGTCTATTAATAGTCACCAAACCCTGGAATGACTGACCAGGGTGTTATTTTAAGATCTATGCCAAATGCCAGGTCAAATCTGGAAATGGCAGATGACGTAACCAAACAGGATGTCACCCTGAGCTGCCCAGTTTGAAACACATGCAGAAAGAGCTGGGGGAGGTCCACCATTTCCCAGCTAGCTATAGAATTTTTTTTCTCTCTCTCTCTAAACAGGCATAGAATACTGCCCCAAAGTCAGTAGCGTAAAGGGTCACCTCTAAACCTTACTGAACATTTGTATTACCTGAGCAGGTATGCATTGATATTCCTTGACTAAGAATTTTTGTGGCCCTGTGCCTTATTTGTGCATTTGTATACTTATTTCTGCATTTTCCTCCAGAGTAGCTTCAGATCAATAGGAAAAATATTAAAAATAACAATGTTGTATAAATGTAAACCTAAAAGCAACCCATGAAGAGCAGAATAAAAACAACAGTAGGAAATACCCATATGAAAACCATTCATAACGTCCCCTTTACTGAGGTTTCTGCTTCCTGGTTCTTCACACAATTAAGTTCAGCTCCTTTACACACTTTCCATAGGTTTTTTAATCTTTCGCTGCCTTTCTGTATGTTCTGTTACATAACTGACATAACATATACAAATAGCTTTTGTATTAAATTCAATTTTATGCTGTGTTTGGCATGCTGATTAGTTTTATGTTAATGATTGCTTTAATTAGTATTTTAATCACTTTTGTGTTGTGCTGTTAAATTTATACAATGCTTAGAGAAAGGTATTTTATGAGGTGTTTAATACATAAATTTGCTGATACCTATCCTAGAACACAGTGGAATCTTAAAAGATCAAGAGACTAAGGAATCATTTGCAGAAGGAAAAGAGAAGGAAGCTGAGGCTTTTCAGTTAAGAGAAACAAAACTAAGAACGCAACGGTACACATGTCTACACAAAGGTAATTCCCACTGAGTTCAAAGAGGCATGCTCCCAGATAAGAGCATTTGCAGCCTAAGTGGTGGAAATCATATGAATAGGGAGGAAATAATGGACCAGAGAAATGTTCTGCCTTCCACACAACAGTGAAGGCAACCGAACTGAGTTAATTGGCAAAAGATTTAGGAGCGATACAAGGATGTTTGTGTGTTTTCATACAAGGATTCTAAATCCTCGTCATCACATGCTTCCTTCTAAAATGCGCATTGGGTGGATGAACATTCATGAGGAGATGTTGCTTTGTGTCCAGGCATAACTAGACTCCATATTATGAGAAAGGAGCCCTTCTTTTCCAACCCTTTTAATTGACCAGTTTTGTCTATTGATTTCTCAGTTCAGGCTGTTTGCCATATGCTCGAGAACCAGCCCCTAAAAGACAAGAGACTCCTAATATTTAGCAATCTCCAACAGTTCACACCAGCATGATAAGGTCTTTGGGCCACCGAAAGAACGGACAAAAGAACACAGGGGGCTACCTGGACCCATGTCCACTAGTATTTGAAATACTTGTTCACAGAATTTGACTTCCTCTTGATAATACCACCACATACAAATCAAAGAACCCAGATTCTTCCAAACTCTCCAAGATTTGGGGAAAAGATTGCTGCTGACGTGGCGTGCTTTAGATGGGATATTTTACTTTCTAGGAAGCATTTAATGAGGTCCCCTGTCCTGGGAAGACACCATTGGAAAAGGTAAATGAATCCAAATCAAGATTGTCTGCTATGGAGACTGCTAATCTGGAGACAGTGACACACTTCCTCTTTTCCAAGAGGTCCCTTATTTTGGAAAGCCCTAGCCATCCCCATCTTTTTCTCTGAAAGGTGAAAGGTGGGTAATCTAAAATAGGGTATATGAAATGGACAGGATGAAGGGTTTAGGGCAGTGATGGCGAACCTTTTAGAGACTGAGTGCCCAAACTGCAACCCAAAACCCATTTATTTATCGCAAAGTGCCAACACTGCAATAAAACCTGAACTGAGGTTTTAGTTTAGAAAAAACAACTCACAGCCAGTCCAAGCAAAAAATATATATCCTTGGCAGCGCACTGACAAGCCATGCAAAAGCTCAGACGAGTTGTGGCTAATGAATCGTGGCCTATGGCATCATCGCCTGGTGCCGCTACTCCTTTCCAAGCATGCGCATGGCCCCTATGTGCGCTGGTATCTGATGCTCAGCTGCTGGGGCGATGCCGGGGCGACTTGGCTCGCGACAGAGAGGGCTCTGTGTGCCGCTGCGGCACGTGTGCCATAGGTTCGCCACAACTGGTTTAGGGTTTAGAGCCAGCATGGTATGGTGGTGAGGGTCTTGGACTGGGAGATTCAAGTTCTAGCCCCACTCAGCCATGAAGCTGACTGGGTGACTTTGGGCCAGTCATTTCCTCTCAGTCCAACCTACGTCACAGGCTTGTTGTGAGGATAAAATGGAGCTGTGTAAGCCGCAAGAGGAAAAAAGGTGGAATAGAAATTGTTATTGTCGTCATCCATTCCATTGCGTCTGACCCATGGCCACTCTATGATCTTTGCTCTCCATGTGTCTCTGTCTCACACTGCTTCCTTCAAGACTGCCATGCCCATGTCCTTATTCCTGGAGGATAAATTATGAATTCCAAGTTAAAGATTCAGTGAAGGCAAGGCAAACAAGATGGCCTGATAGGACATAATTTCAACTGGGAGTTTCATACACAGGCATGGGACTGTTTGCTCATCACTTATAATGTGGGTGAGTTGTTTAAGCTGGAAAGTAAGATAATGCAATGTTAAATATGGAACTCCAAAGCCACCCTTCTTAAAATATCTCAGCAACACACTCTGAGACATTCTTACTCATTTCCCACTCGGAATAAAGTTGTCTATCTTCTTTGGCCAACTTTCCTCAGAGAACAGCTGGAATTCAAACCAGTAGCACCTGGTGCAACATGGGACCTCAGAACCAGTTACCATCTTGAGTGTTGCTATTTGCCCCAATGCAGATAATTTTAACAATTTCAAAGAGGCTGATTCTTTTTTATTAGCCCGATGAAAAGTTCAATATTTCTCCTTCACAATTGTTGCTCTGATAACATCTAGACACTTTTGAAAATATTGCCTTCCAATAACAGGGTGTTAAAGAAAGGGGACCTCACTTGTTCCTAACTTTCAGTCCTGCTGTTTTTTTAAAAGTGTTCCAGTCTCCCAGCAATCTCTCCGGAGATTTTCTTGGGGATAAAGAAGATAAAGGTGAATAAACTGACCTCACAAGTCTTCTTATCCATTGTCACTGGATTGTAACATTCAGGGATATTTTTCCATATTCCAAGCTGTTCGGAAGCTTGAGCAAACAGTTCCAACCTGTTGAAGGCCTTAAGTACATCTGATAACAGAAAGAAAATAGGGATTTTTACAAAGTTGCTGTAGTACATTCAAGACTAGACTCGTGTGTTTGGCAATCTGGCATGAAAATATAGTTGGTCAAAGATGGATTAATTCTTTTGGCAAGGATTGCAGCAAGCGCCTCATCATTTTGGTTAAGGAGCATGGTGGTAAGGGTTGTAGCTTTTCTAGTTGTAGGTCTTATAGTGCTTCAGGCCTGCTTCCAGGTCTCAAGGATCCCACCACTGTCCATAATGCGGCTGAGAAGACATTGCATATTGGAGAACAGTCAGGAAAGAGCAATCTATATTGCTGTGGCTGGGATGCGTGTGTGTGTTTGTGTGTGTGTGTGTACTTGCATGCATGTGCGCAGCCCAAGGTAGCATCAAATACAGCCCTTAAGGCCCGAGGGTGGTTACCAGGATTGAGACCCTGCTGAGAAGCATACTTGGCATGAGGAAACAAACACCCCTGGGACCCAAACAACCCGCTTTCCGGCACGGATTCCCCCATTTTGGAGGTTTAAAGGCACACTTGTCCTAGGGGTGGGAAAGTGGAAGGAGGGAAACCCATCAATAGAAAAAGAACAATTGAATATTTAGCCCCATTCAAATGCAGAAAGGTGAGTCAGTGTCCACCTAGGCTAGGCTCAACATGGTGGCTAACCTGGAGCAGTTAGGTGCCTTTCTGAGTGCTGTAATGTCCCATTTAGGTACTGCGCTTATCTCTTAATCCCACCTTATCTGTCATCCTGCTACCCATTTCCCTTATAGTGATGGCAGCTGTTTTCTCTAAGCAGGATTCCACTTCTCCGGTTTCACAGGTTTCTCCTTCCTTCCTTGTCCAGAGTTCCAGCCTGAATTAGTCCTTTGACAACGACATAAATTAATAGCATTTGCGCCATTTGACCACTCTGCACCGTTCGCTAACTCCAGATGAAAAATCACAAAGATTTAAAACATTTGCTATTTCTGAGGCGAGTACTAAATCTTCCACACTGCCTTTGGGGTGCTTAGGTTTTTGAGGAATTGGGAAGTAGAGGTGTTAAACATCCATACCAGTTAAAGCTAACAAAAGATTGTTTTTTAACACAAGTCTTAATGAACTTATACTCAGGCGATGGCTTGTGTACCTCTCTCTGAAAAAGCTAGAAGGTGTGAAGCAACGGCTACAACACAACTCTGGGAAACAGAAACCTTCATTTTCTCTGTTTTGGACAGCTGCATCCAAGGTGAAGTCAAGAAGCTCAGGGGTTGCTTCCATAATTTGTCAGAAAAAGTGTCCACCTTTGCTGAATCTCGCCAGTGTGTTTGGTACATCTCCATTTAAGTGCAACAGAAAACCAGATGGATTTTCCTTTGGTTTTAGTTTCCATGGGAAATGCTTGTGCAGCAGCTCATCGGCTCTTTTATCCGAACTGTTAATCTCTGTTGGCAGTTCCTTGCCCATTTAGCTGCACAGACAGGGAAAAGCGCAATCACTCCTCTGGACAACTCTGTTCTTATGCTGAGGTGAACAACTGGTTTTGTGCTGTTCCAGAATCCATGCTTAACTCTCTGTGATTATTTTATTCCTTCCATTTGTGCCCCTGGCAGGAGCTCTCTGGGCTTGCGCCTTCTCTTCCCCATTGCAGCTGGTTTGTTCACCCGTCTCTTGCTCCATCCCAGCCAACAGGAGAAGGAAAAGCAGGAGATACAAGCTAAAGAGGTGGCTCCAAGCTGTTGTGAGCTGGGGTTCCTCCTTTCACATGTCAAACCACAGAGCTTTCTTGCAACATGTTCTTTGTTGACTAAAGCATCTTTTGGAGGCAGAAGACCTAGAAGGAATCTCTGAGCATGCACAGAGCAGTTTGTTGAACCCAGTATGCTATTCACCTCAAAGAACTTTCCTTATGAGCATGCCTGAGTCCTTCTGGAAACAAGCATGCCTCTTCTTTGCACGCTTATCCTCTAACTGGTCTGCTCTCCTCTGTCAATATCACATGATGGGGACAAGAGCTCAACCCATCTTGTCTGCCTCTGAGAAGCTCCCCAGTTCCAAGACTCCTCCCACCAACTGTACTTCTTGATTACTCTCAGAGTCCACCTGAGCACCTGCAGAGTCTGGCGTCTCCGCTTCTCTCATCTCAGTGTCTGGAACTGGCCCACATTCCAAGGCCTCCTCCTATTCTTCTTCACTCTCCTCGTAACTCCAGTCAGCAGGCCTAGAGAATGTGGGCCAAGAACAAGTATGTTTCTTACTCCCAACAGGTATGAAAGAGGCTGAGGGGCAAAAGCAGCTGGTGAGGAAGGAAGCTAAAAGGTTGACATAATGAGGGGAGGGGCCCACCAAGAGTGTCTTGCACACTGGGACCCTGGAAGCTGCCTGGCCTTGACAACAGCTCTAACCTCCAGTTCACCCATCATAGCCATCTACAGCTTCGGACCACCATACCTGCCTGAGTGCCTCTCCCAACCCCGGTCCACCTGGACACAGTGTTCAGCCTCTGGGGCCTTCCTCTGGATGCTGACCCCATGGAAGGCTTGGGGGTTGCCAACAAGGGGGAGGGCCTTTTCTGAGTTGGCCCCCGATCTCTGGAGCAACCTACCTGCTGCAGCCCGCCCGGTGCCAAATTTGCCATCTTTTCAGTGCCAGGTCAAGACAGCCCTGTACGTGGAGGCCTTGAAAGATCCCCTTGATCATCCAGGAGCCTGAGGGGATTATCCAGGTGATTCTTCTTTGCTGGGTCCTTTTTACTGTATTTTAAGCTATTTTAAATTCATTTTAAGTCCATTTTAACATTGTTAATTTTATGATATTTCTATTGGATAACACTGCTTCATTTTATACATTGTTGTAAACTGCCCAGAGATCTTCAACCATGCAGTGGTATAGAAAGGAAATTAATAACAATGATGATGATGATGCAGCAGCAGCAGGAGGACTGGGAAAGACCCCAGAGAAACTCTTTCTTGAGACCTTGGAAAGGGTTAGGGACTAGGGACTGTTGTCTATCCAAAACAGGGCAGTTCCATATATATTGGAAAGCAGTTGACAGATGCCTGTAGCAGGCAGAGTGAGTCAAGTTATTATGCAGAATAAATGCAGCTCTCCAAAAGCAAACGTCACCTAAGTATTCCGACTTGAACATTCCACAGATTCAAGGGATGAATTCTAATTCGTTTGGAGGGCTTTTTGATCTATCCAGTCAACGTGGCTAGAAAAACAGGCCCCGGTCTTTCTTTCTTGATGATGTCAGATGCCTTTCCTCCACAAAATTGAAAAGACCATTGCATATTTTATGATAAAATGCGCCATCCTAAGATGCACACTGCCAGGCACCAAATGCCGTCTGCACACGTAATCCAAAAACCAGCAAGCGATGGCTCTGCATCAAAACGGAGGACTTGGCATTTTGTGATTTGAAAGCCAGCTAAAGATCTGTCGAGTTTCAGGGGGCGGAGGGGAGACACAGAGCGCCAGTCCTTTCTCCAAAGCAGCTTAAGCACTCACTGCTTTGGCACACAAAGATCCTAGCCAGACTTCCTTGATCCCCAAGCGAAGCACTTTATCCCCTGCCTCCTCAGGGATGAATGACAGACTTATATTTATAGCAGGTAGTAAAGGGGTGTTCAGGAAGGGATAAAGGGATGCTATTTGGGAAGGACCTAAATCGATCGATTAGCCTCAATGGTTGCTTTTCTCCTGGAGATACTAGAAGCTGCGGGGGGGGGGGGGGTGCTAAGAGGAGGGATAGGGGGGGGGGGGTGAATAAAGGGTCCTGAACCTTAAAGAGCTCTTTGGCAAATTTAGCAGACAATAAGTTTAATAGATAGATAGGAAGACAGACCAACTTGACCTCCTCAGGGACTCCCACCTAGGCGCTTACTTTTTACAAACATGCATGTTGATGGCTTTTGTGCAATAAATTCCATGTTTAGTTTGGCTCTGGGGATATTATCAAGTTGTCAGTGTGTGTGTGTGTGCGCATACTGGAGCGGTTCTTTAGCCCTAATCTGAGCAATACTTCATTTTAAACTGCACGCATTAATATAAAAATCTGTAAACAAAACACAAAGCTATTGAATTATAGCAGAAAGTGTTTAAATTCTGCAACCTCTTTGCGTAGCTTGGCATTTTTC
The DNA here is from genome assembly GCF_004798865.1 of Varanus komodoensis. NCBI lineage: Eukaryota > Metazoa > Chordata > Lepidosauria > Squamata > Varanidae > Varanus > Varanus komodoensis. The sequence goes on from NW_025335854.1 coordinate 5,165,998, forward strand.
TCTCTCACACTCTTTCTCTCTTTTACTCTCTTTAGTGACAACCCTTAAATAAGATGCCATCACTGAGGTTCGTCTTCAATTTAATTATAATCCAACAGCCCCCAAAGATATACAGTTGCTTTATTTTTATAACTAAAAGCAATTGCCACAGTGGTCTGATTCCCTAATAACACGCTGCAAATGAAGAAAATTAAAGGCTTTCCCTATTTCTACCTCCCCCCTGGATTTTCTGCAAAGGGAAACGGCTATTTATTAAAGCCCTCTGAAGTTGCAGCACTTCAAATAGAAATCATTTAGAGGATGGATGGCTCATTTGCGGTTTCTTGGGCTGGTTGGAAATGCTTAACACAGTTGGATTCTGGTGTCAGGTGGTTAGTTATTTTATTTTGCAAGGCAGCAAAATGGACAAGTTCTCATTCACACACAGAGAGAGCGAGAGAGAGAGAGGGAGAACAGAGATGTTGCAAGAAACTCACCTTCACGACACATAAAGCAATCTTCTACAATGTGTCATGACCTAAGTTCTCAAGGCCATGGCACGTCTTCATGGGTTGTTCCCAAGGTGGGTTGTCATCTTGACGGCTTGCCTTTTGACAGCTGTCAAAGGGGGAAAACCACCTGTTTGGATCCTCTTTGGATGACTATCCAGGGTCCGTGCAAGCTGCACTCTGACCTGCTATCCCCCCAGCATTGCTCAAATGAGGGTCCCCATCCATGCACTTGTGTAACTGTGGTCCTGACGGTCAAGGTCAGGCACAATTAATTGTTAATAAATTGCATGTATTTGGTGCACAGAATATAATTTTTTAAAACAAGTTTGGCATCTACTTTGGCACTTTGAAGGACCTGCTGTCAAACTGGGGATCATGGAAGCCATCTGTCAGACTGGATTTTGTGATAAAGGACGTCAAGGAACAAAAAAACACAACGAGCCAAAATCTGACAGCAACTCTGGAGGAGAGCGGGAGACCAGCTGGCCTGGCCTCAGGGACCCCTGGGATACCTGCAGGGGGAACTGAGGAGGGGGAAGGAGGGGGCCAACAGCTACGGGGAGCCTGACCATGACTGTGTCCACACATAATGCTGAGCAATACCATGTGGTTACCACACAGTATCTCACCTTGCATCCTGGGTTCACACATTCACACAGCATCTATGCATGCGTGGTTTCCATGCTTCTCTATCCCCTCCAAAAGGTGGCGTGTATTCCACCAATCCCGGCAGCAGGATATCAATCCCAAGATGCATTGTTCCTGCCTGCATTGCCTGCCTCTCCCACACTGGCCTACATGCACCCGTGGCGGTGGCCTCAGCTAGCTCCCCCTTTTTGGTTTGGTCCCCCCACCCCGGGAAGTAATTAGGTACTCACCAGAAGAGTACTGTTTGGTTGCTCTGCAGGAGCAATGCAGAAACATTTCCACTGCAGACCACCTCTCCCTGCTCCTTCATTGTGCATGGGCCCATGCGCTCCAGTGTGGGGCATGGGCCCATGCACGTGCCCCCAGGGGCTGCCTCCTCCATCTCGCCACAGCCAGGTACACAGAGAGCACCTGTGAGGCCAAGCCAGGCCAGGCCAGGCCAGAGACAGAGGGAGCGCATCCTGCCAGAAAGACCTTCCCGGAAGTCCCATGTGGGCACCTGCCTGGGAAGGGGACAGCAGGACATGCTGGAAACCCTCAGGCATGCCAGGGCCAAGATAGGAATGGCGGGGGGAGTGCAAGAGAGAGTGCAAGACTGGGGCTCCTCAGTGCCTGTGCCCAGCCCCTCTGCCCCTCTCCTGCTGGGATTGGCATGGCATGATGCCCAGCTGCTGCTGATATTCCAGAGCTGCCACTGGGCACCTGGAAGGCACAGGAAAATATGCAGCACAAAGCAGCCGATCAGAGTACAGCTAGGCAGTTCCTCAGCAGTTGCTAGGCAGAAATAGGACAGTGAAAAATAGAAGCTAGAGTGTCCACTGCATCCATGGCCACTCTTGCCATCAAACTCGCTGGAAGAAGTGTGGGCACTGTGCAGAAACAATGTAATTTGGGTAACCCATAATGACAAGCCATGGTGAAGCATGGGAAGCTTACAACAAACCATTGTTTCTCCACAAGGTTTCATGGAAGACATGCCACACGTCACCATGGGTGCTGAATTTGCACATAATAACAAGGCATCCCCATGGCTTGTTGCTTTGTGTGAATTCAGCCCAACTGTGGGACACATCATACATTGTGTGCATGTCTCCAACCCACGGTGGGTTGTTGTGATGCACTAACATTTCACTCCTTTTCATTCTCTTGCATGGCTGAACAATGAAATCTCGAATGCTTCCAGATGAGGTTTTCATTGAGCACTTGTCCTGCCTCATTTATGGAACGTTACAGGAGGTCCAGATGAAGGGAGCTTCCCGACAGAGGCCCTAGCAACCAGAAGTCATCCTGGAACTTTCTCAGCTGTTTCTCCTTAATGGATTATTTGCATTAAGCAAAGCAAAGGAAGAAGCAGTGGGAAAACATGGGTGGATCATGAATAGAAGACTCTGCCATCTGGACTAAGGTCGGGATGAAACTCCACAGAATTTGTCCCTCCGGTATTCTCAGTCTTCCTCTCCTGCTTGGCCTCATCACTGAAAGCAAGCTGAGCTGAGCTAACAGGAAGTCTGCAAAAGAGAAACAAAATTCGCACAACTGGAAATCTATTGCGTTGCGTGCAGCAGCACAAACAAAAGCTTGTGACATGAAAGAGCAACACTCGTGCAGCAGTCATGGGAAGCGGGATTCCTGCCAAGCCCCGTGAATTCCGGGTACGCTCTCCAAGAACCAGGCTCACAGCCCCAAGAAAGCAATCCAGAGTGCCGGGAATCTGATGGCTTCCCACTCTCAAAACAGAGTCTTCACACATCCTTAATCTGGACACCTTCTCCCATAACTCTGAGCAGATGAGGCAGGATGAGAGCTCTGTAAACACCTCATCTGGAAGCACTCGATCTCGTCTTGATATCTTCCCATGCTTCACGCCGCTGCTTCCACCTTTTTGCTTTCCAGAAAATAGCTCTGTTAAGAGAGGGAAAGACGGAATGGCTGCACAACACCTTTGGACAGTTCCTGTGGGGAGCCTTCTATTTGGACGCACCTCCAAAGTGCGGCTGTGCAATTCTCAGTGCCTCTTGCTCTGTTCCTCGGGAGAAAATAAATCAGATGCATTGACAAGCCTGCGAGAGAACCCAGAAAACCTGTTCTTCTTGAGAAACGGGCATGGATCACAAGAGGCAGGAATTGGCCTGTCGGCTTTTGGAAAAGGGAGACAGCACAAAAGTGGGAAGAAGTGGGGAATCACCGCAAAGCCATTTATGCTGGTTTAATAACCTCTCTGTGGGCGTGGAGAGTCTGGCGCACTTGAGAGAGGGGAGGACGCACCTGGCTCAAGACCACGGTGGAGCATTCAGGAGGAGGTGGCAAGGAAAGGGAAGAGGCAAGAAGAGGGAACGGATGGGGATTTCACTCGCAGGGCTGCCGAGCTGCGTGGCAAAGCAGGGAAAGCAGAGCAGGGAGCGTAAACAACACGTTGCCATGGGAACCATGCGACCACCTACCTACCTATTTATTTATTTAAAGATTTTGTATGTTGTCCCATTACTAAAAGTCTCTGGACAGCTTAGAAAGAACAAAATACCAAAGAACAAGAAACCATAGCAACACACAACACACTGCATCTGATAATGATAAAAACAAGGATAAAACCAATTAATGGTTAACATACTTGGAACATAAAAAGGTCTTCACCAGGCGCCAAAAAGAATAGAGCAACGGCACCAGGCGAACCTCCCTGGGGAGCATGTTCCATAGTCAGGGCACCACCACTGAAAAGGCCCTTCTCCGAGTAGCTACCCTCCTGATTTCCTTCAAATTGGGTTCCCGGAGGAGGGCCTCTGCCTCTGATCTCAAGGGGTGCGCAGGCACATAGGGAAGAAGGCGCTCCTTCAGGTATCTAGGAATCAAGCTGTTTAGGGCTTTGTAGGTCATTGCCAGCACCTTAAATTGGGCCTGGACTTCAATTGGCAGCCAGTGTAAATGATATAGGACCGGCATGATATGGGAGTATCTGCCGGTCCCTGTTAATAACCTGGCAACTCTATTCTGTACCAATTGTAGTATCCAGACTGTCTTCAAGGGAAGCCCCACGTAGAGCGCATTGCAACAGACCAAACTAGCAGGTCTAGGCAAAAATCTGCACTCCATGGAAACGGACTGGGGTTGTCAGCCATATCGTGTGAACCCAGTCAATGGGCCCTTCCACTGGCAGGAGGAGTGAGCACAGGCTTCCTCAAGCAAGGCCTTCCAGCTGTGTTGCTCTCCAGCTTCCAGCGTGGCTAGCTGAGGGGCAGTGTGTTGTGAGTCCAAGACATCCGGAGGACTGGCTGCAATTCTCCAAATGATGCCACCAGGGATCCTGAAACACGGCTCTCACACTGCTTCTTTGGCAGCCATTGCTTTTCCAAATGCCTGCTTGGCTTTTCTCGTGCAATTACTCTAGCCTTGACCAGCAAGGAGGGGATACAGCTGAACAACTGCAGCCTTGGAGCCAAGGAAGCGCAACATTAGCAGTTCCTCTCTAGAAATCTGTCGAAATCCCAAAGGTCCAGCAGTCCATGCTTGCTGCGAGGTGGTGCTTTCGCATGTGGAGAAGGGCAGATCATTTTTTTTATAGCCCAGCGTGTCTCTTTAGTGAGGCTGTTGACGGAACCCGTCAACAGCCTCACTGCCCTGGTAGTGCTGCCTGGTTTGTAGCTGCCCTGGTTCATGTTTAATGCAGCCCGTTTATGTTTAATGCAGCCCGAGTAGGAATAAAGCTTTTACGAGGCAACCTTTCTTTGAGATGACCTCCATAATTCAATCACCAATCTGCCCCTTGTGAACAATTTGGGTGAGAGCGACTGCAGAGGAAAATCAGCACATTATGGATCATTGAGTATCTTGTAAACACGGGCTGTTTCGCTCTGCTTCGTAGTTGGAAGGGGCTCTAGTAAGAATCCAAATGCTGCCTAGATGTCCACCAGTTATCTCCTTCCAATGCTTATTTATCGATTGTATGGTTATTACAGGTTTTATTGTAATTGCAGATTTTATTGTGCTGTTGTAGTGTCCATGTTGTAAGCCACTCGAGGAGCTTATGGCTAAGAAGGTGGCATATAAATGGAATAAATAAACGAATACTCAGACTGTGACCGTCCCATGTTGAGGGGATCTCCACACGATCCAAAGCTTTGCTTGAGCAGGACTCTCTGTTGTGTGCAGGTGAACCACACTTCAGTCCTCCTCGCCTTCAAGACCAGGCTCCCTGCTTCTCTCCTCAAATGTGGGGATGATGGCCTTGAGATAAGCTCTTCAAGCTCTTCCATCTCTGCCCTTTCTGTGTCTGCAGGCCTCCTTTCCCAGGCTTCGCCCTCCTCCTTGATGCATTGGTGTCACTCTGACCCTGAAAGGCACACCAGGAATAACTGCCTCTTTCATTCCCTATACTTGCTCAATGCAAAAGGGTCCAGAACGTTGTGGGAGGGGCCTTTGGGTGCATCGGATGCACCCTCACACACATGCAAATGCTTGTGCATTCCGTCGGTCCTCATGTGAGCAAGCCGAATCCTGCATAGCCAACATGCGTTCAAACACCTTCCAAGACACTTGAAAATTCAAAACTTGCCAGACTTTCCAATGATGCCTAAAGGACTCCCCAGAGTGTTACCTGTGGGCACCCAAAGATAGATGGATGGACAGACAGACAGCCAGACCGACAGATCCACTTTCTCTTTTTTAAAATATACATAAATGGATTTGTATGAAATGCACACAGCCTTCTAGCAATCATGGGTAGGCTCCTACAAAAGCAAACCAATTATCTAAATAATAATTTGTTTGAAGTTGGCAACTGTAGGTCATCTGTTCATATATTAAAAGCACTGTAAGGTCTTTAGTCCATTGCATTATAGAAGGTCAGCGCTTATTCTTCCAATGCTGCAGTTTTCTACTTTCAGTTGCTAAAAGGAAACAGAGAATCCTTTTTGCCTCCCATTGGTTGCTTCCCATGAATCAGGCCAATAATTTAAAAGAGCACACACATTAGCAAATATTAAAATTAGCAAATGTTCCAACACAAAATTTATCTGTGTAATAAGCTCCTCCCCAAAAGAAGCAGTTACTTGTTCTTGCCAAAACATGTGCTTAAATGAAGACTTAGCTTCATTGCTCTTCACTGAATTGGAGAATTCCTTATGAGAGAAATACTGGGGTGTCCAGTAGACATGAAATAAAAGGCGTGGCTAAATTAAATGCAACCTAAGATGCAATGGGTGGACTCCAAAGTGAAGATCCACAGATTTGTCATTTTGAGCCAGTGCCCACGTCATTTTCCAAATCTCCAAATTTGCCGAAAGGGCCAAAATGGTTCCAGACTCCTGCTTTAGACTAGGCATTGCTTTCACCTGGCAGCCACACTGGCAGGGAGAGGTGCCAAAAGAGATCCAAGAGAGATCCTGAGGAACTTACCCCAGAACATCTTCTCCAAGAGTGGACCCTGGGGCGATAGAACTTGGGACTGCAACATTCCTGACTGCAATTTGGGGGATGGTGTCACCTTTTTGAATTAGGGCGACCACTTGTGGATTGTCCTTGGGTCATCTAGTCCATATTGTCAACACTGGCTGGCAGCAATTCCCCAGGCAGAAGTTCTTCCAGGTCTACCTGGAGATGCTGGAGATTGCAGTAAGCAAAGCAGGAGCTGTACCACAAAGCTAAGATGGCAAAAGAGGGTACCCGTTTGCCTAAAATGCATGGATGCAAATTTTGCCATAATTAGGATAATTAAAATAGAAATACATCTTGCTGTTGTATGGAAGATTGTAAGAAGGTGATCTGGGGGCATTACTTAGAAAGGTGTTCTAGTGCCGTTGATGGGCTCTTTCTGCTGATGGTTCCATATTGGACTTGAACAGGACAGCCTTCCAAATAAAAGACAGTCCATCAAAAACAGTTCTTCTCCTTAGTAAAAGAGGACATGTGGCCACCCTACTTTGAATGCTCTCCCATATCAAAAGATCCCTGCCTGTAGGACAGAAGAAACAGAGTGCTGCAGAATTAATGTTTGTACGTGTATAGGTGTTCGTTTTCTGTAGTGTAAGGAAGCGTTCAGACCTATCGAACGATTTGACTGGTGCAGTCCAAAAAATCCCAGTCTTCTTCATGTTTAATTGAGCTCCAAGGCAGGATCTCCAGAGCTTAAACGTCTCAAAGACTCGCCCATGCTGCTTTTTATTTAAACAGAAAAGAGTAGGATAATTAATTGTGCAGCCTCTCTCGGCAACATTTTCCACCCTGATACTAAACGCCACTCCATTCTGTCTTCCAATTTGATAGCAATCCATTAATTAACATTTTCAGCCAAATTGCTTGTGTAGAGCTCCTTCTTTCAATCCATCTTTGTCACTAGAGGCTGAGGCTTCAGTGTGTCTTCCTCATTTCTGGACTGTAGCCTCTATCAAGTGACCAATTGCTAACATCAGAAATGGGAGTCATCTGGCCCCTTTCCAGATGCGGTGGTAAATCAAGCTATAAACGCATGAAGAAAGGTATGAAATGAAATGCCATCTCAAATGTGTATGCCACAAGCAACAAACATGCACGTGTGAATTGGCCCTTCGAAGAATGTCTTCAAGAAGCAGGTCACTCTGGATGAAATTTGCTTGGCCTGTCCTACTCATGGATCATGATCATCTATACACAAGGGTTCTTCAAAAAGTTTCCATACTTTTTAATACTCTATTTATTAAGAATTTCAAAAACAAATTGCATCACTTTTCTACCTAGTCACCTTCCTTTGCAATGCATTTTTCCCAGCACCATACCAACTTTTTTAAGCCATCAGCAAAAAATGCATAAAATAGATGACCCGAGAGGCCCCTTCTGACTCGCTCTATGTTTCTATATTTATAAAATATAGAAGTGAGGAAAATTTTTGAAGACGCCTCGTACATTATGTTTGATCACATTATTCCTTATTCATTACTGGAATAAATCTTGGAATAAATACTCCAATAAATTGGAATGTTATTTTGAACTGGTAACCAGACACTAGTTTTAGCCAGCTTGGTTCACCAATGCAATTAAACTGGGATCAAAGGCAGGTTTCTGCCAAATCCTTGCCGTTATTGTTCATTACAGTAGTGGGAGCTTTTATAGATCTATGATGATGCAGGTGTATTGACCTATTTTTGATGTTCTCCCTTGGCTCCTCTATCAAATTTTGGGTCTACAGACCACTTTGACCCTGGGCAAGCTCACCGGAGGCTGTGTTCCAGCTGTGGAAGGGGGAGCAGAACCCAAAACACATATTTTCACACAGATACACAGGCCCCTATGAACAAAACCCAGTTTTTAAAAGAAAATTAAAGACGCACAAAGCCAAATGCATTAAAAGCACAACTGAAGATGCAACGATAAACGAAGTAAACAGCAGTCAACCTTGTATAAACGCCCTTGCAAAACAGACCTTGCCCAAGGCCCGCCTGAGGAAACAGATATGTCCCTGCTGGCAAAAGGACAACTGAGAAGGCGTCCGTCCAGCTTCCCTTGGAAAGGAGTTCCCAAACCTGGGAAGAGGTACCCAGAAGGCCTTCTCTTGTGGCCCCACCAGTCTTGCATCCCATCAACACACACCGATGCTCATATTCACCAAGAAACAGTCATGGAAACATGGACATCCATTCATGCGCCATCACCTCAAGGGCCTCTCAGAAATTTCACTCAGGTGTGGAGCAAGTGAGGAGGAGATATTTTTCTCCCTCTCCTAATACTAAGGTATTATGAAGCTGATGGGCAGGAGGTTTGGGGAAGAGAAACAGGAGGTCTTCTTCACGAAGCATTCAGTCAAACTATGGAACTCACTGCCACAGGAAGTGGGGATGGCTACTCTTTTGGAGGCTTTAAAAGGGGGTTGGTTGAATTCGTGGAGCCAGTCCATGGCTCCTAGCCCTGATGCTTCCCCCATGAATGCCTGCACAGAGCAGTTGCTGAGGAGTAGCAGGCTGGGACTAGACCTGGGTTCTAGTCCTCACTGGACCGTGAAGCTTCCTGGTTGACTTTGGGTTAGTCACAGACTCTCAGTCTAACCTACCTCACACAGCTGTTGTTGTGAGGATCGACTGGACAGAAGAAGGAGAATTGTGTAAGCTGCTTTGGTTTCCTTACAGGAAATAAGTAGGATAGAAATATAATCAATTATTTTACTGGTTTCTCTGCAGCCTTGTTGGTTGGTTTTAGCATCACATACAGAAGATCACATACTCTGTGTTAATTGATCTGGAATAATGACACCCATAGACCAGTTCTATAATCACTAGGGCTTCCTTCACCCATATACACACAGAGACATACTTCTCTTATTTATCAATATTGTTTTAAATAAATAACAGCTTGCAAAGAATAATCAATATCTGTTTCACAGTTCACACACTATCTGAAAATTATTGTGCTAATCATCCTGTGAGGGCAGCCTTTCATGAATTAAATCAAATTGCTTCAATTAATAATAACAAAATGTAGAGTTTGGCCTATATCTTTGGTTCACCAGTGTGGCAATTTTCCAACACTTTAGTCATCATATCAATTTTGTTTTCCAACATTTTGCAAAAGCTGGACTGGCTGAGACCATCAGATTATAAGTACCTTCACAACGACTTCTTGGACAGTGAGAGAATTCCCACATCAGCTATAAAATACAGCAAATGGACGGAAGATGCACAGTGTTCTTGCTTAACTCAATTATGATTACAGCTGGGTGATTAAACCATGTAACAGAATAGCTAATCAATAGCAGACTTTGAGTACTTGTCTTAATAGTCAGGAATGCTCTTAAATTAAATTGATTTTCCTCTGACTTTGGGATGGGTCCAGAGTTAGTCATACTTCAAGTAGACCCACTGAAATCAATGAGACCGACATTTTTCATGACTAACTTCAGCCCCAGACCCAATTTAACAGACCCAATTTAAATATGATGAAGTCTAGATCCAACCTCATGAGCGCAACAAGGGATCTGATTAACTTTGCAAATACAGGATAATGCACCAGAGCTGACCTTGGGCCTGTTCTTGAAAAGAAAAATGCATTCATCGTGTTATTCAATATTCTTCTTTCTTACTGAGATGTGCATTTGTCCCATTGAACTAAGGGAAGATGGACCAAACCAGAGGGAGAAAACAGGCTTGTAAAATGCCCTGAGTTTTGGCTGATGGGTAGAAAATCACCAAGGACAGGTCCAAAGGCAAACGCTGATGGCCGTCAACCTGAAGGGCTGCTGGTAGGCAGTCCAACACGGGCCACCAGGATGGACTCGGATGGAAAGTCGGCCTTCACCTTTCACATTCCCTCCTTGCAGGCAGGATCCAAGGATGCCTGGAAATTCTCCTCTCTGTTCACTAGCCATCTTCCAAATCCAACGGTTAGAGATCTTTGTGGCCAGGTGCAACTGGTCATTCGTCCTCTATGAGCACAGCAAAGGCAGTTCCATGGTTAGTAAACAGGGTCATTGTGTGCAGTCGTCAGGCACTAATCCAGGCATGGCTGGCTTGCCATCGGTAAACAATCTCAGCTTGCAAAAGTCAAGCTGTCAGAGTGGAAAGGGGGCTGATAACCCTCCATCGCAAAATAAAATGCTCTCAGTGTGGCGTGGGCTTGGGCATTCCTTTGCAAGAAAAGCACTGAGCAAAGTGTCCAGGGCTTTTATTCATTCAGAGAAGGGTTGAGGGTCGGGCTGAACTGCACAGAAAGTTTACTTCTACCTAATGCCCTTGCAAACATTCTAGCAAAAGTCCTGAGGTTGTGCAATGACCCGGCATATTGATACAATGAGAACTACCTGGCTGATGCCTTTTTAGACATGTCCAGGTGTGTCATTGCATAGCTGTTGATAATGGCTGTTTTATCTTTCCAGGGTCAAGGAAATGACTATAAAGATGTTTTCCCATCTTGCTCATGCAGCAACAAACAACTTGTATGCCCAAGTCTCTGCAAACAGTATGATTAGGAAAATGCAGAAGAAAGCAATTTATGAGACTTGGGATCACAATAGAGATATTAAAGGAACCATTTTTATTGGCATGCCCTCAATGTGAGATTATTTGAGATGCTGGTTAGGGTTTCTGTCTTTTAAAAAGGAGTGTTTTCTCTTTCATAGTTGTCCAAGAAGCAGAAATTCAGTTGGTGTGGTTTCTCTGAGGTCTACTACACAATTCTTAAAGTCTCTGGGGGGAAAGCAGAAGCCTAAATTTTCCAATCATGAATTGACAGGGTGGTTTTAGGCATTCCACTAGGAATGTTAAGAGTGACTTGTATGTGAGACACACCACACCCTCAAAAGAGAATTTTAAAAAATTAAATATTATTAGGCATTAGACCAAACTGTTACCTACTGAAATGGCTTCTAAATGAAGAAGTACTTTCTGATTGTAGTCAGATGGGATTGTCATTCATATAAATTATACGATTTTGGGTTCCCCAGGAGGGCCCCAAGCCGCCGATTCCTTGCCACAGCCGAGGAAGTGATCAGAGAAAAACAACGGCTGTTCTCCATTTCTGAAAACAGAAAGAGCAGCTGCAAACTCATGTGACTTCATGTCCAGGTTTTGGACTTTACCATCAATTCCCCCTTCCTCTGTTTCTTGTATTTCCCTAACTTGATGAATGTTTTGGAGAAGTCAAAAGTTTGCACACTGTTGTTGGATTTTGCTGGGCCCTAATGAAAGCATTATCCAATTCTGGACTTTGTAGACCTGCCATAAAGAGGAGGTCCCTTTCTTGGGCATTTCCATCTGCTCAGAGAGGTTTGTCCAAGTCTGAGGAGGAAGAGAGAGGGCAGAGTTGGGCAGAAGACTATGCAGCTCCTCATGAAGATTCTCAGACAACACAAGAGAAGCAGCCCACCTTGGAAAAGGAGGGAGACATTTCAAAGCTGGAGAGGGGCCAACAGCTGAAGTGAATGGACCAATGAAAAATGTCCAAAGTGTCCTTCATCTGGCCATCAAGCCAGAGCAGTCACCCTAAGAGAGGAGTCCAATCTTTTCTGAAAGGTAGGGAAGGAGAGGAAACTTTGGTTTGAAATCGATTCTTCCTGTTGGGTGCAAAGGGATCTGGAACCTTGGTGCACTTGACCCAATAAAGCAGCACAAGGCTGAGAGATTGAAAGCGAAGCTTCATCCTCGAGAATAAATTTGATCACAGCGAAATGACAATTGGCCAGGAGCACATTTGAACCCACGTCTTCACCACATGCAGCCGGGAGGCTGAGTCACCTTAGGCCTGTGAGAAAGGCTTTAGGGAAGGAGATTGCTCATTCTCCGGCCGTTGGTGATTCTCTGTTGTTGTCTAGCTGCATTGGAGGTTCTCTGTTGCTGTGTAGATGCTTGGGATGTGACCAGGTGGTCCATGCCTAATGCAGGCCAGCCAGGTATGTCCTACATTCTCATGGTCAGATGCTTCTCCCGCCTCTCCAAGAGAAGGATACCTATATATATACTGTATTGTAACCAATTACCCTCTAATATAAGGATTGTGCTTCCAAGTTTTCGTCTAGGTCTGCTGGAGAAGAATGAAGAGTGAGGGGGAGCCCTGCTCATGATACTACCATGGCTATATTTTATTCTGTTGTTTTTGAATAGTAATGATTATGTAACACCCCCTCAACAAGCCATAATTAATGAGCTATTTAAAATTTCCGCAATGCACCTCATCAGCAGTTTTAGGAGAAAAAATGATTTTGCACTCATCACTTTGTCATCAATAATGTCATATTGCAACCAATATCTCAGTCCATTTTTGCATGTGTGCAAAATCAGAACCATTCAGGGATCCAAATAAGCAGTTGGCATATCGGAAGGGAAAAGTGGAAATATTGCTGTGCGGCTGTGACAGACGCTCCCCGTTTTGCCTCTCATTTTCTCCTGCACTCACAATTTATGCTCCCAATCAGAACTCTAACTTGCACTGGTTCATTAATCTTAGCCAGGCCTGACATACAAAATGAGGTAAAAAATAGCGACTTAATCAAAACCGCAGCGATCGGGTAAGACCAAGTCTCATTGCACATCCAGAGAGAGTCATCACATAGGGAGACACGTTCTGATGTCTGGTGCAGTGGACTGTCTGCATGAAATTCAGGTACACGGAACTCCAGGACTCTTTCCCTCTCGTTCCCTCGCTTTCCTTCTCTAATTGCCAACCTGCTTCTAGAATATTTTAAAGCATATGACAATTCCTAAGGGGTAAAGTCACCATTCTCTTAGAATGGTTGGAGATGCCATTAATTCTATAGTTACGCCTTCTTTCGCTTTTATGGTGGCCAGGTTCAGAGCTCTTGAGAGCTTCATTATAGAAATTCTTATTTTTATTCACTTTTATGTTGGAGTTTAATGGGTCTGGCGTGCTTGTGTATTTTAAATCTCTCAACTGTAAGTGGCTTTGAATACCTTTGCTAGAAAAGATTTTCCTAACGCCACATGCATTATGGCATCATGCGTTATTCCTTAGGTAATAAGGCCTAAAAAGCCTGATTATTTCTCCTAAGGAACCTCAGGTAACATTGTTGATCTGAGGGATTCTGGGTAATGCATGGTTATCAGGGGTTCTGAGTTTCACAGCTAGGTGTTCACATATAACACTGGTCCACTATTGTCTACAATGGCTACCAATTGAAGTCTGGGCCCAATGTAAAGTTTTGGTAATGACCTATAAAGTCCTAAACGGCTTGGGTCCAGGATACCTGAAGGAGCGCCTTCTCCTCTATGTGCCCTCCCACCCCTTGAGATCTGAGTCAGAGGCCCTCCTCTGGGAGTTGTCCTCCAAAGAGATCAAGAGGGTGACTACCCAGAGCAGGGCCTTCTCTGCAGTGGCCCCTGATTGTGGAACACGCTCCCCAGAGAGGTCTCCCTGGCACCAATGCTTCTTTCCTTTCAGTGTCAGGTGAAAAACTTTTTATCCTCCCAGTATTGTAATTGTTAACTTGTTTTAGTTACTGGCTTTATATTTTAGTATTGGATATTGGGCAATTGTTATTCTTATTTCTATTTTTCGGATTAATTTGCTGTAAACCATCCTGAGACATCTAAGGATGGGATGGTATAGAAAAGTTTTAAACAAACAAACAAACAACCAAAGAATGGACCTTGGAACTTTTTAGGCAGCTCTAGGCCATTGTTTCTAGACTGGTGGGAAAAAATGCTTTCTGTGGAAAGATACAATGGGCTGTCAGCCCCAAAGAGGTCAACATTCCAAAGGAGATTTTTGTAAGGTCCATAAGGAAGGTCCACAGGCAAACCAAAATTGGTCACAAAAGATTAGAAAGCCCAAAAGTGGGGAAGATGCTAATACTTGCTAACAAAACCAAGAGTATTCAAATCTGTAACTACACATATTTAACAGAATTATTATCACTGATGCGTGAAGGTCAGAGTTCCATGGAGAAATGCATTGGCTCAAATCCAGGTGGAATTAGATGCACCCATAACATTTCTACACAAGTGGGGTCGTTGTTCCAACGCATGATTATGAGTTCTCTGTTCTTCAGCTTTGCCTCTGTATTTAAACAGCACTTTTTGTTTTAAGCAGAGAAAATGCAGGATTATTTGTGCAAGGAAAATAAAATACTTTCCCCACTTGTGTGTTCGTACTATTCCTCTATTTTAGGGTGCTACCTAGGGGCAACATAGCAGAAAAGCAGGAAACAAAATGTCTGGATCTCAATTTTGCAAGAAAAACAAAAGTGGATACAGCACAATTAACATCCTTGGGTGGAATGGTTCACAATTCCCACGCTAATCATGGGACTTATTTAAATTGTGATCAACCTGGGATCACAATACCTGTTGGAGTGCCTCTCCCAATCACAATCTACTCAGATTACAGTGAGCAAATTACTGTGCTCAACCTTTGGGGCCTTCCTCCGAGTGCCACCACCAAGGGAGGCTCAGGAGATGGCCACGAAGGGCAGGGCTTTCTCTGTGATGGCCCCATTTGTGCTACAACCTCCCTTCTGTGGCCCACTTGGCACCAAACCACATTGAGACAGCCCTTTATGCTGGTTTCTTCAAAGATCTGAGCTGGTTAGCCAGGTGCCTGAGGAGACTCTTTTCCTTTGCAGGGTCATTTTAAAAAAAGCTATGTATTTTCAGCTCCTTTAAAATCATGGTAAATTCACTGTAATATTTGTTAATATTTGCATTGTGTTTGTTTGCTTGATGCACTGTTGTAAACCCAGACTATGGGACAGTATAGAAATGAAATGAAATAATAATTTTAAAAACCAACTTGTCCAATGGATTTCAATTGGGACCTCACTTTGCAAATTTATTTCTCTATTTAAAACTGAGTAGGAATTCCATGCACTCAAGACATTGGCTAGTTCAATTAACTTAGCCTTGAACCAGCCCTGTGGCTTCTGAATGGCCCCAGAGAATCAGCAGGATGGTGTTTCTGATATTTCCCCCCTGTGCACAAGAACCTTGATTATAACTTCTGTGTCTAGGTGATGGCAAGGGTCCCAAAGCAACATATGACATTTTTCTCCCCTTGAAGGTGCCAGAGGACTCCTCTGCAGTGTAGGCCAAGGGGCCGGGGAGTGGGCATGTGGAAGGCTTGCCAGAAGCCTTTACTCCCCATGCTTCAGGCTTGGAAAGACCCAAGCACGATCTCCAGATCAACACCGGGCAAACAGGAGCCAAACAGCTGGGACTTTTCCAGGGATATTGGCTCTGGATGGTTCACAGCAATCAAAACCATCAAATGCAGCATACTAAAAGATCACGCAGACTTGCAAAAGTTCGAACCTAAATGTCTTGAGATGAATGTGCAACTGAATAAGTGAAATACATCTCCTTTAAAACAAAGGAAAATAAGCTGAACGCTGCAGAGATGGAGCATTTTCAGCTCTCTTGCCATTGGGGCACGCCACTTGCAAAGAAAGAAAGTCCATTTCAGATTTTATTTCTGAAATAAATAAAATTATTTTGGGTTCTGGTGTGGTGCAGCCAGAAGAACACTGTATAACAATCAGCTCCGGGCTACAATAGCCACGGATGCATTTCTGAAACAGCAGACTCCTCCCTGGAAGAGATGCTGGATTTAAAAACGGTTGGCTCTTTACAAAGCTTTGCTTGTTATTTTCCCTGCCTCTGGTTCCCTCTTTCTCCTGGAGGCGTTTAGCAACATCTCCTGGCAGGGAAGGGCTATGGCAGCTTCATTCCACCCAGACATGTTTTCAAGTAGCTGAATCGAGTTCCATCCAGACAGGAAAAGCCACATAACAATTCCCAGCATGCTCCACCCAGCCATGCTAAATGCACATAGGATGGGCACCAACAGCTTGCTTTGCATGTAACAGCTATTCCTCACTTTGGAAACCGTCAACGCTCATGTGGGAAAGCCCCCTGTCCTCCCCACTGCAGTAGGGCAGGTACCTCCAAAGAAAAACAACATCTCCTGCATACTGGAAAAACACAAGTGACCGAGGAGAAACAAAGCACAGCAAGGCACTGATGATTCACATTCAGCAGTGTGTGTCCTTCTTCAGCTCTTCACAACTTGCTATTTGCCCGGGACATGAATTTTAAGAGGTATCAGATTTTGGGCAGTTGCTGCAATGCAACCTACCCTTCCTGATGGCAGCGCTGCACCAGCGTTCGGGAAAGGACGTACCTGCTGACCGTGGGACGGGTCACCAGATCTACCGCTTCTCCTTCTAGCAGGCATTTCTTCCATCTTTCATCTGTGCTGCTGATTATTGTTATTGCTGGCTCCCAAATGTTTTAATGCATCACTCGTTTAATATTTAGATATTTCCAGTGCTGGGTTTATTTTTGGGGTTTTATTTTATTGGATTTTTTAATGGTTGCAGGCCACTCCAGGGTTGGGTGGTGTGTGATTTTAATTGATTCATTCCACATCCTTGGGCTCTTATGATGGGAGCTTCTAATGCAGGGCTGGCAGCCTGCAACCCGTGGGCCACAGGTGGCCCTCAGACAGATTCTAGAAGCCCTCGGGAAGGGATTGGACCTCTGGCAAGGGCATCCCTTTCTCCCAGCCCCCTGAGCGGGGAAGGAGCAGTAGAGAAAGAGAGAGGGAAGAGGGGTTGTGCCTGCATGTGCATGTGTGTTTGCACACCTAGGCAGACGCACACACACCGAGATCTCTGTCCCTTCCCTGCTTTAAGCCCTGACCATTCCCGGTACATACCCCAGCCCACCCCAAATTGACCCCTGGGTGCAGGTACCCATCCACAGAGAAAAAAGACTTTGGGACCCAAGTGACATAAGGAAAATGCATACAGCCACAGCAGCACAGTGAGGACCATGGAGGGTTTTTGGCATAGCTCAACGGAGCTGCCTGAAAGTTTTGGGGGTCTCCTTGGGGGCTGAGCTATGGGGGCTGCCTTGAGGATGCCCTGCATGATTATGTCAAGTAAGGAAACAGCTGGAAGATGCACCCATCTATGGATGGGGACACTTACTTAGATCACATCAGATTTACCCTGCCATCTGAGTTTGTTTAAAGGTAAAGGTTTCCCCTTGACGTGAAGTCCAGCCATGCCTGACTCTAGGGGGCGGTGCTCATCTCCATTTCCTGGCCGAGGGAGCCAGCGCTTGTCCGCAGACGGTCTCCGTGGTCATGTGGCCGGCATGACTAAACACCGAGGTACACAGAACGCTGTTACCTGCCCACTGAAGTGGTACCTGTTTATCTACTTGCATTTGCATGCTTTCGAACTGCAAGGTTGGCAGGAGCTGGGACGGAGCAACAGGAACTCACTCCGTTGTGCAGATTCGAACCGGCGACCTTTCGATCAACCAGCCCAGCAGCACAGCTGTTTAAACCACTGTGCCACCTGCAGTCCCTTGAGTTTGTTTACTCAGAAGTAAATTATACTGAGTTCAGTGGGAAGGGAATGAAGTTTTGGGGTCTTGCTCCTTAGTCAATCTACTCAGAGCTGCAACTGGATTTATCTGCTGCCAGGATGGTTCCAAATATATCTGGAGCTAGTGAGAAATTTCGTGATCGCAAACTTTGGTTGTTTAACAAACTACCAAAACCAAACGTAGCCATGCTGGGCCATATGAAGTTTTTAAAAAGCCAATCCACAGCTGGGTGATGACTTTATTAGGAAATTTGCTTGGGTGTAACAAAAGTATTCAGCTATGCATTTTAGTACTTTAGGAATTGTATGACAAGGTAGTGAGAAACTCGATATTGCAGCATTTGGTGTAGATCTTAGGATTTCAAGAAGTCTGCTCATGAACAGTTAAAAAAATAAACCACCCCATGTGTTCTAGAATCCAAAACTAGAGTCATTCCTTTGGTGCAAATCCTTTTTTAAAACATGCAAAATTTAAAGGAGAGTTCAACCTCAAGGGCATCATGCAACGTCTGAACGCTGGCGGATGCCGTATCCTGCCTTCTGAGTTTCCCTGTCAGACTATTTCTCAGAGCCATCTCAAATCTCACCGAACGACACAAGCAATTATGCTGCCAAAAAGGATGATGAGCCCAAACGTTAACTATCTGTTAAATAAAATTTCCCTTCTGGAGCCCTTCACTGCCAATCAGTTCATAATTATGTCCACCTTTCACCTTTCTGAATCTCATCTGCATCCATTGTGAAGGTGAGCATCAACCATTCTCGATCCTGAATTGGAGGCAGATTTCTTCCAGGTCTTGTGTTCAGGAAAGCTGCAGGTCTAAGTCCCGATGGTTCAGTTTTTTAAAGCCAGGCATGGGGACTTGTCAAGATTCTGGAACTATCAGGAAGCTTTGTCTAGTACTGCAGACTTAGTTTTACCTAGATCTTGTATGAGATATTTTTATTGTTAGACTGCATTCCGTTGTATTTCACTGGTTGTTGTAATGTGCCTGGAGAGCTTGGGCTATCGGGCAGTTTAGAAATAGTTATAATACTGATGATGGTATAAGTCATTTTTCCATGAAATACTAGATAACATATTTAAAAGCATCATAGCTCTTTGGGTGCTATTACATATGTTATCTGAAGCTGTGGGTTGCTTCACTATAGGATATTTGACACATAAGTGAATAAATAAATAGAAATCTGGCAATATTTTCCTGCTTAGGGTAGTTAGGAATCAGAACGGCAGCTGTAGTTTGGTTTCTGGAATATTGCTACTAGCACACGGCTCAATAATTGTAGCAAAAGTTCAAGTGTCTATCCCTCATGTTTGAAGAAGGGGAGCGTAATTCTTGCAAAGAGATAGGAAGGCCCACTCAAAGTGTTTTTCTAGTAGAGTTTTGGCAGCTGGACGAGCTGAAGTTTGATCTGCTTCCGGTGCAGGAGAAGCCAAGTATTTAGACTAAAAAGGAATCTATGAGGAATCTATGAGGCAAAGGTTTGGGAGCACAACACCCAGTTTTGTGTTAGAACTCTCAAGGTGGCAGAGACAGGTAATGTGAGGTGTGTTTTCCAGAATCATAGGAAGTACCGATCCAGGCAGTGCAAGGATCTCAGAAGGATCCACACCTCCGATGTTTGCTTCTGAGAAATTCTGGTACTTGAATGGAACCGGGAGAGACAGGTGGGACCAAGCTAATAGCAAGAACTGCCTTTCGTTTCCATGGCAAGGAACAGCGGCTTGGAGTTGGGCTTGCAGTGTAAAGTGCAGGGAAACGATGCATGTAAGAATAGCCCTCTGTGAAGTCTTGAATCAAGACCAGGAAAAGGTCCTCCGAGGCCTTTACTTCTGGTGCTGCCTTATTCCTTGGCAAGGTTTGCTGAGCTCTGTGAGCCAAAGGCTCCCCCTGGGCTGCCTGCTGGCTGGAATGGTGTCAGCGGACAGCAGATCCTGGAGAAGGTCAGCTGAGCTCACATACCTATGAAAATAGGCCAGGTCTTATTAAACCGCTCTTGCTCCACCAGCTCCTCCTTCTCCATCTGGTATCTTGTCTCCAGCCCATCTGGACTACATAGTCGCGTCTTTGACTCTTATCTGGCCAAGGAATAGCTGGCCACGTTTTGACTGCCTCCCAAGCCCTGTGATAACTCTTTCACAGAGCCAGCACTTTCTTCTTACCACTGACCTACCTGCCTCTACCTGAGGCAGGCGAACAGGTAGCTACAAAGAAGCAAGGACTCGGGTGTGCTTTGCAGCCTTTTGTATATGAACTGACAGGGACCGGTCGTCATTCCCATATAATGCTGGTCCTCTATCAGTTACACTGGCTTCTGATTGAAGTCCGGCACAATTTAAGGTGCTGGTGTTAACCTATAAAGCCCTAAATGGCGTGGGACCAGGATACCTGAAGGAGCGCCTTCTTCCCTATATGCGCTTGTGGCCCCTAAGATCTATAGGATAGGCCCTGCTCCGGCAACCCTCCCTAACGGAGGCAAAAAGGGCATCTACTCAGAGGAGGGCCTTCTCTGTGCTGGCGCCCAGACTGTGGAATGCACTCCCCAGAGAGGTTCACCTGGCCCCAACTTTATATTCTTTTCAGCGCCAGGTAAAAACCTTCTTATTTACCCATTATTTTAAGGATTAATGAATTTTAACTGGCTTTAGTATTTACAGTTGCATTTTGTTTTTGTTGGTATTATGTATGTTGTTTACTTCTTGTTCCATTTATTTATTGTTTTAATTATTGTAAGCCATCCTGGGATGATTTTCGTATAGGAGGGGCAGAAATATTTTAAATAAATAAATAATACAACTGGCTCATTAGTGCTTGCATATTCTCACATACTAATAATCCTGCTTGGAAAAGCATGCAGCTGACATCCTCTCCACAAATGCCAGTTTCCACAAAACAATTGCGGTAATGCAACAGCGATGACGATGTCGTCCTGCTGTTGTCAGACTGCAACTCCCATCATCCCCAGCCAGGTGACGTGTTGCTGTTCGGCAATTGGTTTGGGGGGCCACACGCGTACTCTGCCCCTGCGATTACAAACCGGATCAGAGGGCAAAAAAATAATGCAGCTGTTTCTTTCTGGTCGGCCGTTCTTCTTAATGAGCGTGTGCCCAATCAAGGAAAGGTGGGAGAAGCAACTCTCCAGCCGTCTCTGGCTGGGTAATAAATCACCCGTCCCGCCTCATTGCTTTTCCTTTGCCATGGAACCAAGACCGGCCAGCATGCTTCACATCACCCCTTCTTGTTTATTGACTGCTTTCTTTAAGATGAACTGTTGGGCTTTAAGTCCCACTGCCTTTTGTGTTGCGTTTCCTTGGGCTATTGTTTATTACCTCTAACTTGAAATAAATGGCATAGGAAAAGATCTATTCCTTCTCCCTTGAACCATCAGCCCTTTCCTCATGGTGGCAATCAATAGCAATCTTTGTGGCAGAAGTGTCATTAAAAATGAAATGCTCGTTGAATTGGCTACTACAGTTCTAACATCATTGATCCCTTAGCTGCGACCTTAAACAAAGGGAATAGAATATAGACCATCCAGGGTACAGATCAGATCATAAAATTTTAAATTTATTGCACAAACCCATAATAAATTGAAATCCAGGCATGTGTTTAAGAATTGGTCATGGGGCTGGTTTAGCTTCTCTGTGGCCTGAGGCTCTGCAGAAGGACGGCATATAAATTTTCTAAATAAAAAAATTCATAGCATCCATAAATATCAGTTGTACATCAGCCGTGCAAAGTTGCACATTTCTATGGAGTTGATAGCCCATGAGAGCTTCCAATTCAGGGAAAATGAGACCCATCTGACAGTATAACTTGCTATTAAAAAACCACACACAGCCATGCAACAGTGCTTTCCGCAAGACTGGGTGCTGGAATAGTCTGTGCAATTTAAAGCTGTGTTTTCAAGGGACAAAATACATCTGTGGGCAGCACATATTGACTACACTCCCCCAAAAAGAGATGCATCATTTTTAGAATATAATTTGAAAATTCACTGTTTCTATAAGGTTGAGAAATTAAAAAGTGCTAGCAGTATATGCCACATGTATTGATCTATATTTAAATTATTAAGCCTGGTCTGTCCCTAAATTTGCACAGCTGGACCCATATATGCCAAACTAGACATGAGGCTTAGATTGTGGCAGCCACCAAAATGGCAGCCAGGCCTTCTGTCACTGCATTTTCTAAATTTACTGAGCATGCCTGAGTTCTGAAGTTATGCTGTTCTGAATCTCTGGGCCCCAGTCTCTGATGTGGGGCAGAGAAATGCAGACCATGGCAAGGTCAATTCATGGGAATGTTCTCTAAGTTCCTGTATGGGATGCAGCCTGAAGCAGAACTGCCATTTTTTCAGTAACTCTTTTGCAGAAAGTGTGTCCATCTCTTGTTCATTGTCGGCTGTTCCAAGGAGGAGTTGGCGGACCGGGGAACGGGTGAGAACCCTGAAGGGTCAAGGTTGCCTAGTGGTGTTTCTCAGGCAGAGCGTGAGAATCACCTGCTCTGGAAGGGGCAGACGGGTCTTCAGAGGGGAGGTGGAGGAGATGTGAGACTCGGTCCTTGACCCAGTATGGAGGTGATGAGAGAAACAAGCTGCCCAGTGAGAGGGTCTTTGCCATTCCAGCCGTCTTGCCCTCAGGCAGCAAAAGCCATCCTGATGGTGGAGTCAGAAGCTTTACCAAAAGGGAGGGAGGGAGGGTCACAGGAGAAGTTTCCATTTGGATTCAACTCTTCACATGAACAGAGACCTTTCCCTCAACTTTAGCAGAAAGCTGTTTGGAATTCCTACTGTTATCTATTAAGTTGAAATAAAAGAATTGCACTTCAAAAGGTTTGTCCTGAGATTGATAAAGGACAAGAGGGAAGGGACCAGCTCATGACACCTTGTATATTTAGCAACATATAGGCCTAATTTTGGTCTCAGTTCCAACCTAGAGATCATCAGCAGGGCCAGACCTGCCATTAGGCAGAGGACAATCTGTCAGGCAGCAGATATGGAGCATCATCAAAGGGCAGCAAAGGCTTAGTCATTTAATTGGATGCATTTTTACTTCCATGAATAGGAAGAGGAGCTTGTGAGATTTTCTACTACATGTTTCAGAAGCATTTGGCTGCCTTTGTGTATCAGACTTCTTGACTTAAACTGGGCATGTGGAGGGAATCACTTGCTGTTTTCTTTGAGCAACAAAATGTCCTGGCTTGAGACACGTCGAACGGGAAGCTCTCCACACTCCAGCAGACCTTGCCACCTGCAGTGCTCGCAGGAACTTCATGAATGTCTTGTTTAAACCTTTGCCTCCAGGTGCTACTCCCTGCTGTCTGTAGTTACTTTTTCCTAGTGCCAATCAGCCCCCAAGGAATTGTCTGAGAGCTGGGGCCCGCAGTGTGTTACCCACAGGTGTCTTGTGTGGGCACCCACAGTGTAGCCTGTGAGTGTTACCAAAATGCAGTACACCCAAGCACCATAAAACTTGTTTTTTAAGCACCCTGGATTTTTCCAATAGATTTACATGGATTTGCATATTTCCAGAGCAATTAATGCATACGATTTTACAACAAAGTGGAAACAAATTGGCACTCGTGGGTTACCTAAGTATGCACCCCCTTTGCTGTGACATACCTGAATAAGCTCAGGTGCAACCCATTTCCTCCAGAAGTCACCTACTGTAAATAGTTGAATGGAGTCTATCCATGTGCAATTCCTGTGCACACCTGTTTCTGGAAGGCCTCAGAGCTTGTTGGAGAAGCACATCCAAACAAACCACATAACGAAGACCCCTTCCAGCTATCAGAACAACTCTATGATGAAGCCATGATGAAACACCCATCTGGCTTAGGGTATAAAAAGAGATCCCAAATTAAGGCTATCCCCTGGAACACCGCCAAATTGATTATTATATTGTGGAAAGAATAAGGTTCAACTGCAACTATTCCTAGAGAAGGTTGACATGCACATGGTGGGCATGTCGTGAGCGGAGCCGGCTGGTGCTGGAGGTCAGACCAGATGGCCCGGGAGGCCCCTTCTGACTCGCTCTGTTTCTATGCCCACCAAAACTCAGTGACCAGGTAAGGAGGCATTGGCCCAAAGAGCAACCAAGAGCCCCATGGGAGTGCTGAAGGAGCTGGAGAGATCCACTGGTGAGACGGAGGAACCTGCCCATAGGACAACTGTACCTGGATGCTCCTCCACAGCTTTGTGGAGGATGGGTGGGAAGAAAACCATTAGAGAAGCATTTGGAGATCACAAAAGGGCATGTAGAAAATTCAACAATTGCAGATAAAATTTCTCTGGTCTGAGGAGACCAAAGCTGAACTTTTTTACCATTCCATTTGTTAATTTCCGCAAAGCAGGTAAATGAGAAAAGTGTGTTCATTGGTGAATATTAAGGACTGTTCCAGTACAAGGTTTGTCTGTGCAACAACCTTCTCCCCAAACAAAGCAAGTACTGGTTATTGCCAAAACATAGGTATTAGCTGTACCACACCAACAACAATTAGCCAAATTAAACAAACCCTTATCAAAAAGATGTTTTCAGTGTCCGAGAGAAACAAAACAAATATTTTGAATGTGGAAGCATTGTGGAAGCAATAGTCCACATTTTGTCGTGTTACCCACAGCACTTTCCCAAATGTACCCCGCTGTCCAAAAAGATTGAAGACCCTTATCCTATAGATCCCAAGACATAAGAGCGGAGAGGGGAAGCACACATGAGCTCCCAATATCTTGATCTCAGTAATTATAGCAAGATGATGAGTGTGAAGGCAAGTCCCATCTGAACAGGCCATTCAGTTCTCAGTGCATTGAAGGACATAATTTTTAGAAAGGTAACGAACCGTCCAACCTGCGTTTTAAACTCAGGTGCGTTTTATCCTGCTCACAGCACTCTTTGAATAGTTGCATAAAGATTGTCCCAACTTTTGCACTCTGGTTTCTGCTTAGCCGAGTACCTTTTCTTGTGCTCTCTCTCAAAGACAGCCGGGAACTGGAATGTCATTAGGCTGTGCATCCATTCCAGATTTTGCTATGAGCTGAGCTCAGCCCCGCAAACAGACTGAGCGAGCGTTGTGAGCAGTTCCTCGAAAGTTCAGAATAAAAGTCGGCAGGTTGCCAATACGCAGTCACACTGACATTGCTCCCACCCACACACACACAACGCACACACAGCTTATAGGAAAGATTTTCTTACAGGGAGTCACAGCCTTTAACAAGCTCAGCAATGAACTTTTCTCTGCAGTCTTACTGAACATCCTGACTACAAGAAGAATCCGAATAAAGTGTTTTTTAAAAGTCTCTAGGTTCGTAGTATTGGCTTAATCATTCTAAAGATGCATAACTCCCTGAAAATTGAACAAAACACTGTGTGAGAAAGAAAAGGGGGGAACAGCGAGAGAGCGAGAGAGAGACTTGCACGGCAGACAGAATCTGGCAAAGTCTTCAGAGCAGAAATGACAGCAGATTTCCCAGTCGGCTTATCAGTGGCATAAACTCTTGACGGTTCTGCCAACATAAACCTTTCACTGAAGCACTGGCTTCCATGCGCCTCATGCAGCCTTGCTTCCCAGAGCTTTAATTATCATCTGAAGAGAGAGCAGCACTCTGGGATAATGGGCCCATTGATTCTCATATGGACGTGCCCCACATAAATCATTTCCCCCCACACAAACACGCACACAGAAACAAGCCAGCTCTTTTCAGGTGCTCAGGAGACTTCATTACCAAAAAAGCAAACAACCCCTGGAAATGTTTTGCTTCCATAAAAGAATAGTGCTGGAATCAACGCCAACAATTTCCCAATCTTCTTCTTTCTGAAGGGTTTCCTTGTGCTAAATAGATGATGAAACCCCCATTCTCTGAATGGGGAAAATGACTTGAATGTTAAACTGTCCGTCTCTCTCAATAGGACGTTGTTCACTGTCGTGGAGCATTTAAGAGCGAATCGGCGGGTAGGAAGGAGGACTCGTTCCAAGCGTTTTGCTCCAAAGAGAAAGCTGGAGCAAGACAAAGAGAAGGAGCGAATGCAGCGAAAGGGCATCAGAGGTGGGCTTCTCCGGTGGGGAGATGAATGCAGTCTGCAGAGGGGTGTGTTAGTGATACACAGAGAAATTCTAATCCCAGCCAGCAAAGCAAATATCAGCCATGGAAAGTCCATGCCCAAGGGTGCCTGGGGATATGGCAGCGGTCCGATCTTCTTATACAGCTTGCACAAATAATTGCGGGATTTAATCCTTAGAAATGGGCAGGATTTGATTAGCAGAAGGGGAAGGGGCCCAACCGCCGATGTTGTTCCTACATGGTCAAGGATTACTGAGGAAGCGAGCAGAATAGCTAATTGGAAATACCGGATTATTTCTGGGAAAATGGCATGAATGAAGGAGGATGAGGAGGAAGAGGCAATGGAAAATGCTGGAGTTTGCGGCAGGCATTCCCGATATCCATAGAAGGGGTCAAAGAAATTACAGTGCTTGTGCAGAGTCAAACTCATGGATAGATTCAAAATTAAATTGCAGAAAAACCGTGCATTTTCACAGCATATTTTCAGAATATTTCTTACTTTTTTTTTCTATTTTGGGGGGTTGTGATACTGGTATCTGTGAGCACACAGGCATCCGTGGATACCAATTCTGCAGGGTTACACAGAGGCATGCTTAGATGAAAGGCAATGCCATTTCACTCTGAAATGCCAGCACATTCAGAAAGTTTCAGATTTTCTTTTTAGAAAGCACGTGAGGTCAAAACACACAAAGCAATCGGAACCCAAACAAGGTAGCCTTTGCAAGCGTTCAGAAATCAGAGCTTTCGGCTGCAAGGCAATCCCATTTCTGGGCTGCAACTCCACCCCATATACCACAGGAGTGACAATGGACAGTCCGTCTGTCACCTGATGTCAGATTAGCATTTTCCCACCGACTGCTAGCAGCAGTGAAGGAACTGCATCGTGGAGGCCGAGCTATGCGAACACACCGAATGCCACCTCAGGTTTCCTCTCAATTTCCTGCTATGAAACAGATGCCAGATAAGACACAAGCCCAAGATGCTTAGTATACATAGCACTGCCTGCTTTAACACAGTCTGGCACTGTCCTGGAACCAGAGTGGGAGGAAACGGGTTGATGTCGCAGAGAAACTGGGACCGACCTTTTCGCTCGAGGGGGGTCTTTCCTGCTCCTTTTCTCCTCGTATCTCACCAGGACACAGGACTGTTTTGCCATCCCAGGCTCAGAATGGAGAACGTATTTCTCTCTCTCTGCTTCTAAGCTAACCTCCCAACAGTGGGCCTTCCTTCTGAACCAAGGTATCCTGCAGTAACCCTGCCACCTTCTCTGCTTCATGCAGGTCACCGATTTTACACAAATGAAGTTTGTTTAACCATTTGCTGTGTGCCTGTCACCGTGGATTCGCACACACCCAGGGCAAGCAGCAGCCCCTTGGCTAAATCCATTGCTCCAGGCTTAACCCTCCTAGAACTCAACACGGAGCACGTTCTCAGCAGTGATGCCCAGGCATCTTCCCGACCGGGGCCATGGCAGTCACCCTTGCTCTTGCGGAACCTTAGGGTCCAGTATCTTGATCCTCCAGTCAGTTTTCAGGTGGGGCGGGGGGGGGAGCAACCATTAGACTGCTGCACAATAAAACAGCAACCGTGAGAGGAACATAAGTAAGCGCATCTCTGGAAGGGAACAAGCCCACTTGCCCTTTACATTCCATCCCTGCTCCCGCTTTGTCAATTCAATTCCCGTTGCCTCACTACAGAAAGGCCTTGCTGTCTTTTAGATTCCATCACTTACACTACTCGCTTCAATGGCTTTTCAATGCCAAGTTATTCCATAGGCGTTTTGCTCTTCCAGGGAAACGTTTCAGCTCCCATGAAACCGTAATCTTCCGAGACATGGAGCAGGCTCCCAGCAGTGTCTGATTCCTTCTCTTCGCGTCTCGTGAGCAGAGAGCGCTGACGCCTCTGAGCACATTTGTCTGGTTCACATGTGGGTGCGTTCCTGGTTGTGGGGTTTCCACTTCCCCAGGTTGCCTCCTTCTCATGCACGCCAGCCTGGCTGAAGAGCCCGGGCATGGCTTAGTTTTGGGCAACCACTGTCCCACTTTCTATTTGTACCTCGAGCTGAAGTTGTTGCACCTGGCACATTTTACAGTGTGCATAGTTCAGAATCGATCCCAAGCGCAGAGCGACCTACACCTTGGCTTGGGTGCAGAACGGATTCTCTACTGAGTGCTGAGCACAATGCCAGAGGCAGAGCTGATCTGTAAAAAGAGCGAGCCAGGTGGTAAAAATAGATTCCCAGTGAGGGTTACATGTCTGGATGGCCTCTGAAGAGCAAGAAGGAGACCTGCGCATGGAGAAAAGGTTTGCAGCCAGAGTTTGTCATGGACACTGAGGATCCCCCCACCCCATGTGGGAGTGGTATCATTCGATAATGTGACCCTCCCACACCTGCAACTGAAGGAGAACACTAAGGACATAAGAACATAAGGCGCGCCCTGCTGGATCCAGGCCAGTGATCCATCCACGTGGCTGGAAACCAGCTGCCCGTGGGATCCCTCCAGCAGGATGGGTTCGACACACCCATCTGCCCAGGCCCTTCAGCAACTGGCATATGCAGGGAGGCCGCCTCTGGTCCTGAAAGTAGCCCATAGCCAGCAAGGCTAGTCGCTACCCTAGGAACACTTTCACTATGTAATACCATCGTGAATTGGCTCTTAAATGCAAGGAGACATGCATGAAGGTGGCAACTTTCACCCTTTTCATGCAAGTTGCCCAAAAAATGACAGTTTGTTTTTACTTGATTCACAAGCTCAGTGGAGAGAGCGAGAGAATCTCTTGGAGGACTCACCTTCCACCTGAAAAGCTGCACTGGTCCTTCTGAATCATTGCAGGCTTCTTACCTATGGATATTCCTAGAACATCTGAGAATAATGGTGTGGGATACACTCAAAATGTGAAGGCTGTTCTTGTATGGAAACTTGGAGCCCTATTCCTCTGAAGCCCTGCTTCCTAAGCAGGGTCAACCAGTCCTGCAAATTTCATGCACCTCTGACGAGAAATAAAAAGGTGATCAGCAGTTCCCTATTAATAAAATCAAAGTAGAAAAGCACATAGAATCAAATCCCTTGCACCTATTCCTTATGAAACTTGGCAAGGATTAAATAACTCCTAAGGGGTCATTTTGTCCTGTTTTGACCAATAGGAAAAAAACTTTAAAAAAATTTTTTTCCCATGACAGTCAGTGGGAGGTATAAAACCTTGGAATCCTGAATCTTGGTTCAGATTTAAGGCCAGAATCAAAGTGAACACCTTCTGAATCCATTTTCCAGGATGCTAAATCAGAGTCTGAATTGAATCTGTATATCAATGCACTCACACACATACATACACAACCCTTATGTAGACCTTGTGAAAAACTAAAAAGAAGACTGACAGCAGTATTTTGATTTAATTTAATTTAATTTAATTTAATTTAAGGCATAAGTCCTATTCAACTCAGAATTAGTAAATAGGCATAAGTCCTATTTACTCAGAATTAAACCCAGCTAAGTTCAATTAGACCTCCAGGTACACGGATATGTAATCAGGGTTATATGGAAGCCCAAGTTATGGAATCAGATAAATAACCGTATATATTAGACTGCATGAAGACAGTTTCACACAAGTTTATGATCAACAAACGAATGTCTGGCAAGGACCATCATAGACTTCACCAGGATCTGTAAAAAGACTTTTTTTTTTTAGTAATGGACGGCAGAGAAAAACCTTAAAAAATAAAATAAAGGATTTATTTATTTATAAAGGAAATATGGTGTGCCAGTCTGAAACAGGAATGGCACTTTGTGTTCTCATAATGTTAGCACAACTCCTTAGTTAAATCAGCCTCTAAGCGATTCTATAATTGTACGGACTCATGCATTTTAGGAACAAAAGCCCTTCTTCCTTTTGACTACATATAGACTTGGTTGTCATAGCTACTGCTCCAAGAGAAGGAAGACCGACCAAAGGCAAAGACCCTTTGGAGCGCAGTGAGAACATATTTGTGGGCATACCAATATCCCGGTGTTGCTCTGCAAAACATATTTTGTGGAGTATGGTATCGATCTAGCTAGGCCTGTGAAGGGAAAATCTTTTATTAATAGTACATGCCCGGAAGATGAACCCAAGGCAATAATGATAGGTGTTTTGAAGCAACATGAGCAATGATTAAGTTCTTCCTTCCTTTGCAGAAGATCTCAGTGCCACAGTGGAATAATATTTTTAATTATTTGTAGTGGCACTGCTATTACGGAATACTTTATCCTCGGATGTCTGCCAGGCAGCAAGTGGAAACATTTATACTTATTCAGGCATTGGATGTACGAACTTTTACTTCCATTCCCGCTCCAGCTGAAGCAAATATTTTTGCTCGTGTCTTTTCAATCAAGGGTGGGGGACCTCTTTCAGCCTCAGGGCCTAATTGCAATTCAGAGATGCTCTTGGGGGCTGCATTTGATGAAACTCAAGAAGAGACAGGGACAAAATTACCAGTTTAGGGTAGCTTGAGGGCACAATCCTGCACATTTTAGGCAGCTCCCAACAGGCCCCAGTCAATTATATAATCAGTTGAATAACTGTATAGATATATTAGAGTACAACCCTCAAAGGGCATTTCAAAGCCACTGATTACAAAATCTAGATGGAATCCAGGACTCTAAAGCTACATGGATATAAGTCTAATGAGCAAAACTGCTTGAGAGAACTTAACAATCCACTGTATCATATAACATAAACTTGATGCCCCAAGACTTCAAGCTTCCTTCCAGCTTCAAAAACACAAACAAACAAACCCCTGAGGTATATTGACTGCATCTTGAAGGGATCAGTCCCTCATGTTGAGACTCTGCTTATACTCCCTGTGTTTGTTGGAGCAGATGGAAGCGTGAAAAAGCTGCTTTGCTTTGCTTTGCTTTGCGACCAGACGCGCAAGTTTCAGTACACATTTGCATGAAGAAATGGGATTGTGCACAACAGGCAGTCCCATATCTCTGTAGTTTTTTTTCTTTTTAAAGAGAGAGAGACTTAAAAGCTGGATTTAGCTCAATCTCATTAGCATGAAATGCCACTCCCCTCCCCCCCCCCCAAAAAAAAATGCCAAGGAGGCTAAATGTAGCTGTGGAGACAGATTGGCCAAGTCGCATGGTAATTCTTGTTCCAGGGAGGGAGGAAAAAGAAAGAAGAAAGAAGAAATGCAGCAAGGTCTGCTTTTTTGGCCAAAACAATGTATTTATTTATTTTTATTTATTTATTAAAACATTTTTATGCCGCCCCATTCGCCGAAGCCTCGGGGCGGCTCACATCACTAAGTTAAAATAATTATAATCAACCGATTTTCTCAATGGTTAGAAAGAGGGGGTGCTATCCTGGCGAGCTGTGAGAAGCAAGGGTACCCTCTCTGGAAGTGTGCCGGGCAGACACCAAGCATGTGGCAAGGAGGAGAGCTGGCTAAACCTGCCACCTCTCTTAGGTAGTGACTGAGACAACCCACTCTGTCTCTGCTAAGTGGCTTGCCTGTGTCTGAATATGGAAAACTCAGCCTGCTGGAAGCTGTAGGACACTTTTCTGCCTAAATCCTGTGACTAGCAGGGATAGCTAGCTGCCATCCAGGGAATCACTGTCTTGGCTCACATTTTTGGAAGATGGGTTTTAAAAGTACATTAAAAATAAGGTGGTATCCTTTTCCCAATGCCACTTCTTGTTGCAGTGAGTTCCATACGCCCCCTCCCCTTGGGTCCAGGGCAGGGAATGGAACTTTTCTTTGTTTCTAATAAAACATTCCATTAAAATCAATTGTGAGTTTAAACCACACCAGTGCATAATTTCCTTTAAAAAGTCACATTGTTTTCATCCTGTTACTAATTTCAAAAGCTCCCCCTCTTGCATTATCTTTGCTGGTTTGGGACTTCCAAACCTTTCGATCAGCATTATAATCGTTTTCCAGAAAATCTGCATTTCCATTGCAACACTTAAACTTTTTATAGCCACATCAAGAACTGAGGCTGAATCTCTGAATCTCCCCATCTGTCAGATTTTGCTAACATTATATTCTGTTTTTGTATACAAGTGCTCTGAGGAGAGGAATATCTTTCTGTGGCATCTGGCCAAAGGATTGTTTTCTGGGATTGCTCACCTTCATAGTTCATCCAGGCTTTGCCTTAGATTCAAAGGAGTATCTACAAAATCAGAGCTACAAGCTTTCCAGCACAATCATCTATGTTTCCTCAGATGTAAAATGGAAGCAGCATTTGAATGGGACATGTAGTCTAGCAAGCGGGCATAGAATTGCAACCCGAAGCGTTGTAAGCCGCCCCGAGGCTTCGGCGAATGGGGCGGCATAAAAATGTTTTAATAAATAAATAAATAAATAAAAAGTGGCTTAATGAATAGACTAAACAGCCCAGCCTTCGGTTGATCAATGGCAGGGCTGGGGAACAATTTTAATCAGTGATGCCAAAACATATAGGCAAGTCTGAGTTTTGCTTTTGGTTTGCTTGCTTTGGTTCTATTATTCTAGGATGCCTTTATTGTTACAGACCAGATCAGCCAGAGTTTGGAGTGCTGACGACATTCAACTCTGCTTCTCCTTTCCCTCTCAGGCCGGTGAGGTTGTGGGTCGTGTTCGGCCATGAGAATGGACTGGATGGGGGCTCACAAACTGAGATGCCCGAGCCAGACTGAGATGCTGTGGGTGGCTGGGCCCTTTGCTCAGGTGGAGGGTATTCGACCTTTTCTGGACGGGGTGCACACCACCCAGGAGAAGGGTCCCAGCTTGGAGGTCCTCCTTGAGCCATCTTTGCCACTTTGTCAAGGGCTTCAGTGGCTCGGAGTGCCTTCCACTGGCTTTGGCAAGTGGCCCAGCTACCCTTCTAGCCAACAGAGAGCTGATTTCAGTAATCTACGCTCTGGTAATTTCCAGATTAGATCACGGCATTCCACTCCACATGGGGCTGCCCTTGGAGACTCTTACGACAGCAGTAAAGTCAATGAACTTCTTTTCCTCTTTTCTTTCTTTAAGAACACTCGGTAGCCTGGGGAAATCAAAGAGTCTTTCTTGAACCCAGAAAAATATCAGAGTGAGCAGTCACTGATTTAACTATTTTAAACTGGTGACCATTACTGGCTGTTCTTGGGTTGATGTTCTGCCCTGCTGCTTACTGGGTTTGTTTATTCAAGGAATTTCTATGCTGCCTCCCCCAACGCAAGTTCTCAGTGCAGTCTTCAAAATAAAAATGCCAAAAATACCTTCAAAAGGGCTATTCAGAATCATAAAACTGAACGTCAATGGGCTTGAACCGGAAACGCTCAGGCACCCAATCAGCTTGTTCAGCAACTGTGGCTTCTCAGGGGGGCTTTTCTTTCAAAAGCAGGAGTGTTGACCAAAAGTTATCTGCAGGGTAAGAAAAGCAAGGAAGGGGCTAAATCCAGTGCCCCCATCTTGACTCCCGAGGCAAAGGATGGCTGTTTTCAGGAAAGCCTTCCTGCGTGAACCTGGGGCAGCTGGACTGTGATTATCCATGGCACCCATTTCCATCATCCAGGCACAGCGCTTGCCTACGGAAACCAGCCGCACTGCATTTCTTGATGGAAGGGGAGTTTATTGGTTTTTACTGCATCAGCATCACTGCAGAAGACATGCAGCTCCAGAATATTAACGTTTACTCAGAATGTTGATGATGATTATCCTTTCCATGCTGCACCACGGTCAAACCTCTCTGGGCAGTTTACAGGAATGCCTAGAAACAAGACAATACGTGACATTACCAGTATAATAAAATCAAAGCAAAATTCATGAATTTAGAACTGTTAAATACAGCGAAGAATAACCTTGCAGAAAGCAAGACACTGGATACCCGAATAAATCTTTAAAGGCTTCCACATAAAGGGCTGTCCTAACCTGGCATCAAAAAATGGCCAGTTTGGTGCCTGGTGGGCTGTGGTGGGAAGGTTGTTCCAGAAATGGGGGGGGCCACCATGGAGAAGACCCTCCCCCTTGTGGCCATCCTCTGAGCCTTCCTCAGAATTGGCAGTCCCCAGAGGTTGAGTGTTGCATCCAAGTAGATTGTGGTTGGAAGAGGTTCTCAAGCAGGTATTGCTGTCCCGAGCTGTGTAAGGTTAACACCGTGTAGGTTAAAGCCATAGGTGATTTTCTCTGAGTTCAACGGTGCTTACTTTCTTAGTGGGCTCAGGATTAAACATGTGCTGAGCTCTGCTGTAGAAAAGGATGAGTTTTAATAGCACTTCACCTCTGGATCACACCCCTGTATCTCGACTCATCTCACACACGATATGAACTCCATATCGTTGTCTGTACGCATTCATCAATTAGGCTACTTGGGTTAATTGGTTTCTTAAAAACAAAAAGCAGAAGCTCAAAATCTGCACAAGCCTCTTTGAAATCTCATCCCTGCAGTATTATAAATGTCGTTTTCTTTGATGTAGGCTCAGATCCTTCTGTACCATTTCTACATAAGCAGGTTGCTTCTTTTCTGTCTCCAGATGGTGCTGCAGTCTTTAGAGACTGTTCTGAAAATTATTTTTAGAAGATTTCCCCCACAACTGCCCAAACTGGCATGTTGCAGCATCTTCCCATTTAAAAACAACGTTAATTTGGTTTACCGTTCACCCATTAATATCTATTTCAATATATATACACACACACGAACATGCACATTGACGGAGTAAAAATAAAATGAACATACATAAGATCCAGGTTGACCTATATGTGAGACAAAACTGACGTACATTGCAATAATTAAAGCAACACTCTTAAATTCGCTTCCTTGGCAATAAACCCCATTAAACTCAGCGGGACGTCCTTCTGATTAGAGGTGAATAAGACTGCCTCGTGACGGGGCACTCACACTGAACGCGGCGCCGCACGTCATTCTCATGTTAAGATCTAAAATGAGGGGAAGAGAGACACCAAGAGTCTAGGCGAGCAACCTCCAACAAATAGGACACACTCCTTGTTTTCATTGCAGATCATACACTGGGATTCCCAAGAGTACGAGCTGAGTGCTGGTTGCCATTGAAACATGGGTTATCGTGTTCTCTGAACCCACCTGTAACAACAAGCCATGGTTTGTTACCCACAAACAACCCATGAAGACAACCCATAGTTTGTTGCTGAGTGGCAAACTGGTTGCTCGTGGTTAACAAACCATGGCTTGTTATCAATGACCTCCTCACCATAGCGGCAAACAATGCATTGAGGAGCAGGAAAGCTCTCTCCATCGCATGCTTCCTTCCATTACTAGAGAACTGAACACAAGACCAGAAAATTGATCGGAACATGTTGGGGTACACTACTGCTTAGGGAAAAGTGCAAAATATTCATGATGTTCTACTCTATACTTTGTACCATGTCCGTTTTTCATGGGAACTCTTAGTTGTAGGACCACAGAGCAACAGATGTCCCTATATATGGAGGACACCAACGATCTCCACACCCTGAAACAGAGGAAAAGAGAAACAGAGCGAGTCAGAAGGGGCTTCCTAGGCCATCTAGTCTGACCCCCAGCTCCAGCTGGCTCCGCTCATGACATGTCCACTATGTGCATGTCCAGAGTGGACTGGGAACAGGCACATCATGTGAACGCAAGCAAGGACATTGCACAGGGACTTCCCGAGGTCTCAGCAATGGGACAGGTGGGCCACCTGTTTGCCTGAGTGATGGTTGGATTCCAGGGTCCCCAGTTCCTGCCTTTGAAACCTGCTGGGATGGAGTCCATCTTGCCCCTGCTTGGGCATCCCTGCCCAAATCCATCTTAAAGCAACACCAGAATTCAGTCCAGTGTGGATTCATGTGCCGGCTGGAGTGGGTTTGCCCTTGCAAAGCTGTAGAAAAACCAGGGTTGCAATGAGCAGGAGGTGAAATTCACAGATAAAATAGGCATTTGAGCAAGTCAAGGGGCTGGGGAAGTTGTCTGAGATAGTTTTGCTTTGTTCTGCAACAGAGCTTGTGTTTCAATTGTGCAACTCTTGTCAATTATCTCTTACAGATTCCATAGGAACAAGCTTTCCCCCCTGAGCCCTTCTATAGCCAGGCTATTAGTAAAACCAATCCTACTTTGAAAGGTATTTAGTGTACTATCTTAAATATGTTTGTTTGGCAGTGTACAGATGTAGCAAGACCCTTGGTAAATTCCATTGCTCTTAATCTCTGGTAGCTGCATTTAGCACTGCAGAGTTGCCCTCACATAAGTGAAGGAGCACTTCCATAGCTAAAGGCGTTCAAACAAAATCTGCAACCGGGCGTTGAGTTCATTATCAGACAAAATGCCCTCCCACACTGTTCTTAGTCCTGGAAAGAGATTGTCACTGATCTGGAAAGCCCCATGTCATCCCTATTTCATCTCATGACCACAACATGCAATGCACAGTGCAAACACTGACATTATTCTAATATTTCAAGCAGCACAGTTCCACAAAAGACATAATGCTGTGGAATGGCTCCTTTATTTTAATCCCTTTAATATACACCAGCAAATTCAGTGGATTAAGCTGGAAGCTATTTCAGAATCTCTCTTGAGCAAAGCTTGGTGGAGCTGTGGCGGATGGATAACTTGGTGGATACAAGAAGCTCACCAAGCCTGCGTAATAACAGGAGAAAATGTCATCTCTTGGTTCGTAGCTCCAGAGAAGCTTTGGATCATACCCGGTCCAGAACTGGGCTGCGCAAGTCTCTCCCTTCGCCATCAACAAAGGCCCACACCGGCTGAGCAAGACACTGCTGCTTATGAGTGCTCGGTGTGCTTAAAGGAGGCTGCAACAGCAGTCCTGGGAATCCTTCCACTGGAGAATAAGTGCCTGGAATGAAAATTATCTGGGGAGTGTGACAAGGGGGAGATGTTGGAGAAGAAGGTGTCTCCTTTGTCCTGGCAATTGCAGGGTTCAAGAGGAAACGTCTATGAATGCAGCTGCTCCTGGATAAGAGAGAACAAAAGTCACTGGGTCAAGGATTTGTGTTTGAGCCACATCTCAAAAAGGCCATCCTTAGATAAAGTATGAAAGGAGGAGGAGGATTCCCGGCTTTGGGAAGGGAGGGGGCTTATGAGGATGTCGCCAGAGGGTGAGGAAAAGTATAAACACTTTGCTCCAATTGTTCTAGTTGTGTTGTCTACAGGTGTAATTATTTGTTGATCACCTTGCTGTCACTCTGTTCTTAATAAAGACTGCTGGGTGGATTTTTTCCCCATCTGATCCAACTGAGCCTTGGCAGGGATTACTGTCCTGCAGTGGGGAAGGGAATGAGGGAACCTCTTGGGATCTCAGATCCAGAGCATGATGCCTTGGGGGTGAGCCAGGAGGAACACTGCCACCTGGGAGAAACAAGGTGTGTGCATGTCTACAGCAGCCGGTCGGAGGGGAAGAGGGACATCCTGTGGCCTGTGGGTGCCCGCCTGCACCATCCTCTGGCGAACTTGCCTCCCCCTTTCTGGCCTTTTAATCACCGCAGAAGATTCAACAAGGGTTGAAGACTTACCCATAGAAGGTTTTTACCCACGCAGCTGTGAAAATCTGCAACTGTGCAAGGGCAGGTCTTGTGTATATATATTCCAAATGTTTGTGAAAATTAAGAGGAACAATATTAAAAACGTTTGGCTGCCATGGGCGGCTGTTCCAAAGTATCCATCAAAACAGGGATTGTGGAAGCTGCTTTAGGAAGCGTTTTAATGGAGAAAAGCTGCAACGGACATGATGGGTATGGGCAGAAGCCAGTGCCAGCTGCCCCAAAGTGCCTCGTGGGCATTTGTGGGAGGCTGGCACAGGCAGGAGCCCCGGCACGCTTTGGCAAAAGGGCATTTTGCCATTCCTGCCCAGGAAGTCAGTAGCCAGTCCTTGGGTTCAGCAACAACTCATGGGCTATGAATTGGCTTCTTGCCCTCAAACAAGCCACCTGCAGGAACTGCTTTGAGTTCGCATGACAGAACGTGGGCAGCCGCTGGCAGCTGTTGTTTTGTCAAGCAAAGCCAGTTATCAAGAAGCCAGTGAGGAATAGTAACCTAGTGCCAGATCACCACTGGCCTAATGTAGTTGAGCGTATTTGTTTGCTAGACATGTCTTCTCCACACTTCAGTTGCTTCTGATAATTGGAGATCCAATAATTGATTGATTATCAGTGGCGTTGATGGTTTATTTATTTATTTACATGCATGTATAGGCCACCTATAATTACCAAGGCCTTCCTAGGTGGCTTGCAATGCATAAAGACATACTAACGGAATAAAAACAGATTAAAAACCAATTAAAACATAATGAATTCAACAGATTAAAAACCAATTAAAACATAATGAATTAAACATCTATAAAAACAATTAAAAGGGCCACAGAATACAGGCTAAATGTTAAAAAAAATC
This sequence comes from Varanus komodoensis, assembly GCF_004798865.1. Lineage (NCBI taxonomy): Eukaryota > Metazoa > Chordata > Lepidosauria > Squamata > Varanidae > Varanus > Varanus komodoensis. Next base: position 5,204,331 of record NW_025335854.1, read on the forward strand.
CTAAAAAGATAGGGAACCAAATTTAGGTAAGACTACTCCAATCGCTTAATCCTACAACTGGGGTCACTAATAAGGACCGAAGGAGGCTGCCTATTTTTCAAGGAGTTGAAGATCATGGAATAGAGCCATTAAATTAGCCATTACTAAAGTATCCCATTATCCTTCCTGGTCCAACATTCTTGGTTGAGCTTCAAAGACCTGCAAATAAACCATTGGTTTCACCAGAGATCAAATGAGGATGTTGCAGATACCATCTTCAAATCTCTTTGAAAATGATTCTTTTTGCAGCCTGTGATTCCATGATTCTCTCTGACACAAGGCTGCATTGTAGTTCTCTAACAGAATAACCACAGAAGGCATCGCACCAAACATTTGGAGAGGGAAGATTGAATTACAAATGCAAGAAATACTGGACTGATATGCGTCCAGTAGTTCTGATTTGTCATCTTAATAGGATGCGTCGATCCATTTATATTTTTCCTGTGCTTCTTCTGTTTATGGAATGCAATACTCCAGACATTTAAATTGGATTGTTGTTGCTCTTAAATTGCTATCAGAATTACTGGAAAGTCGGCTCCTATGCAAAAGCGCCTCCTGGTGTGAGAATAGAGGATCAACCTCAATGTTCAATTTTTCTAAAGAAAAACAGTCCTGGGGTTTGGCTCTATTTAGAAGCCCCGCCTTGTTGGTTGGCAGTTTTTCCTTGAACCCTTGACCACAGGGGCTAATGGAATACTATATACTGTGAAATACTGGCTCTGGCACCCTTCTTACTTCCTTACTTTATATGACCCAAGTTAAGTCCTGATGCAAAAAAACAGATGCTCAGATTGTCCCTGGCGCAGTGAAGCCCTGATCATCCTTCTTGCACTAAAGTTGCGCTTTCGATGTGTGTGCACTGAAGTTGCGCTTTAGTGCACTAAAGTTGCACTTTCGATGTGTGTGCCTGCAGGGACGGGCCAAGAAAATACCTGAAGTCCATCTGTTTGGTGATGCGGTCAAGCACAGATCAAACCCAGCTAACAGTGGTCCACAATTTAAAAAAAACCCTCCTTAAGATTTTATCTATGTCTGCTCCCAACTTTTCATGGTTCAGCTCTTAGCATTAAACAGGGGATGGGGCTGTAAGTTCCACACAAGGAGATCAAATATTACAGGTTTTAAAAAATCTATCCACTCACATCAGCTCAAACACCTGGCCACTTATTTTCAGCAAAGTCCATGTGTACCTTTGTTTGTGAGTTACTAATGAGAAATCGGTACATTTAGGCACACCTAGGAATTGGTCCAGGGCCTGTGCCAGGAACTCTACCTGTATTTGAAAATAGGAGTTTTATCTAGGCTCAAATTTCCATCCTACCTGTGCGCTATATTTCTACAGTGTCATAGGGAATCCTCAAAGGAAGTCTTCCTCAGCCTTCCAGATGTGTTGGACTACAACTCCCATCATTCCCAGACAACATGGGAATTAGTACCTGGTTGGGGAAGGGTGCTTCAGGTGTTTGTACTAGATAGCCCAACCTTTTCTCTAGAGTATAGAAAGGATGCTTAGAGAGATAAAGCTGCAGACGAAGTAAGCATGGGCTGCTTGCCAGAGAGCAACGAAAGGTGTGCTTAGGAGGCTTGGAGTAAGATTAAGAAAACTGGGAAGCAAAGTCTGCAACCAAGGTAGCAGTTCGCTCCACGAGCTGCCCCCACCTCCAACCCAGACACAAATTCATGAAAAAATCGGCAGTGGGTTCAGATGAAGCCATCTACTGAAAGACAGATTTGTTCCTGGCTGATGGTGTTCAGACCAGCAGGCCTTCCAGAGACATCATCTCGACCAGGAGGGCTTCCAGACAGAGGCGTCAGCACTAAGGGGTGAAATCACCCAGCTCCTGTGCCCTCTTTCCGCCTTGAAGTGTGTGCTAAGAAGTGGAGGGCAAAACAAACACGAGCAAAAGATGAGGTCTGAAACTGATTGAGGTGGGGCTATGGTGTGACGAAAGCCTGTTCTGGAATCACTGCAGGACTGAGGAACCTGTTAGACTGCAACTGCAGTAATCCCTGACTATGGGCCATGTGAGCTGGGGATGATGGGAGTTGCAGGGCAACAACACCCTGAGGGCCACAAGTTCCCCACCTCTGGCTGGACTAAAGGTCCAGACAACCAGAAGCCTGAGCAAAACTGGAACTTCTACATATGGAGGTATTGTGCCATTGAATTCCAGCCGCCCTACCTGTGGGCTTGCAAGAAGTTCAAATAAATCCTCAAATAAAAAGATATGCTTTTTGTCATCCTTTAATACAAACTCTGGTAGCAGTGCCCTTGCTCCTCTCCACTCAAAGGGACTAGAACTTTTTGCCCAGCCCCACACACCTGGGAAAAGCAGGCAGCCCCGGGGGCTCCACTATTCATGCATTTTCTTGCAGAGTCCGACAAGCCCCAAGCTGATCATGGATGCTGCACTTCCTTTGCAGTGTAAAAATACTTGGCCAGCTCATGCTTTGTCTTAAGGAAGCTCATGCTTCTTACACAAGACAGTTCCATAAGCTACTGCTGCACAACCACACTGCTTCCTTTTCTCCTCTTGGGAGAGACATGAGCAGGCATCAGATACCCGCTCATCAGAAGAAAAGAGAGCAAGCGATACACATGAGAATTTAGGAAGGACCCTTGATATGGAAATTGCATCTGGGGAGAAAGGAGGGTGAGAGAGAAATGTGAAGAAAAGGGGAAAGTAAGCATGGGGGATGGATGCAGGCATGGCCACTAAGGGTAAGCTCTTGGCTACAAACATACCAGAATGTAGAGTGAACTGGGGCACTTCAGAAGGTGGGCGGAGGCTCCACTTTTAAACACCCCCCATAAAAACAAACAAACCAACAAACCCTACAAGAAGAATGCTTGCAGAACATGGTGGAAGATATTTGTCATGCCTCTTCTCTGCTGAGCTAATTGACTACTGTATTCATCTGGATAAAACAAAGAAAAGATGGGGGTGAGTATCAGAGAGAATGACGGATTAATTAGATGCCAGTCAGGAGGACAGTGAATTACAGCAATTAGGTCACAAGAGATGCAAATTAGGCAATGCACAGATAATCAAGAATTGCACGGCTCACTAATCCAAACTGAAGCAAACAGTGATTCCCTTTAGCTTAAGGTATTGCTTGCCTCCCAAGTCTGTTGACTGCAACAGGCCAAGAGAATTTAGAAAAACTGGGACACTCTGTGAAGCACATGCATACCCTTGAGACCCCTTTTTGCTTAGCTACTTGGCTACTTGTGTGTCAACAAAAGACATATAGCAAGGTTGTTCGACAGGGCATAAGGTTGTTGTTGTTAGTCCCAAAGTCGTGCCCGACCCATCATGACCCCACGGACAATGTTCCTCCAGGTTCTCCTGTCCTCCACCATCCCTTGGAGTCCACCCAATCCCACACCCACTGCCCCAGTGACTCCATCCAGCTACTGCCCCCTCTGCCGCCCCCTTCTCCTTTTGCCTGCAATCATTCCCAGCATTAGGCTCTTCTCCAGGGAGTCCTTCCTTCTCATTAGGTGGCCAAAGTATTCGAGTTTCATCTTCAGGATCTGGCCTTCTAAAGAGCAGTCAGGGTTGATCTCCTTTAAGATTGACTCGTTTGATCTCTCTGCAATCCAAGGGACTTTCAGGAGTCTCCTCCAGCGCCACAGTTCAAAGACCTCAGTTCTTCAGCACTCAGCTTTCCTTATGGTCCAACCAGGCATAAGGCATGGTGGTATTATTGCCTAATGCCAATTGCCAAGGCCGGCCCTATTATTAGGCAGAGTCAGGCACTCTTTTCAGGTGGCAGATGCTGGGAGGGGGCAATCAGCCATTGGAGGAGAGAGTTGAGGCTCTGTGGACTTCCTGGTGACCTCTAAGCTAGCCTGATTCCTTCAGGTGTGAGGGAGGGCACAGCCCAATTGCCTGTATTGAAAAACTATTCAACTGACAGTCCAGCCAGCATCTCTACATGGAAAGGGAAGGGACTCCATCGGGTTTTTCACCTCAGACAGCTAAAGTTTTGGGGCAGCCCTACAAATGTGGAGCAGTTCCAAGGGGTCCCTCCTTCAATGAAAAAATCTGACTCAAATCTCATGTGTTCTAGTCCTGCAGTCTTAACCTCTACACCACCCTGGCTCTGTAGAATGACTGATTTGACTGGCTAAACCCAGCCACAGGGTAATATCCTGACTTGTATAAATGGATTGTAGGACAGGATTGGAAAACCCTTTTCAGCCCAGAGGCCAAATTCAGTTTCAGAGAATCGTTGGAGGTCCACATTCTGGTGGAGCGTAGGGCTTAAGGGGAGAGAGATAAGGAAAAAGAAAGAAAGAACCATAAGGAGAGAGAGAAAAGGGTCTGACCCAGCAAGGGTGACCAATTTTGGACAAGGATGCACCCAGCTGAGCATCACGAACCCCCCGTGGAGGGCTAGTGGTGTGAACCGTATTTTGCCCAAAATCTACATTAGCAGCCTATGTAACATTTGTTGTTGTGATGTGCCACCATCTCCACCTTATGATGAATGCCCTCCAAAATGTCTTGTCCTTAAGAATGTCACATGATGTCTCAATTTTCTCCATGTCCTTACAGGGGTTTAGGATGTTCAGAGTCTCTTCTGATTATGAAAACAGCATGCACCTTATTTCCTATTAACTAGCAAGGTCGAGATACATTGCAAGGCTTCTATCTGAATGTTAACACAAGAGCCGGCTCTGGGGATGCTTCACAGGGGTGTTCTGCAATATTTTTAAACATTTCCTCCAATTATGAAGTTGCAAAATAACCCCACCTTTAAAAATTGGATTCTCAAGGTTCTTAAATGACCCAGTAAAGAGGACAAAAGGACTTGTTACATATACTTAACATAACTTGCCTGAATGGCATCTTGTTGAAGTCTAGCCAGACCCTACCTCTGAATTCGTACAGCTGAGAAAATCGAGTATTCCAATCCCTTCACTCCAAGTCTTCCTTTGGATCACCTCCTGCTTCTCAACTCATAAGTGATCTTTGTGTTTGAAAATATCTCTGTGTGGTCTTTGGGCCATGAGAGACTTTTTAATGGATTAAACAAATACACATATTGCACAACCAGACCTTTCTAGCGTCCCCTTCTTTTTTCAGTTCCCTCTTTCCTTCATTTTCTGAAAAGAAAACACTAAACCAAAGGGAGAGAAGAAAAGATGGTGGTCCAGTCAGTGTGACCCAAAGATGTGACCCCAAACCCCTCCAGAAGTTAGTAATAGAAAACACACTCAGAGTAGAATCCTAGTAGAGAAGCAAGACCTTCCAGGGCATGTTTCAAATACAAGAACAAGTGTTAGAAGAGGTGAAGTGCAGCTGGTTCTCTCTATCTGGTTGCATCCAGAATATTAATTTAGACACAGGCCCTCATGGCTGAGTCAAGATTTTAAAAATCTGGTCCTAGACTCCAGAACAAAACACCTTGAGCTGGTGGAATCATTAAAAATAATGATTTGAATGAAGAGCGAACACACAATAAATGGAGAGCACGTTATGATTAAAGCTTAGGGCAGGGATGGGGTAAAGACACTTCTTACTGTGCATCTTAACACTTCCTTCCATGCAAATGCAGGCGCGGGTAAAGAGCTGTTTCTACAACCCACTCAGGCCAGCGTGAGCAGCCTCGAAGTCTGCTGCTTATGGAGTTAGGGCATGCGGGACTGGAACAATCAAGTCCGCAGGGGGAAACTGCCTGTGTCTTGAAGGGAGACCTCTAGAGCAGCTACTACTGTCCCGCAAGGAAACGGGGGTCTGAAGAGCCCCTTGGGTCTAAATAACTAATGTTGGTGGACCACAAGTCAAAAGCTAGCATGTTACAATCAGGCAGCAGATCAGGATCAAGAGAGGTGCTCAAGGACAAGCGATACCATCCTGCTTGTAAGGACTCACTCAAGTAGGTACTTCTAGATCTGGGAATCTTCTGATTACTGAGCTAATTCCATCAGCACTAATGGAGGGCTCTTGAAACATCTGCCAGTGTGAGGGAAATTGTGTTTAATTAAGGAACCGACAGGAGATGACTGCAAGCAAGGTACCGCCATTTATCCCTGGACTGCAATGTGGAGATACTTCAATGGGCCTACCTTACAGGGTTGTCAGAGGAAACAGTGAAATAATACATTCAATGTGCTTCAAACATTTACCATGAGCTACATAAAAAGTATTCATTATTCCAATGGTTACACTCATTCCCAGTCTACCAGACGAGGCCGGAACTTTGCCCAGAGCTGTGTGATGACAAGTGAAGTCATCTTTTCCAGCTGCAGCACATCTGGATTGAAAGGGTAGGTGGGGTTCTAATGCCGGGAACGAGCATCACTTTCATCCACAGAGAACGCTTTAATATCACAGGTGCTGCATTTTATTGTAACACAAAGGAATTCACTGGAAAGAGTCGACACTGTAAAATTAAGAACTCTCTGGTACCCAAGGGACAATTACTGAGTGTGGAAAAAAGGGCAGGTTTTTCTTTCATTCCAAAAATTCACCTCTGCTAACCCAGTCCCTAGGCTTGAGCAACTGGGTGAGGAAGGGATGGATTCTTGAACTGGCCCATGCTGTCCTGGTGTATTACAGGCTATATGCAGTCGATATCCTGCCAATTTCCAAATGTTAGTGAGGATTTTTGAAACAGATGTTCCAACTCCCAGTTGAACCTTGTAATTTCAGATTTGTTTGGATCTGAATACTTCTGTCCATCATCTCTTTCTTTTCTTCCTCCATTGTTTATTGTCCGCAGCTTCACCATCCTCAGGGGGATCGGGCATTACAAAACCATCCGTCAGTTTATAATAAACTATGGTAGAATCCGATTCAACTATCGCTAGTATGATGGAACAAGGAGGGGAAAGAGATAGGTCTGGTAATGCATACACTCCCTTCATGATCTGTCTCAACCTGAAAGAAAAGAAAGAAAACACGATCAGCCGTCTCGCCTATTCATTTCCACGTTGTTTGGTGGCTCCTTGGCCCTCATGCCCCCTTCTTCACATTTGAAAAAGTTGCACGGACCACAAATGCTTCGTTAGTGGCAGAACACGTTTAAGCTAAATACCCCGGAATGTTTGGCCCTCTTGCAGAACGCTGGTATTCTCTGTAATCTGGCCCTCGCTTCTTTTGCCTTTTCCCCAGGCCACCTCTGGAATGGGCCCCCAAAACTTTCTCTGAAATGCAAATCAGCCTGCCGACTGAAAGATGCTCCCCATTTCTGTTCAGTTTTGTCTGGAATCCTGTTGTTAGTTTCTCAACCTCAGCCTCTTCCTTCCTCTTACACACGTCAGGGTTGCACCCATAAAGTGCTTGGAAAATACAACACTGCCGAATTTTTTTAGCCATGCATGGCTTAGGACAGGGGTTGGCAACCTTTAACACTCAAAGAGCCATTTGGACCCGTTTCCCACACAAAAGAAAACACCGGGAGCCACAAACCCCTTTTGACATCTAAAATGAAGATAACACTGCATATATCATTTTTTACCTTAATGCTATGTATATCTTCATTATGATTTAGCTGCAGCTCTTGTTCAGTTGCTAAAAACTGTTATTTTTAATCTTACATTATAAACTAGTAGGACTCCTTTCATATATTTTGAATAGGAGAACAGCTTCCTGCAGAGTCAAAGTCAGTGCTAAAGGGCTGCATGCATTAAACAGCAAACTCCATAAGTTCGTCAGCAGTAAAAGCAAATGAATCTGCCCACGTATCATTAAAACATTTGGTTTTCTTCAGAAACTTTTCTTTTCTTTGATTTATCCATGGTTGGCCTGGGGTGGGGCGGGGGGCGCTCAGTAAATCAGTGTGGGTCCACAGATCGGGGCTGTGCCGGAGATATAGGTGTGTTTAGTGACTGATTAGCAGATAAACAGTCAGGTGCTGTGAATTGTGACAGGTCCCAAGCACAGCTTTTAACATTCAGAAGAAGGAGATTACATTGGGAAAGAGAGAATCTTTTCAGCAGCTTGTTTCGTGTAACATGAGAGCCTGCAGGAAGCTTGTTTAGCAGAGGAATGTAGCGATTTACTTAACTAGCTGATTGACTTAACTAGCTAGCGCTGCCTTCCTGAGTGGAGCTTTGAGATCTGCGGCTGTGCCGGCGCGTGTTTTGAGCGACGGAGCCGCAGCAGAGGGGTGCAAGAGCCATGTGGGGCTCCAGAGCCGCGGGTTGCCGACCCCTGGCTCAGGAGATGGAGCATCGCTTCCAGGTGCAACCGACCTGCACACTCCTGTCCACTTCAGAAGGCTTCCTCCAAGTGCCACTGGAAGCTTGGAGGGCAGGAACAGGGGCTTGGTGATGGCCCCCAAGCTGTGGAATTATCTCCCCACTGAGGTCCATCTGCCACCAACAATCAGCCTTTCGGAACCAGGTTAAGACATTCCTCAGCTGCCTTTCAAAGATATCCAATGGCCGATGGTGCCTATTTTAACAGTTCTGTTTTGTAGGAAATACTATTTTCATGGTTAAATTGTTTCGAACATTTAAATGGCTTTAAAATCTATGCTATTGATTTTCCAATGTTTTTATTGCATCACAGTCCTGTTTAATCACTATTGTAATCCACCTAGACCACTTCAGTGATTGGGAACGATACAAGTTAAATAACTAACCATAGTTTGCAGTTTTTGGATGGCATATACACTGACCAAACTATTGACAGAGGGTTAAAAGAACATAGGGGCTGTGGAAGGCAAGGAAAAGTCAAAGGAGATACGGCAAAGGCCATGCTCCAGAAGACTCATATCGCTTCCAAGAACATTGCAGCTCCCATCCTAACTCTGTATAAAATATATGTTTCAGTTGCGCTGCGGAGAAGGAAAACCTTTGTGTAGGTTTCATCACTAGTAGTTTAAACCATGCATTTTCAATGCTGCACAGATCAGCAAATTCTCAAACAGTGTGTCTCCTACACAGTTCCTCTCTTGGCTAAAATTAATGGGACGTGCACAGCAGCTTGGCTATCCAGCCCTTCGATGGGACTCATGGCCCATCCCAAAGACTTTCAGGCAAGCTAGTGTCGGCAACCCACAGAAGGTGCGAGGGTCTGCATTCCAGGCAGCGATGATTTGCGCAGGGAGGGCGTGTGATCAGGGAAAGAACAAATGCAAAAGTTAAATGCATTTGAAATATTGGAAGCACAGCTTTGTGATGGATGCCTGGAAAGGGCTCAGATCAGACCCTAACAGGAAGGAATTTCAATTGCCTCCACCAAACGACCGCAGCATTTTTACTGCCAAGTCTAGGGAGGAAGTCTGAACCTTATGCTCTTCTGTCAGGCAGACCCGGGGGGCGGGGTGGGGGCTGCCAGCCCTGGATGATCCTGGTGTGCCTGCCCACAGCTGGAAGGCTGCCCCATTAGACTGACAGCTGACATCAAAAACCCGGCTCTGAGGAAGACCTTCTGTCCCTCCGGTGCTGCTCCAGAGAGTTTGCAGAGTTTGCAGGTGCGGGGGCACTGGAGTTTGGGTGCGCCGTACCAGCTGGATGCTCTCTCTCTGCCTTTCCCCACTTCCTTCTGTGATTCCCTCTCCCCTTCCCTATATTTTATTATACCGGTTCGTAGCACAAAGGGTGTGCCTGAATGGCTATCCAGTGCCTGGATGCAGGACAGGGGCCAGCTGGCGATGGCCCCTCCTTAGTGATGCTGGGGGCAGGGAAGGGGCTTTCTCTGGCCCACCTTTGCAATCTTAAAATAGACAAGGCATGTTTTAAATATTTAAGGTCTATCTTGAAATGTTTACGATATATCAAGAGCAAATGGAAATATTTAAATGAAAAAGAGGTAGTTAAAGTTAAACTGAAATATAAAATTTATGAGTGGATTTACAATATTTCAGATATATCAAGCCAACCATTTGTAAGGATGCATATTCTTATTCTTATTATTTATTAGGAATAACTAGAAGCAAAAATTCATTTGTTTAAAATGTATACAAAACTGAATCTACCTATAAAATAAACAGCCAATCCTTTTCCCAAAAAAAACATGCAAAATAAATGAACATGCAATACCAACAAATAAACCAATAAGAAACCTGGGAGAAATGGTCAAATAAACCAGGGCAAAATCTGAGATCATACCGTGATAAAAAGAATAGTTAGGAATTATATTACAAAATTATAATTAAATATCTGTAAAATTAATTTTAAAATCACCCTTGCTCTTCTTTGAGGAAGAGCCCTTGCTACTCAAAACATCTTGTGACGTGTCCTACATTGTAAAGTGCCCTCACTTTCTGAAGGCTTCCTCCCCTTGTTCCCCTTTGGGCCATTATCACCTTTCAGTGCCGCCATCAATATTCCACATGGCTGGAGACTCCATGCCGTACTTGAGTGCTGAATGATTCGAAAGGGTGACAGAAAGCAGCTAAAAGGGCCCTTCCAATGACATCCCAACTTCTCTTCTATGCTGCCCATCAGGAGGCATTTGATGCACGAGCCATCAACTGGTACACTCTCAAGCCAAAGGACAGCCCTTGCTATGCAGCTGTCCAGCCAGGGTAAACGGAGAGGAAAATATGACCTCAGCTTCTTCACTAAGCACCAAGAATGGTTCGAACTGCCTGCATTAAATTCTGGAGAAGATGACGAGAACAAACCAAAGGAATCGCTACGCAGTTCAAGTGGCCAGCAAGATTCTGGATGGGTAATGAACTAGGGGCTCACCAATCCCTAGGAAACGGCATTATTCCTTCTGGTTGTCCACCAAGAAGATAAGGAATGAGAGACAACGTTGAGCCTTCCCTTACTGTACAAATTCCCCCAAGGCAACAAGCAAAATGGTGGCAGTGGAAGAGAGCAGAGGTCACTCCACCTCCATTCCTTGGAGCTTGAGGCCACAGAGGCTCTCTCATGATAGTCCTACTTTAGGTAGCTCCACTGAAATGAAGAGAACTTCAGCTGGAAGGATAATGACCCCACAGAGCCTTCTGCTGGCATTTGTTCTCCTCCTCCTCAGCCAGCTCCGTACAGCTGCTTTTTCCAAGGCTGCCAAGAAAACAGGAAGCAATTCAGACTCCCTTGCGCTTTGGCCTCTCTGCTTTTCCACCAACCTCCATGGGGTGGATGGGAAATGAACTGCCAGCCATATAAGCCACCTGCCTCCATACAGTTAGGAATCGACAACTGACAACTCCTTCTGCATTCCCATGCAGCTATTGTGAACGGGCGGAGCAAAGCGCAAGGGAAAGAACTGACAGGTGGCAGGTAGGTACCAGGAAGCCAGTTTGTCTTCTGAAGTGAGAGCAACTCAAAACTGCAAGGAGCTACGGTCAATACTACACTACCAGTCTCAAAGCACAAGTGCCCCAGTTGGCTGCCATGTGGGCATTCTGTGCTGGATATGATTTAGAGCAACCTTCTCCAACTGGTGGCCTTCAGAGGCATCAGGACCACAACTCCCAGAATCCCCATTCAACAGGGCCATTGACTTGGAATTCTGGGTCCTGCAGGCCAAGCCTGTCTGGAACGCACAGGCTTGGGAAAGGCTGATTTGGAGAATACCCAATGAAGGAAGCCATCTCTGCAATTAAGGAAGCCCACGCTGCCAAGGGGTCATGGTGGGGCCGACAGTCAGGATTCCCGATAGGCTCTGCTTCTACAAAGTTATTTGTGAAAGGAAAGAGGAATCCAACTGTGATGCTCTTTGTCATGACACTGAAGCCACTGTCTAACACATCTGCCATGAATGAGGATACTGACAGTTGATACCCTTATGCACATTGCCCAGGAAGATTTTCTACTTCAAAGGCACCGGTTGGGGACCAATTCTTGAAATTCCAGTAGCAGAAAGAGACAGGGACTCTCTCCATATGCTGCACATTTCCTGATGATTATACCTTTGGACATCTGAAGACCACACCGACAAGCTCAAAAGTACACTACACCACTGCTAGGTAACTTTAGATCAGGGTTCCAGGACCACACGTGGGAATTTGAGAAACCGTTGTGAGTACAGCCACAAAAGGGCTGTCATTGTGTAACCATGCCGGAGGAACTCCTGGGAAAACAAGATGGCAGCAGCTGAACGCTCCCACTTCCCTTTGAAGCAATCCCGACTGGAAGAAGAGCTGTAGAGACCAAGGAAGCAGAGACCGAGGAAAAGGTTCTGGGCTACATTGGTGCATCCGCTGTATGCGCTCACAGTGCAATGCTATGCACAACCACTTCTGCATGTCCAAAGGCATTCCAACAGGATGACAACACAGGAAAATTCTACTCCAGAAAACCTCTTTCTTTACAGAGAAGTAAAAAGCGTATGTGGTAAAATGACTATTTTGGGCTCAAAACACTCATCCAGGAAGGGTTAAGGATGTTTGTTAAAGGCCAATGGTAAAGTTTGCCTAGAAGACCCTGATTTAGTACTATGAGTATTTCAAAGGTTTTTGCAGATAAATAGCTACTGGGCAGCTGAAGAGATGAGCTAATATGACATGGTTACAGCCAAAACAAGATGTCATTGCTTTTGCAATTTTTATTTCCACTCGGCTCAGAAAAAGGGTATCTGAAGCTAGACATGTGCTATCCATTCGTGAAGGTGATTATGAACCTTTGTTCCACTTTTCAACACAGAAACTGGGGATTCAGGCTGAGCTGAGAAATGCTTCAGAAAAATCTCCCATTGGCAGGTCTGGTCTGCAAACTCCAGTCTCGAGGATATTTATGGAACAGCCTTCCTGTGGACGCTTCCAGAATGCCAAATTGTTCTTGTCTTGGTGTTGTTTTTCCTCGCTAGGACTGCCTGGCCACTGAATCATCCCTCTTTTCTTTCATTCAGCCTTGCCCAGCCAGGCACCGTCCAGATGTCTTCAGACAAAACTCTCAATAACCCCGGCCAGGGGATGGAACTCACAGCCCAATGCATCTGGAGAACATCAGCTCGGGGAAGACTGCACCCAGCCCGTGACAAGGCCCCGTTTCATTGCTGCAGCATGCTTGCAAAGGACTTATGCCACCCCTCAAACACGGAGAATTGCATTCTCCCCCCAGTGAGAACAGTGGGAAAGAGATCAAACCTGCAGGTGGGGTGCAGTGCATTTAAACTGAGCAAGGGGTACTTTTTTGTCTAAGCACTGTGCAATTCACCCCTCTGTCCGTGGGAGAATCCACACCACATTTGGACGCATGCTCACAGGGGCAAATACAATATGTGAACTGATCTTTCACAGAGAGTGAAGCAGTTCCCATATTCACCAACAGGGAATCCTAAATGGCTGATGGGAAAGCACGTATGTGCTCTTCTCCTGAAGATACATATAAATGCAAATATAATATAAATGCAAATGCAATAAATGCAATAAATAAATATTAAAGGTCCAAGTGGAAATCTCTATCAGCCGGTCTCTTGGGTACTGATTTCTTCAACAGATTAGCTCTTGAGCCTTCTGCCTCCAAGGTGGCTTAGAGGAAGAGATAAGAAGCTATAATAAAATCCTAAAATAACATGCTGTGATACAACCTGGAAGGATAAGGGAGAAGATAAGGGAGAACATGCTTCAATCGTCAAAGGTTAAGGAGATCGCTTTTTAATTTGCACCTTAAAAGACAACAGAGGTAGTGCAAGGCAGATTTCTATATGCAAAACATTCCACAAATAGGGTCCCATCACAGTAAAGACTTCCTTCTCTACTGCCATGTACCAAGTCTTTGAAGGAGAGCTTCCAATGAGGGTCTTCATCAATGGGACAGGTCTCCTGCTATCCAGGTCCCAGGACACTTAGGGCTTTGTGGTCAACACCAGCTATTGGAACTGAGCTCAGAAACAAAATGGCAACCAGTAAGGAAGGAAGGCCTGGAATGGTCCATTCAGCCAATCCTGGCTAATAACTCCGCTGCCATACTGAGAACCAGATAAACTTTCCAAACAGAGGTACGTGTCAAGGCAGCCTTCCCCAGGCTGCTACCTTCCAGCTGTGTTGGCCTAAAACACATCTGGAAGAAGCGGGCTGAAGAAGGCTGCCCTGGGGTTCTGCCAGGCGTTGCTAAGCAAAATGGAAGCACTCCAGCATCCTTAAGCATCGCCATTCTCCCTTCAGTCTGGCTACATGCACCAAAGCAATCCCTTTGCGGAGGCTCACTTACCTCTCGTGGCTGAACGGCACGTGGGCAGGAGTGGGCAAAACCGCCTGGGCATCCTCAGCCTCTCTCTCTCGCCCACAAAGACCCACAAGCTGGAATTCTGGTAGCCCAAAGTAAGAAACCTCATGCCAGTTTCTAACTGAAAGGAATAGCAGAGACAGTAAGAAAACAAGCAAGCCAAAAGCAGTGAGCCTGAACAAATATAAAAATCATTACGTCTTCCATTTTGGAGCTCCATTTTTACACAGCTCTCTAGGTCTGATTTCCCTCACCTGAGGCAGTATCCAGTTACCTGTAACTGGGGCCAAGCCAGTCCCCACCACACCGATACCTTTGTGCCAGCAGAGCTGAATACTGGCACAAGAGAGAGTTAGCAGTTAGAGGGATAAGTCCTGAAACAAGTAGAAATGCCTATTTCTGGAATAGGGCAGTCAGCAGAACTCCCTTACATGAACTCTGCCAACCTGTACTTGATGCTGTACTTTCATAGAATGATAGAATCATAGAATAGTAGAGTGAGAAGGGGCCAAGAAGGCCATCCAGTCCACCCCCTGCTGTTGCAGGACACCACGTCACGCCATCCCACTCAGAGGGCTGTCCGATTTATTTCACTGTATTAACATCCTGGGACTTTTAGCGAAGGGCAGTATATAAAAGCCTTAAACAAACAAACAAACAAACACGTCCTGTTGCAGAACTGAGTATTTCCACTTGCCCCTGGAAGAAACATAGAAACAGAGTGAGTCAGGAGGGACCTCCCGGGTCATCTAGTCTGACCTGCGGCACTAGCCAGCTCCGCTCACGACATGCCCACCATGTACATGCCCAGCCTATCTTTGAACACCTCCACCTCAAGGACATCCTGTGGAAGCCCATTCCACACCCTCGGGGTCCTGACTGTCAGGAAGTGCTTCCTGGCATCTAAATGGAGCCTTGGTTCCCTGAGCTTTGCTCCACTGGAGTGCGTCCTGCCTTCCTCTGCAGGGGAGAACAGGTCTCTGCCCATCTCCGTGTGACACCCCCTCACATACCTGCATGTCGCCAACAGATCCCCTCTGAGTCTCCTCTTCTCCAGGCTGAAGAGACCCAGTTCCCTCAGCCTCGCCTCATACCCCATCCCCTGCAAACCAGCCACCAACCTTGTGACCCTACACTGCACTGACTCCAAGCTGGCTGTATCCTTTCTGTAATGAGGGGCCCAAAACTGAGCACAATACTCCAGTTGCGGGTGCACCAGAGTCGTATAGAGTGGTAGTAATGCCTCTGTTGATCTAGAAGAACCAAAGGCAGTGACCCATGTGCCTCCCAGATCTTGTGGACTCCAGCTCCCGCCAGGTGCAGCCAACACAGCCAGTGATCTGGGGTCGTCCTACATAGCAGTTTGTTTGTTTATTTATTAAAGCATTTTTATGCCGCCCCATTCGCCGAAGCCTCGGGGCGGCTTACAACAATAAGTTAAAATAATTATAATATCAATCAAAAATATAAACATTAAATTAAAAATACAAAAATACAGTATAAAATAAGCCGCCCTGGCCAGATAAAATCCAATAATATTAACAGTTAAAACGCCGCTTGAATAAAAAGGAGGGCACCAGGCCAGGAAAGGCTGTTCCAGTCACCACCACGTATTCTCGTGCGTGGCTTGCGCTTGGGAGGTCCTTGCGGGCGGGGGGTCTCCTAATTTCCTTTGCACCTTTCTCCAATGGTTAACTGCTTTTAATCTTGCAAGATTAAAAGCAGGCTATTTTGAGAGAGAATTACTAAAAGTAACCCTAATATTTTCCAGAATGCAGGATTTTTAAAAGTTTAAAAATCACTGGGTTTACAGGTTCGCCTGATCCATATCTGCACATTGAAGTGATGCCTGCAAATGTGTGATGATTTCATACCTCACCAGAAAGGAATTCTTAGCATTTGCATTAAACTAGAACATATGCCATAACAGTTTGATTTTTTTTAAATATTATTTCACTGCCTGTCCTTGAAAGTAACTCCACAAACTTACCTTCTAAGAGGTCTAAGTAAACTAAGAATGCGGTGTACACACTTGTGCTGTCAGCCACATCCAATGACATCATCTTGGTGAACTGAAACACACAAAAGGAAGCAATGAGTGTAAACTCTACTGGGACAGAGACTGGGGAGATCAAATTCCATGCAACTAAACCCAAACAGAACTGAATGCACAATTTTTGGAAGTGTTGGCAGAAACCCCCAGCAAGTGCGACAAAAACAAATTCTTTCCAGAAAAGGGCAGCAGGAGGAAAAGGCCTGTTAAAGGATTTACTGCTAGATCAAATCTGCTATAAGAGTAGCAAAACATGTTTTCAAAATGCCAAAAAAACCCTGTCCTTCAAAAGTTCAGAGTCTGGGAGGACGGAAAATATTTAGTAAGGCCAGTTGTTCATAAAAGCAGGTCTCACTTGGCCTTAAGTTTCCGGGAAAGTGCAGTAATACTCAGTTCACAAACACTTTTGTTCGCGAACAATTCGGTTCACAAACAGAAAGTTTGGCAAAATTTCGCTTCCGTTCATGAACTTTGCATTGGGTGATGAACACGATCGCGGCCATCTTCCCCACACCGTGACCACATGTCAGAGTATGTTCATGTGGGAGAGATGGCCATGTTCATGTTCGCACGAACACGATCGCACCCATCTTCCCCGCTCTGACACGTGGTCATGGCTTCCTCTAGTCGAGATTGTGGTCGCAGACTCTCCCTCCAAACAATAACCTTTCCCACCCACCTTCCTGTCCTCCATGCCAGAAGTCTCCTCAAGCAAGGTTAGTGTTCTCTCTCTTCATACTGTACTGTACTTTGTTTCATATTTTTGTGGTAAAAAATTTTACATATGGTTCAGAATGGATTAACCTTATTTTACATTGAACCTTATGGGCAAATTTGATTCGGTTTGTGACCAATTCAGTTCACGACCGGAACTATGGAACGAATTAAATTCGTGAACCGAGGTACCACTGTACTGCATTACATCAGTGTTTCCCAGTAAAGGTGACGCTGTGAGAAACTGTACATAAATCCAAATAGGAGACGGTTTGGCTCGGGGCTCCTTCTGAAACATGGGATTTGAGCTAGAACTCAGCTGGAGCCAAAAGAGCAGCAGTCAAAAGAGAAAAGCCCAGCTTCTGAGTATTTGTGATCAGATAATCCAGAGCAACTTTCCCCAGCTTGGTTCCCTCTAGATGTTTTGGACCAGATTTTACAGTCTTTTGACCCTGTGCTCCCCAATGCCTGCTGATCAGAGGACAACACTACATCACCAATTCCACCTGAATACACAAGCCAAGGTAGACTGCCAGAGTAAGACCTAGCCTTCATTCATGAGTTTCCCAGTTTAGTTCCCTGTATACCTGACACACACTGCTAATGCTTGGCAAATATCTAGTCACCTTTCAAATTAGCCCAGGAATTAAAAATGGTCATGGATGCTTTGCTACTTGGAACCTCAAAGAATATGACCCATGGAAAAAGTATGTGGAGCAGAGCCTTCTTGATGGTAGCACCCCAACTCTAATATTCCTTTCTAGTTGATATTCAGACCATTGTCATTCAGGTACCAGTGACGGATGTATTTATATGTACAAGCTTACAAGTGTAAGCAAGTGTTCATCTGTTTTCCAATGTTTTTATACTATTTCATTGCGTATTTATAATTTCAGAGTTATACTTTTGACAATGTTCTTTCGTACGGTTATTAGCTGTCCTGGGATGCCTGTAGGAAAGTGTCCAATGTAAATATAAACCACTGTACTGTTAGGAACTTACAGAAAGGTTCAACCCATTGAAATGTTTCAATCCATTTATAGAGCTCAGAGTCTCCTGTATATTAAGAATTAAAAGCCAAAAAGCTAAAGATCTGCATTGTAAAGTTAGCATTTTATAGGCTTGAACAAACTAATACCTTCCCAGACCTCAGATTAATTGTGTTATACAACCTGCAAAACAAGCTCTCTTTCAACATGCCAAATTCCTAAGAGGGTTATAACAGTAAAAAGCACATCAGATCGTGGAGTTTTGCATCCTGACAAAACTATGCGACCCAACCAGCTCAGACAGAGAACTATTGTCAAGAGTTCTTAAAACCTGCACATACCTATGCCAAAAGAAGTTGTTTTTTAAAAAGTTATAGCATTGCAATTTCTTACACATATCTGAGATGAACGTGGAGCTTTCAGATACTTTACAGGCTCCCAGTGGACTGGGTACTTTCATATTCAACACCCACTTAAATACTCAACACCTGCTGAATCTAAGGAGTCATTTGCACAATCCTATGCAGGGGTGTGCAAGCTGGACAATGAAGAAAGCTGGCAGGAACAAAGTGATGCATTTGAAACATGGCTCTGGAGGAGAGCTTTGCAAAGGCAGAAAGTGGACAGAAAGACGAGCAAATGGATCCTGGATCAAATCAAGCCAGAACTGGGCCTGGAAGCAAAAATGACAAAACTGAGGCTGCCAAACTTTGGACACATCATGAAAAGGCCTGTAATAAATAGAATATTTTGGACGGCCCACATGCATAGGACCAGCATAAATCAGAGATGACTTGACATTAAGTAGCAACCAAAGTCAGGATTGTTACTTAGCCATCTACTTGAGATATTTACATCCCGAACATTTTGTGCTATTTTCATATTAAATAGGATCTCCTTTTATGTGTTTTAAGAAGTTATACATATTATTATCGCTTCACAAGTTACAAACCTGAGCTGGGACAGCTCCAGGTCAGTCCTGTCTCCACAGAAGCCAAATCTACCCCCTTAGCCATTGTCTGGAAAAAGGAAAGAGGAAAAAAAATGCAAACAAGTAGCAAATTAATTTTGGCATCGCAGGCATCAAAGCATCGATTTCTGTCTCTTGGCTGGAAATGTGGCTAAGGGCAGAAGAAGCTGCCCCCTCGCAAGAAAAACACCCCCCCCACACACACACACACACACACGCGCATCAACAAAATAGAGCAGCAGCGGGTGTTCACTTTGCACCGGTTTTTCTGCAAAACCTCTGCCAGGAATGGCAAGAAGCCCTTTCCCCAGTCCCGGATTACTAACCGTGGGATGGGCGGCCAGCCAGTCCCCGCGAAGCGCCCATTCCCCGGGCTTTGGGGCTTCCTCCTCCGGCCCAGGCTGGCCGGAGCCCCCCGGCCGCGAAGCGTCACCAGCCGCCGCCGCCCCGTGCCCGGAGCGGCTCCCGGGCGCTTCCATGCTCGATCCGCGTGCAGCTCGGCTTCGTTCCCCCGGTGTCTCCACATTACCTGTCCCGCGTGGAACATGCTCGGAGCTCAAAGGTTCCTACTTCAAGCAGGCAAACGAGCTAGAGAGGTACCTTTTCTTCCAGGGGCATGCAGGTAGAAACCGTAAATATCGGCGGGCCAGGCTTATTGGTAGAACTTTATTGCGGTATAAATATAAAATAGTGTGAAAACAGGAACTTTTAAAAATAGAGCTTGAAAAGTGGAACTTGAAAAGTAGAAATATAGAAAGTCCAGACTTATTTCTCTAATTAAAACTGGGTAAAGACTAGATGAAAATGGCAAAAGCCTCCTTTTATGAAAAGAGAAGGTGCTGGCATGTACCAAGAAGGGGAAGCAACACCCCACAGCCTGCTATTCTTCCTGACCTGACTGCCTGCAGCCTGCTGAACCACGTGCAGTTCCCACCTAAGACGCAATTCTTTGCAACTTTGGACGGAAGAAAGGACTACAACTCCCAGCATGCTGAGCGGTTCCAGGTCCGTTTTTCTGGCTCAGCCTTGGATGGTGCTCTTAATACCCCTTGCCAGATCTTCCAGATTTGCTCTCTTTGAATGGCAAGCAGCTTCACCTACCGAACGCAGCCGATGCTTCCCTTGATCGCTGTCCAATCGCCAAAGGGCTCTCAGCGGTTTACAAACCCAAATATGCAAAGTCATAATGTAATATAAAACAATCCGCATGCAGGAATATAGAACGATTTTGCATGGTCAGCAATAACAGGCCCAGAACCCGTTAAAAACATAAAAACATTATCAGATGCTATCAGGTGTCTGTCTATAAGGAAGTCTTCACCAGGCACAAGACAGGTGACAACGTTGGCACCAGAAAGCCTTCACTGGGGGAGTGTTCCATAGTTGAGGGGACCATCACCAAAAAGTCCCTGTATTTTAGATGGGTTGGAGTACATCCAACTTTCTCAACCTGATGCCCTCGGCCAAGGATTATGGGAACTCTAGCCCAAAACATCCAGGGGGCATAGGGTAAGCTAGATACCAGAGTGTACAACTATTGGCCCTGTTCTTTGGTTGCAACGCCCATCATCCCTGGCTACTGGCCATGTTGGCTGGCAAGAGCTGCTGTCCAACATCTGCAGGGCCTCAGGTTCCCCACTTTGGGGTCAGAATGAGAGAAAGCAATTTTCTCAAGCAATTTTCTTTCCTTTGACCTGCATCTGAACTCATTCCACCTTCAGCAGCTGTCCCCCAAGGGATGAATCCTCCCATTCTGGGAGACTGAGCCAGTTCCAGCCTTAGGCAACTAATTTTAAGTGTCATTAAAGGGCAGCAATTTTTGAAACTTAATTAATGACTATTGTATTTTATTGCCAGAGACAGTAGAAGATTCTCTGCCTCAGGTGCCAAAATAGCTTGGTAGAATTGTGGGGAGGTCCCACTCTGCTATCCTGAGCACCAAAATATTTGGGTCTGGGGCTGACTTTCATCAGTTTCATCTCCAACATGCTGCTGCCCATAAGTGAGAAATCCTAGCATTTCTATGCCTTTCAGAAGGAAATAAATTGACTAACTACTAACACATTTACAAATAACTTGTGTGTGTGTGTGTGTGTGTGTGTGTGTGTGTGTGGGGTTACACTGGAGAGCCAGTGTGGTGTAGTGGTTAAGGAGGAAGGACTGGGACTCAGGAGATCTGGTGTCTAGTCCCTGCTCAGCAGTGGAACTCACTTGTTGACTTTTGGACAATCGCAGTGTTCCCAGCCCAACTTACCTCACAGGGTTGTTGTGAAGATAAGATTGGGAGGAGGTGGAAACCAATTATGTAAGTCATCTTGCACTTCTTGGAAGGAAAAGGGGTGAGAAATAAATATAGCAAGCATATAAATATATAAAAATCTCTTTCTAATGTCTTTATTAGAGGACAATGCAGCAGTTTTATTTATTTTATTTTTCTATTTATATCCTGCCTTTTTCCTACAAAGGGCTCAAGGCAGCTTACATCTCGTCCTCCATCTTAATCAAGTTCAGGCTTGATTATGAGCATATGTACAAAAATGGACATTTCAGCAGAAGTTCTCATAATTTCCCATCTAAATATGCCAAAGGGATGCAGTTAGAATGTATTTTACCAAATGTGAGATCCTATCCCTGTTTACAGAAAAATAAGGCTAAAGTCCCCCCAGTTCTTGGAGATATAGGCCATTTTTTCTGTCGAACTGTGCACAAAATGGTTCCCTGACAGATCTTCTCAGAGCAGAGTGAGTTCCAGCCCCTACCTTTGTTAGCAGTCTCAGAATGTCATCATAAGAAGCTGGTGTCTTTGATTTTTATCTAAGATAAACCAGCAACTTTTGTAAACACATCACTTACTGGGTTGAGACACAAGGATAGCCCATATGGGGTTGAGTATGGGGTTGACACTGGGTTGTACTTGAAACACGGGTTTATATGATCTGACACCAGCTGCAGCAACAATCCATGGCTTATTAACCACAAATAACCTACAAAGAGAAACCATGGTTTGTGGCTGGATTATAAACTGTGGGTTGCTCACCAAGGTTTGTTATTTCAGCTATTTTCAAAGGAGGTTTTGGATGGATTACAAATCGAATAAACAATGAACAAACGTCTGCCCTTCACGACTGTCTGCCTTTTGAGTGACTACTTCACATCTATTTTCTCAATTACTCTTACAGCAATTGTGTAAGACAAGTCAATGTTCTGGTCCCTGAAGGTGACTGGGTTCGCATTTCATGACAAGCAACCCTGTGTGGTTTCCACAGTGCAGGTTTCGGGTTGGGTTTTTTTTTTTTTTTTTTGCCTGGATGTGCCTGACAAACAATTGAGCAGTTTCAATCCTAGCATGGTTTCCATTCTCTTTTCACAGTCCGCCCAGTGTTGGCGCATGGCATCAGCAACCAAGCCTGGAATTTATTACCATGGTGGATGGAGGGAAGAGCTCCCATAACAGCTGCCACTCTTTCCAGGGGACTCTGTGGTAGCTGCATACCAGGACTGTGAAAACCACAATGCTGGGTTCAGACGATCAGAGAAACCATGGTGAAGTGTGGAAACTGTAGAACAGACCGTTGATTGTTTCTTACCGTGGTTTCTATAAACCAAATGTGTGGACAACAAAACAGATCATCCCCTGCATGAAACCACTGTGGCTTGGCATGCCATACAAACCCGCCCACTAACTCTCCGAAGACCTTCTGCAGAATTCCATGGCAAAGGTCTCATGCATTAACAAGGCAGTATTAAGACTATTATACTGGAGTGATTGCTGTTGGACTGAGTTCAGGTCCCTGTGCAGCCACAAATTCTCAGCCTAACCTGCCTTACCAGAATAAAAAAGAGTAGAAACAGCAGACTGGGCATTCTACTTCAGCTTCAAACTCTCTAAACTCAGATGAAGGACATGTGTAATGTGTGAATGACCTCTATTCAAGCCCTGTCAGCCCTGCCCACTTTCCTACTTTCTTCGAGAATGAAAGCAGAGTGTTTCAGCATTTCAGTCTCACCTCACAAGAAAGAAAGTTCTACATGTCTGATCTCATTAAGTACCTCCTAAAATAATCCTACAAATTGGCAAACCATTAAAGGTTTTCTTTTTGCCTTCTGGGGAATGTTAATTGAAAGCATAATATGGGAAGAAAGATAGCATGTTAACCTTCTGACAAACCCACGGACTTGGTTTGTGGGAAATGGTCCCACATGTATTTAAACTGATTTCCTATTGTTACAGCTGAAATATTTATAGCCTTGTAAACAATCAGAAAATTAGTGTTACAACAGCAGTTTCTGGAACTTCTCATGTGTGAGCATTGTGAATGAAGTTGTCAAATATATTTACAGCATTTGTTTTATTTATTAAGAAAGACCTCTGAGGACAAATTCGAATTGAGAAAGAGGAGCGTACCGATGTCTGTACAAAGGTGTACCGATTGGTGTGACATCGGCGTCTGCGTGGCCTCTCTTGACATCCCGAAGAAGGTGGTTGTTGATAGAGGCTGGGTCGAACTTGCAGCGGCCACTGTGAGTCTGAGTTCTGTTTTGTAACATTCTCCCATGCACTTCCTGAATGGAATCACAGACCGGTGGTGAGAGGAGAGAGGGACAACCAGATAGAGGGCCACCGACAGAGAGGAGGGGACACCAGCTGCTGAGCTTTTTTCAAAGCAGGAGCTATGATTCCATTCCCCTAAAGTCCAGGATCACTGGAGCATATTCCTTGCATATATTCCAAGTGATAACAAGGCTTTCAAATTTTCCTATGTAATAATGTCCTACAGAGGACCAGAGAGACTGAGATTTAGATCTCATCTTTCTTCTTCCTGCAAGGAATCCGGAGTGTCTTCCAAAGTCCTCCTCCTCTCATTCTTATCCTCACAACAACCTTGCGAGGCAGATGCAGCTGAGAGGCAGTGACTGGCCCAAAGTCAGCCAGCTGGACTTCACGCTGAGCAGGTACTAGGACTGTCCCTCCCTTTTCTTCCTGCGAGTTCCTGTCCCTTTCTAGCGTTTTCAAGCCAAGCACCTTGAGGTGGCTGGATGGGGTCACTGGGGCAGTGGGTATGGGTGGACTCTGAGGGATGGTGAAGGACAGGAGAGCCTGGAGGAATGTCGTCCATGATGGGTTGCCCAAAGTTGTTCCCAATCATGATGGGTCAGGAACAACTTTGCGGCTAAACAACAACCTCCTTGCGGGGTAATTTATACCTCCAATTAAATCTTAAGGTTGCATTTCAGTTGGATAACCTGGAATACTGTGTCCAGTTCTGGGCACCAAGATGTAGAAAGATGCAGGGAAATTAGAAAGGGTCCAGCGGAGGGCAACAAAAATGATCCAGGGTTTGGAAACACTGCCCTGTGTTGAGAGATTAGGAGAACTGGGCATGTTCAGCCTTGAGGAGAGAAGACTGAGGGGGGAACATGATAACCCTCTAGAAGTACCTCAAAGGTTGTCTCAAAGAGGGAGGTCAAGCTCTCTTCTTGCTAATGCAAGTGTGCAGGACATGGAATAATCATTTCAAGTTGCGACAACCCAGATTCAGGCTGAACATCAGGAAAAGCTTCCTCACTGTCAGAGCAATGCACAGTGGAGCCAGCTGCCTGGAGAGGTGGGGGGCTCTCCCACACTAGAGACCTTCAAGGCGAAACTGGGCAGCCACCTGAGTGGGATGGTGTGACTTGGTGTCCTGCAACAGCAGTGGGGTGAACTCGGTGGCCTTCATGGCCCTTTCCAACGCTCGCCTATGATTCTATGATTCTGCGTTCTTAAAGATCAGCGCAGCTTTATGCATTGGACCTACGCAGTCTGACAAGCGAGCAGCCCTGACTGCAGCGGAGCTGACTCCGGAGTAATCCTGCGCAGCCCTGCTGGGCACGCGAAGTGCCCCTGCGGCTCCCAAGCTGCGCTCCCGACCGCGCAGAAAACCGGGCTCGCCAGGAGCTTTCTCGCCAACACGCAGCGCGAGGGAGCTTCGCTGGCGTGAGATTCCACGCACCTGCGAGACTCGGAGTGGCGCAGTCCTGAACCCCCTCCGTCCCACGGGCCGCCTTCCTCTCGGGGAAGATGCGCTCCAGCTGGGCTGGGAGCGGCGGAAAGGACTAAAAGCCGAGTCCAAGGGAACATGAAAACTGCCGCACGCGTCGGCCACTTTCTTGCTTAGTTTCCCGCCGTGCCTGCTCTTCGTTTTGCAAGCGTGTTTCTTGCAACGATGGCTTCGTTTTAAGTGTTTTAAACTCAATTATTTTGTTATAATTTGTATTTTAATGATGTTTCCTTGAATTGCGTTTCGTTTAGCAGATCGGAGGGGGAACGCGCGTGTGCGAGGAACCAACCGAGGGAGAAAGGGCAGCTGAAGACTCGTGCTCGCTGCAAGAGTTGCGAGGAGAGGGATTGGCGGCGGGTTTGCCGCCCCCGACGCGCCTTTTGCGGAGAAGGACCAGCCTCCGCCCCCCCACCCCCTCCCCCTCCCCCTCCTCTGAGCAAATAAAAAAAAGAGAAAACAAGCGTGTCTGGGAGGCGGCGGAAACTGCGGGAGCGGCAAGCCCGGTCTCCCTCGCTTCCCTTGCAGCCGCTTCGGCAGGTACGCCTGGAGAGGCGCAACGCTGCGCCCCAGCGCGAGATGGCTGCGCCGCTCGGCCGCTGCTCCAGCAGCTCCTTAAGCCGGCTTCTGCTGCCGCTGCTGCTGCTGGTCCTGCGCGGCTGCACGCCCACCTCCCCGCCGGAGGACGCCCCGGAGCCGCCCGGCCCGGACCCCCTGCCGGAATCCGCCTTGCAGAAGCCCACCGTCTTCCTCGCCGTGCTCGCCAGGAACGCCGCCCGCTCGCTGCCGCACTTCCTCGGCTGCATGGAGCGGCTGCACTACCCCAAGAAGAGGACCGCCGTGTGGTGAGTGGGCCGAGGGCCCCTGGGGGCATCCCGCCGCTGGGGGGCTCCCAGGGCGATCGTGGGGGCCAGGCGCGTGCTGGCGTCGCTCCCACCCGCCCGCGGACCCCCCAAAAGTTTGCTTCCAGGACTGGTGCGCGAGGGGCGCCGTGACGGGGAGGAGGGGAGGCTGAGCGGGCAGGTACGGCCCTGGGAGGGGCGCCCACTGATGCAGGGGGGCACTGGGCTTCAGAAATCCGCGGTGATGCTTCCCACGGCGCGGAGACCCCGTTTGCCACCTGCCCGTGTTTGCACGGCACACGCTTCTCTTGCAGAAATCCGGGCGCCCTCCTCCAAAGCGGGGTTGGCAGCGAGCGCGGCGGGGAGCTTCGGGGGGGGGGGGGGGAATGGAGGGGGGAAAGATGCACGAGGAGGGAGGGGGATCCGGGGGGGTCCTGAGATTGCATTTCGATGCAGTTGGGGGCAAGCGCCGGCGAACTCGGTGGGGCTTGCTGAGTTCCACACCTCCCCGGCGTGATGGCTTTGGCGAGGAAGGCGGCATCCTGGAATAACGCGTGATTTAAATGTGGGGGGGGGGGCTTGCACCGTGCGTCGAGGGCTGTAGGAAAGGAGGGGGGTCATCTCCCTCCGCCTTCCCCTCCCCGGTGCTGCAGGGCAGGAGAGGGGAAGCCTTGTGGCTCGGGAGCGTGTGGCGTTATGTCTTGGCTGCCTCTGCGTTGGAGGCTTTCCAGGAAGGGCATTCGTGGAGGCGACGCGCTGGTAGGCTCTGGCGAAATCCAGCTTGGCCTCTCTACCCTCTCTGAAATCCAGCTTGGCCAGCTGAACGACGGGCAGGGGGCTGGCTGACTGGCCGAGCCCCCCCCCGCCCCCAGGCGCCTTTTCTGCCCTCTCTAAGCAGCAGAAGCTCAAACATTTTATACCCCATTTTATTAGGGCTTTCCCAGCAGCTGCATCCGGGTAAGGTTTGTTGGAAGGAGCCGATGTGGAAGGGACTGGTGGGGATGAGTCCTCCATCCCTGCTGTGAGAGATCTGAGTATGTTTGTGTCTGCAGAGAGGATAAGCCAAGAAGATGTTCCATGGGGTTCTGGGCAGACCCAGATGGAAAATCCCTTTCCTTCTGGTCTAACTGTAGTCACAGCCCCCAAAAGCACTGACAGAGGAGGTAACTAATTCATGTGTTTAGGAAGAAGGGCTCACGCAGTAGAAGAAACAGTGAAGGAGGCCAGGCATCGGTTCCAGTGACCCAAGTGTTTCATCCTTTCCAGACAAAAGTTGTTTCTCGGCAAAGACTTTGCCGAGATTTACTGCCAAATAGTATGTTCTGAGTGGAACTTTCACACCTGAGATTTACCTCATTTTGTAGATGACAAAAATCTACTCCGAGATGGTTTCTCAGCCAGGATAAAGCATCTTGGCAATGCCTTGCCCATGAACAAAGTCTGGGGCCAGACAACATGAGAACTGACCTTCAGGTATTGAGTGCGAACTGCAGTTGAATCGTGGGTTGTTGTGCTGTGTGAACCCAGTCACGTGAACAAACCATGGTCTGCGAACCACAAACAACCATGAAGAGAACCCAGATGCTATGGCAGTTGGACACTGTAGGTGCTGTTGCCCTTGGTACAACTCTCCAGAGTGACTCAGGTTACATCCCTAATTTTTACTCCCTTCCTTTTCTTTTTGCTCCTTCTGTCCCTGCTACTATATCAATGACTTACCTGTTGACAAATTTGTTACATCGTGCTATTCAGCCATTGACTTGGCCGGCCCAAAGAATCTACTGTCTTGAAATATGGTATTGCCGCCAAATAAGTCACTTCCTTTCAGGAGCCTCGAATAATTGTTTCAGTGCTGGAAGGGGTTGTAATTTTTTGGTGAAAATGCTGTGGCAGGAAGAGACCCAAAGTGCGCTTTTGGCTCTCATGGCATTTCTTTCAGGAGAAGCAGAATCGGGTGAATGTCGTGCCACAGAGGGAGGTGATCTGTTTTGTTTTACCAAGTTAGGTCTTAAAATCACTGCAATAAATATAACTCACTCCATTCACAATAAACCCAGCAGCGAACAGGCTTTTGACAGCAGATGGTGCCAGAAGGCGCTTCCTTTCACTTTGGCAGTCATGAAACAATTGGCAAGAAATGTTCTTACTGGCTAAGTGAGAGAAGCAAGCAATTTGCAGCTTCTCCTTCTCCAGACAAGTGCTGAATTTGGGCTTCTCTTCCCCTCCCCTATTTATTTATTAGATTTATGCCCCATCTTTTTTCTTACAAAGAACTCAAAGCTGCTTACATCATTCCCTTCCTCCTCCTCCCTATCTCATCCCTATGAGATCCATGGCTGAGCAGGCTGAGCGGGGACTAGAACCCGGACCTCCTGAGTCCCGGTCCATGGCTGAGCGGGGACTAGAACCTGGGCCTCCTGAGTCCCGGTCCGTGGCTGAGCGGGGACTAGAACCTGGACCTCCTGAGTCCCGGTCCGTGGCCGAGCGGGGACTAGAACCCGGACCTCCTGAGTCCCGGTCGTGCAGTCTTAACCACGACTTTCTGGTACTGTTCCTGTACCTCGCCAGGGTTTGCTTCCCTTCGGGTCTTCCGCTTGGAAGTTGTGTTTGGTAAGAGAACGATGTTGTACATGTCTATCAGTTGCTTACAGGGAGGTCTTTATCTCGATGGTTTAATAAACATTAACATTCCTGGGAATGAGCGTACTTTAGCGCAAAAAATATGTGACTTAAAGAAAGAGAAACGGTGCAAGGCAATGCAGAGGGTGGTTAGGTAGGTCACAAATGCCATTTTTGTACATGGTGAGGACTGACTTGGTGCGCGTGTGTCCCTGCTGGAAATGCTTGGGCATTAATGCAACCCACCTTTTAAGTGCATGCTTGAAAAGGGGCATAACTTACATTGAAAATGAATGCTTTGCAACAGTGGTTAGAAATCCCAGGCCTTGTCAGATATGTCATTCTTAACATTCGGTAAATACAACCGAGCACAATTTTAATGGTGTGTGCAGAATTTTGCTCTCTCGGTTAGGTGCCGGAGGTGCAAAGGCAGTTGAAGGTGTGCCTGTGAACTCTCCATGTACATGTGTTTATATTTATACTTTATATTTTTATTTATTTTATATTGTTAATTTTAATTTTATATTGTTATTTTTGTATTTTATTGTGTTTGTAAGCCGTCCCAAGGCTTCGGCAAGGGGCGGCATAGAAATGTTCTAATAATAATAATAATAATAATAATAATAATAATAATAATAATAATGTGTGTGCCTTGCGGTGTTATGAGGGAAGGAAGGCCGTGGGTCATGTGGCGCACTCACGGAGGTGCTGTACAAACCTAGTCTTAATGCAAGTGCCAGCACAGTTTGGCATCGCTCGAAGCAGCCTTGCTCCACAGCAGTCCCTCCAGATGTGCAGCTGGCTGGAGATTATGGGCGTTGTAGTCCAGGTCAGCCACAGTGGGGACTTATACCAACTCCAGGGGTCTTTTTGGGGCCACATTTCCTCTTCTCCCTCCCAGATGCTAAAGAAGAGTGGGGGTGAATAGCGGCTGTATTGGCAGCGGATTGCTGTTTGCTCCTCCCTTGCAAGTAGTTGTCCCTACTCAGGACTTTACAATTCAGCTAATAAAGTGCAGGAAGTTATTGACTAGGAGTTGGGTTTACAGAGGGGACAAATACTACTTTTGAGCTGTGTACGAATTATGCATAAATGTGGAAGCTGGTTGATAGAATCTTTCTGTGCTTAGGGGTTTTTAAAAGTGCAGTTGCCTTAAGATTGAAAGATACTTGTTAATTTTAGCAAGTGACAGAATTAGGTTTGGGAAGAGAAAACCATCTTTTCATCCTGACAGACCCTAGAATAAATTTGCATTGCGTTATTTGCTAAAGAGAGCAACAGTGAGAAAGCACAATAGGCCTCTTTCATTTGCCTACAGTTTGAAGAGGACGTTCAAAGCTTCTGCAGGCCTTTCCAGATGACTTCTGCCACTGATATAACTTTGCTGATGAGAGTGTATCCTCATCTTGCTGACTTGGAGAAATTTGGGGTAATAGTGGAACACTAAAGACAACAGATGCTATTTAATATTAGTCCTCCTTAGAGTAGACCTGCTGAAATGACTGGCAGAAAATGAGATTAACACGGGGTTCAATGCAGTGGCAGTATCCAGTGCAACACTGCTGTGAATGGAGGTTGCATTGCACTCAGGTAAAAGCTGCGCTTGCTGGAACAGCAAGCTTTTCTGGAAACGCAGCACATTCTCAGGGATGGCAGGCATTGCGCGAGAGGGTGTTCGCAGCAGCACAGCATCGTTTGCATTAAGCGCTTGTGTCACTTTGGATACTGCCCCCCCCCTTTTAAATCTCTCTTCCCCAGGCTCTTTCGGTGGCCCAGATCGCTTGGCTACTGAGCAGTATAGAAAGGAAACGAATGAATCCAGTGTTGACAATTCTGGAAGCTGTCGAAGGCCAAGCTAAGTTCCTTGACAGTGTGACTTGTTGCGCAAGACTGCGGCCGAGGCTCTGTAATCGAAAGCAGAATTTTATGGAGTTGCATCGTATTTGTTCGCGGACAAGTATGTTGGTTAGCCAGCTTTTCAAGAGGCAAAATGCAGGGGAGATAGGAAAATACTTTCCAAGGTGCAGCTGATAAGGTTGCCACTTTGTGTTGTGTGGCTCCGGTTGCCTTAACCTTAAAAAGGACAGCAGACCAAGCAAATTCAGAAGCCTCATTCATTTATCAAAGACATGCGTCTTTCCCGTGAAGAAAAGCAAAAGCAGCTTTCTGCAACCTGTTGTCCTCCAGTCATTGCAGGCTGCAATACCTTGTATTCCTGACCATTTGCCATGCTCATTGGAGCTGATGGGAGTTGAAGTCCAAAGCATCTGGAGGGCTGAGCTAAAGCATCTAGGGAAGAAAGGTGGCATACAATGCCACCTTGAGCATTCTCTTTTTAGCTTAGAAGTAAATCATTCTGTGTTCATCGGGGCTCAACTTCTAGTAAGCATTTAGGATTGCTGGCTAAAGTTGGCAGGGCAGAGTAGTTATCCAAGTAGGAAGAGTTTGTAGGAATTGGACAGTGTTTTGGGTGGCTGAATCAGATCAGCATTTCAGCAAAGCCTGGGCAATCCAGCTGGTGAGGCAAAGAGTTGAGCCCCAATGTTTAAGTCCAGTGTGGGATCAGGCAAAGGCAGGAGAGTCAAGATGCAAACAAATAATAATGGAGTCACATAATGGAGTCAGATAATGGAGTCAGGCTGCACGGAGGACCTATTCCAAGGCAAGGTCCAGAAAACAAAGTGCAGAACGATGGAGCTAAAAGACAGCATCGCTCCAGGCCAAGCTAAAAGCAAAGATGGCTATGGTTTCCTGAGCCCTACTAAGGACTCAGTTGTGATGTACCACAAGCCCCCTGGCCAAAACTTTCCTTGGGAAGAAGGCCTTGATCCCAAGAAGTCCTTCTTTTGGAATCAAGCACATCCTCTCAGAGAATCCCCCCTTGGCCTGCCTCTTGTGGTGATGGTTCTCACAGGGGGTGGATTTCTGCCCAACCTCAGCCTTAGATTAAAAGTTCCTTCTCCTACAAGGATGGACTTTCAGAGATCTCTTTGTGGGCCCAGGTTCCCCCAAACCTTCTTGGTGTTACCTGGAAGAGTCTTGCTTCAGCAATGGAATGTCAACGTAAGAACAACAGGGTGACCTGCTGGGGTAATGATTCACCCAGTGAGGTTTAGAGTATGCGGGAAGTGAATTCATAGCAGGAGCAAGATGGAAAAAAGCATGCATAAGATTGTAGCCTAACAGGTCATCTGCTTAAATGCTGCACCTGTAAGTGTTTGTACTTGCCATGCACTTAAGAGGAAAAAGGAACCGGATCCAAGGTGAACAGGCGGGCAGCCCAGCTAGAAGCTAACTGAATGTACTACATGGGTTGGGAACTGCGGTTACGTCACCCTTACCATTCTTGCATGTTGGACCTTTGCCTGGGAAGGCAAGAGAAATCTGGGGATTTAATTTTAAATTTAATTTTAATTTAATAAAATATTTATACCCCGCCCTATACACAAGGGATAATGAAGACTCTTTCCTGTGACTTAGGTGCTTCCAAACAGGGCGTCTGGAGGAAGCAGCAGGGAGCTGTGAATGCAGTCCTTACACGAAATCCATCCTTTGTCTGCCATCACCTGCCTTTGTTTAACTTGCGTCTCTCCCCACCCCCGCCCCTCCCTGGCTGCTAAAATACGCAGTCAGAGAGTGCCACAAAGACGTTCCTTCGTGGCACTTCCCCTCGCTTTGCTGTGAGGGTGTTGTTGATGCGTGCTTGGCTTTCTTCCCATCGCCACACTTCCACTGGCTCCTCTCCAAGCCATTGTTTTTGCCCAGTGGCGTTAACAGAGAAGCTCTTAGTTCAGGTGCAGCAGCGAAGTAATTGTAAATGCAATCCTGTGCGCCTTTAGACAGCGAAAAGGCCTACAATTCCCAGCATGCCCCAGTGAGCCATGGCTGGCTGATGCATGCTGGGAATTATGAGCCTTTTCTCCATCTAAGCATGCACTGGATTGTGCCTTGAGAAAGGGAAGAAAAAGAACGTGCCAGAGTTGGTCTTTTCTTATAACCAGGGCTTTTTTTCTCATAGAACGCACCGGAATGGCATTCCGGCAGCTTTTTTTCCAATGGATTTTACTAAGTGATTTTGAATCGTAGCAGATTAGCAGCAAACATCATTAACATAGTCCCTGCAGGCTGCTTTTGTGTCTGCTGTCTGCTATCTGATTGTAAGATTCCAGGCTGCTCTCTGCTTGGGACGCTGCTCCGCTGCTTGGCTTGGGATTGATGTGTGTGGTCGCGCGCTTACTGCCAGCGATGTGAGTTCTGGCACCCTTTTTTTTTTTTTTTTTTTTTACAAAAAAAGCACTGCTTATAACCCATCAAGTAGGTCTGTCACTACAAAAATCTGGCTGTTTTTAATTTGTTAGGAATTTGGAATTGTGTCCATCCTGCTGCAGAAAGAACTGGTTTAATTTGCCTTGGTTCTTGGCAGAAGCTAATTGTATTCCACTCCTTAGTGCAATTTATATATGCATTTCTCTAGGTCTCTGTGCATGCAGGATTCATCCCCACAGGAACTGGAGGATGGTGCCTAAGCAGTAACTGATCTAGAGCTTAATAAGGATGGGGAAATGGTAACTGCAGGCAGAAAAGTGCACGATCCCTCACTAAAGCCCACTTCTCTTTATTCTGGAAGGGAAACTTGTACTGATCCCTTAAGCGCAAGGACGTGCGGGGTATTCCCCCCAAAAGAGGATCAAATAGACTTTAGGCACGGAGCTTTCTAGCCATCCATGCAAAAAGACTTCCCTGTGCGAAATGATTTTGGGTTGCCGTAGGTGCCGTATGTAAACATGGGCCTCCTTTGCATAATTTCTGTAGCCCTCCGTGTCTTATTTCGGTGATGGATCATTGCAAATATTCAAGCCCTGCTCAGCTTTTGCTGTGGTTTATTGTGATGCCCAAACTTGGCACAGGGAGTATGGCGTCACAGTTGTGCAAAGCAACCTGTTGGGTGGAGGTCGCAATCTTTAATGGCTGTTAATGACTGCTAACCTATTTATCTGTTTATCATGCTGGATGTTGGGGTGATGATGCTCAGGAATGGAGCTGGTTTTTCCAATCTGGAGTGGGAGATTTGGTTCTGGATCGCAGATTCAGACTTTCCTTGGCTAACTTGAATAAAGTAGTGATTCAGCAGTCAAGAGAAACGTTTGCAAGTTTCAGAGTTTGGCTATTCTTGCATACCACCTGGTTGCTTCTGATGATTTAATTCACAGGTCCTCAAACTTTCTCAGCGGGGCCAGTTGAAAGGTGACATCAGCAGGCGTGGGCCTGGCCACCCCTGGGCTGGCATAATTAAAAATAGATGTGAAAAGTTATATTTTTGTTACCTTCAATCCATTCTTTGTCTTCGTCTTTCTTTCTCTTCCACCCGCCTCTCTTCTGTTTCCTGCTCCGTATTCCTGTTCTGTGTATGCGTGCAATGGAGGTGGGGGGGAGCCGGCACACGTGCAGTTGAGCTGTTACAGTTTGGGCATGTGCCAGCTCTCTCTCTGCTCAGTTTTAAAGGATGCCTGCGCTGGCTCAGAGCTTTTGGACTCGCTTGGAGATCGTTTTTTCCAAGCGAGTCCAATACCTCTGAGGCAGCCTGGATAAATGGGCATGGCGGACCTGATCCAGTCCATGGGCCGTAGTTTGAGGACCCATGATTTAATTAGTTTGGGAATCAGCCGTGAAGGATTGTTCCCTGGCCCTGATCAAGCCTGCTAGGACAAAACAGAAACACTGAAGTCCAGGGGCGTGAGGCAAACCTCTAAAAATAGCCAAGCAACTGAGTTCTCAGTAACAAAGCTGTACAGACCGTCGTTCTGATGCTTTACTCCCAGTAATCTCTCAGTCAGCCTTCTTGCCCTACAAGGCCTTTGGCTCTGCTCCTTTCCAGGATGAGGCCCCACTGCCTGCTGCAGCATTTGCTGGGTGGTACCTCTTCGGCTGACAGAACTGTTTCTCTCCGATAGTCCTCAGAGATGTCCTGCCCACCCCGTTTAAGGATTGTTCAGCTTTGCCACTGCTGATGTGTTTTTCTCCTTGCCACAGCCAGTCACTACTCATTTCACAAATTCTGGATGGTTTTATGCACCCTGTGGATGAATCACCTGATTGCGGTAGGTTAATGTACGTGCTGTGCTCAACCCTCTCACCAGCCCAGAGTTGGGAGAATCCATAGAAAACTATGTCTGTTTAACATGTTGAAATGGAATGCTTGTCCTTTGCAGGGATGTCTCGGACACAATATTTTTAAAATTGTCTTCCTCATTTGCATTTAATTTCCTCTTCAGTACGTGCATGTCGGTATCCTTCCTTACTCAAAGGTCAGATAAAGGCTGCATGTCTTTGCATTGCTATATACATGTGGCTCTTCAGCAAACCGTGTGCATATATGAGATCCACCTTTCTTGCACTTTTTTGACGCTTTGCTCTGGTGGCAGGGCACCAAGTCACACGAGGTGGCAGGCAGCCTATTCAAGTTGCCTGTCCTATAATCTCCTTTCCATTCACTGTGCTGGCTGGGAGTGGTGGCAGCTGCAAAACATGGGAAAAGCGACTTTTCTCCTTAAAGAGGGACTGAATTCTGTCAAGTCCTAATACTGATTTGTGTTTCCTCCTCAAGTATGGGAGGAAAGAAAAAGCCAGAGAAAAGGAAAAGGGGAGCGGCCTCTCCCTCCTTCTCTTTCTCTCTCCCTCCACCCCCTTTCTCATTGCAATGCTAAACCAAATACTTCTTTTCCTCTCTGCCTAGCCCAGGGGTCGGCAACCTTTAACACTCAAAGAGCCATTTGGACCCGTTTCCCACACAAAAGAAAACACCGGGAGCCGCAAACCCCTTTTGACATCTAAAATGAAGATAACACTGCATATATCGTTTTTTACCTTTATGCTATGTATAAAAAACTATAGAGTGTTGCATTTATGAAATCAATGAACTGCTACAGAGAAAATACATTTTTATTTCTGCTTGCAACAAAAAGCATTTTGAACTCCGAAAAAAAAGACGCTGGGTTGAAAGTTACTTTCAAATAAAATACTCAGTGTCTATCTGAGTCCTCCTTGTATTTATGAAAAAAAAGCCAAACTTAAATTATCCACCAGCAGCAAACCAAACATGCCACCTGCAGCAAACCAAACATGCCATCTGCTTCTGTGTGCCCTCATCCTTTTATCACGTGGTGAAATACTGAACAAACATCCCTCTCCCAATGTAATAATGTTGCTGGAATTTTTATAAGAATCTTCTTAAAACAAAGAAGTAGATCTATATCTTCATTATGATTTAGCTGCAGCTCTTGTTCAGTCACTAAAAACTGTTATTTTTAATCTTCCATTATAAATTAGTAGGATTCCTTTCATATATTTTGAATAGGCGAACAGCTTCCTGCAGAGTCAAAGTCGGTGCTAAAGGGCTGCATGCATTAAACAGCAAACCCCATAAGTTCATCAGCAGTAAAAGCAAATGAATCTACCCACGTACCACTAAACGTTCGGTTTTCTTCAGAAACTTTCCTTTTCTTTGGATTTTTCCATGGTTGGAGGGGGGGAAAGCTCAGTAAAATCAGCACTGGTCCGCAGATATAGGTGTGTTTAGTGACTGATTAGCAGATAAACAGTCAAGTGCTGTGAATTGTGACAGGTCCCAAGTGCACATTCAGATGAAGGAGATTACATTGGGACAAAGAGAATCCTTTCAGCAGCATACTGTTTGTTTGTTTGTTTGTTTCGTGTAACATGAGAGCCTGCCTGAAGCTTGTTTAGCAGAGGAATGTAGCGATTTACTTAGCTAGCTGATTGACTTAACTAGCTAGCGCTGCCTTCCTGAGTGGAGCTTTGAGATCTGCGGCTGTGCCGGCGCGTGTTTTGAGCGACGGAGCTGCAGCAGAGGGGTGCAAGAGCCACATGGGGCTCTGGAGCCGTGGGTTGCCGACCCCTGGCCTAAAGCAATGTTTCCGGCTTTCAGTCTCCCCCCCCCCCACCCGCCGCCCCATCCCTACCCTTTGGTATTTCAGCAGGCGAAGGTTGCCTATGCCTGCAATCTGTTCTTAATTTAATGCACAGTGGCCAAATAATAGCTTGCAATCTCAGACCTTGAAAGTCTGGGCTAGGCTGCGGCTGGCAGATGATCACCACTTGTGCCGAGGATCAAAAGTGCTGCTGAGTCAGCTTGCACAGTCGCTGTTTACGGAGCTGAAAGGAGCCTGGAAGCCAGGTCCAGAAATGTATTTCATAGCTCCCAGCAAAATGACTGTCGGCTTGGGACAGAAAGGCCGGTCTGGGAGCTTTGGTCTTCACTGACAAGCTGCAAAGCTCTGCCTGTGTGCTTGCGTTTACAAGGGGGCTCGAACTGGCGACCGGGTGGGCGCTTTTAACTTTTCCTCACTCCACCCAGCTAAAATTCTGGACTGGGGTCTCCAGTGCGGTTCTCTGGATATTAGTCTTCTGGCCCACCATTCTCCCCACGGCACGTGATTTCTCTTTTATTTCATGAGAATTTAACAATAATTTTTAACTGGGAAGCTAGCATGCTGTGAAATGAAGTTCAGCCCTCCAGAACCATCTTTAGTTGGGATCCAAAGAGCGGCTTTGCATACTGGAGCTCAGATCCCATTTCTGCCTTGTGCTTAGACTCTTGGGCCAGAGGTTTTCGTTTAGGCTCCCCAGTTTGTCTTCTGGGAAATGACTGGTTTGCAACCAGCCACACCAGCTATGGTAGCCATTTTATGAATGCTGACGTCTCCCTCCTGGCAACCATTATGTGCAAGTGCCAGCCTACCTCATAGGGCTGTTGTTATGGGGATAAGATTGAGAGCTGGTGGAGGGGGGACTATAAGCTGCTTTGACTTCTTAAAAAAAGAAAAGGCAGAATGTAAATCAAATAAATAAATAAATGTTGCGGGGAGAAAGGAGAGGGATGCACGGGTAGGAAATGGTTAATTGCACCCCGAATCACTGAAGGTGAAGAAGCGGTCTTCATAAATAGAAATATTGGAACAACTCATTGTAAAGATTTTAAATTGGGTGTTAGTATTCCTCCAAATGTCAGTCCTGGACGACTTCTTTCTGCATTGATTTGAGTCCATGAATTATTCACTGCTGGCCTCCTGGAAAAAGTGAATTCCTGGAGTCTCCCCGAGGTAACGGTAGCGATGGGCGTGCGGAGAGGTGCCATGAGCTGCGAAGGCATGAATCCGGGCTGGATGGAAGGGCGGGATGTGAGTCCAGGAAGAGCTGAAAAGAGGCCTCTGTTGTCCTCCAGAGGTTTTGCAGGCTGAGTACACACCGACGGGGAGTGGAGCTCATGGGGCCTCTGTGCCAGGCTCAGGCAGCCCCTCGAGCAAATCCGTGCGCCACTACCTGGGGCGCCAGTCGTCTCGCAGTGCTTAGGAAACAACAGAGGGCTCGGTGCTCTGCATCACCACGTGTATAATATTTTGAATCGGACTCTTCGGAAGGTGCTTTCTTCCGAACACCTCGTTTTGTGGGCGTGCGATTTATTAGGGGATAGTTCTCACCTTACCCTGTAGTACTTGGAAAAACTGGTATTCAGATATAGTGCTTGTGAACATGGAGGCTCCATTTATCTAATACCCCCCTGATCTTCCCTCTTTGGTGAATTGACAACAAACAGCAACATGTGCAAGAAAAAGGAGTTACATTTTTGTCTGTCCTCAGTCTCCTGTCCTGCCTTTCAAATTCACTGGGCGGCTTCAGGTTTGAGCAGATTACTCCTTGACCCAAGACATGGGTAGAGAGTCATCGCAACACCAGCACATCAGTAAAACCTCTCTAGTGCTTTCCCAACCTCCCTTTCTCTATGTGAATCACGCCTCTCCTTCCACCCAGTCTCCCATAGGCTCCAATCCTGCGCATGTTTACCTGTGAGTAGGCTTCGTTCCATACTGTGGGACTTGAGTGAGGTAGACAATACCTGCAAAGCAGGGTCTGTGAGCGCTGAGCACAAGTTCATCGGGTCTCCCTAGTTTGCCACCAGCCTCTGGCTCCATCACAAGACACATCCTTGCCTTCTTACCTGAGAATCTCTCACTCTCTTGACCATAACTATATAATGCTCAATCCGCTGGGCTGGAGCTGGGAGGGAGGCGCTTCGCAACCATCCAAACATGCCGTGTGAGAATGCGCAGGTGGGACAACTCCTCGAGGACTTGTTTGACTTTCTGCAAAGGTAAAAAGCTGCGCCACGAGGCATCGGAAATAGCACAATCCACATTCAAAACTCTGCTCATATTTGATCAGTCAACAACGTACAGCATGGCTGGTTTGCTTTTTTCTAATTTCAAAAAATGCAGTTACTTAATTTTCATCCCATCCTTCTTCTAAGAAATGTGGGCTTTGCCCCTCTCTGATCCTCACAGCGTTGCAATCAAGGTAGGTTAGGCTAAGAGATGGTGACTGGATGAAGGCACCAGGGACCTTCCTAGTGAAGCAGGGATTTCAGCCACCGTTGTTCTGCTCCTGGCATTCCATCTGCTATCCAGCGACTTCCTCTGCCCGTCTCAACTTAAAATAAACTGTCCTGTGCCACCAGATGTACTCTCTGCACGCACTCCTTCTCACGTTATCACATATTCCTTATTCGTGTGTCCGCCATCCTGGAAATTGGGAGCTACAGAATTCTACCGCCCAAATTGATCGTCTTACTACCTGGGCCCAGAACACAAACATAGTTTAAAATTCTCTCTCTCTGCGCGCACACAAACACACACACATAAGGACAGACATTTTGTTACAGGGATCTAGGGCAGATCCTGGCTTAGTATTAAGATCTGACTGTCCCAAACCCTCCAACTGAAGTACCACTTTACCCACAACCATATGCCTGGGAAAGTCCACCTATTAATTTAATTTATTTAATTTGGGAAGCTTCTATGCTGCCCCATTCGCCGAAGCCTCGGGGAGGCTCACAAATTTTAGATTTGCCTCTTAGGCAGATGCTCCCTCATTGATGTTTTCCCCACCTGTTTAAATTCGTATATTTAGTACTCTTGAGCATTGAGTCCCAGGAATCTCCAGAGCCTTTCAAGTGGGAGGCCAGAAGTCACCCCATGATTTTCACGGGTGAGCAGGGATTTACAGCTGGGCTGTCCTCTTTAAGTGAGCACTCCAGCCAAGCCTTATGGGTTCTGCTCAGTGGAGGCAGATGGGTCTGCTCAGCTACAGCATCTTCTACGTGTCTCCCTCCCATGCTCGCCCACCAAGTTTTTTCATCTTTCATCCTACTGTTGAAAATGCATTAAAAGAAGACTGCAGCATGATGTCTTCTGATTCCGAGCACTAGAAGTCCCCCGTTAGAAAGCGCCCCGACCAGAGCAGCTAATCCTGCAGAGGCACAGCAGAACAACTCCTTGCAGGAGCTGGCATCCCTGCTTGCAGAAGACCTTAATTGCACAATTGGGGAATTACTAATGCAGAGCATGTCAACTGGAGCCCTTTGGAATTGTCTAATCGCCAGCTGAGTCTGTCTCTGCTGCTTCATTTATGATCACTCTTCTAATGGGCTTAAATGCAACTTGAGCAGGAAATTCTTTTGGACAGCTTTAAAAAATTACTAGGGTGACCTGGGTAAATAGGATCAGGTTACTGGAGCAAGCTGGCTAAGGTCAGTTTCTGTAGCTCCCCTGAGGGTAATAATCCGAACTCTGCTTGGTTGAGCATTTCTCTCC
This sequence comes from Varanus komodoensis, assembly GCF_004798865.1. Taxonomy (NCBI): domain Eukaryota; kingdom Metazoa; phylum Chordata; class Lepidosauria; order Squamata; family Varanidae; genus Varanus; species Varanus komodoensis. The sequence continues at coordinate 5,244,347 of NW_025335854.1, forward strand.
CCAGCCCCCAGGAAGTGAGGACGATTGCATTGCTCTTCTCAAAATGCAGCATTTAAAGAGCAGGGAAAGGACATTCTGAGCCCATGAAAGTTTGAAGCAATTTGCTTCCACATGCAATAACTTTGCTTTAATTGACTCAGGAGGAATCTGATCAGAAAGAGTGGGAGGGGGCTGGGGAGTGCTTTGCCTTGCCTTGCCTTGCCTTGCCTTTTGCCGTTTGCCGGTTGCCTGTTGCCTGTTGCCTGTTGCCTGTTGCCTGTTGCCTGTTGCCTTTTGCCTTTTGCCTTTTGCCTTTTGCCTTTTGCCTTTTGCCTTGCCTTGCCTTGCCTTGCCTTGCCTTTTGCCTTGCCTTTTGCCTTGCCTTGCCTTGCCTTGCCTTGCCTTGCCTTGCCTTGCCTTGCCTTGTTTGGGGGGTGGCAGAAGGGCATGCCTATAACGGCTTAGTGTGCCTGTGGCAAAGAGTAACTCCTCTCATGAGTTGTTTTTTCAAGCTAGTGAGGTCATGAGCAGCCGTCTCCAGCATGAGGTCGGCATTGGCAGCTGCCGGCATATAACCACTCATGCAAACTTATTTTCTTACCAGAATTTGTCTTCACAGACCCGAGTCTTTGAAGGAGAGCTGCTTGGACTCAAGAGACGTTTGGTTTAGTCTCTGCAATTTTCCTTTGATGGGCAATTTGTTATTACAGAGCTTTGCTTAACTGCAAGCAAAGACCAGGATATGGAGTGGTTTGTGCAGTTCCATGTCCAGAATGTTTCAGTTTGAGAAGCAGAGCTAAGCAAGCTGGAGCAGTTTTGGGAGGAGCCATGGCGAAACAAGGAGCAGGCCAGGAAATGAGGAAACTGCCTTAAATTGAGTCAGACCCTGGATCTATCTAACCCTGGATTGTCACAGTGACTGGGAAGACCTATAAAGCCCTAAACAGCTCAGGGCCTGGTTTCCTGAAGGAGCATCTCCTTCCATATGTGCCTGCCCAGCCCTTAAGATCTGGGGCAGAGGCCCTTCTCTGTGAGCTCACCTTGAAGGGGAGTAGGAGGGCGACTACCCAGAGAAGGGCCTTCTCTGAGGTGGCCCCCAGTTGTGAAATTTGATCCTCAGAGAGGTTCGCCTGGCACCATCACTTTATTCTTTTTGGTGCCAGGCTAAAACCTTTTTATTTTCCCATTGTTTTAAGGTTTGAATGTTTTAATATGGGTTTTATTGTTGATTCTAGGATGCTGTGTTTTATTTCATTTTGTCTTATTGTTAAGTCGTCTGAGACCATGGTAAGGGATGGTCTAAAAAGTTTTAGATAGAGAGAGAGAGACAGAGAGAGAGACAGAGAGAGAGAGTTTCCAGTGTTCCAGGCCAGATTCTTTCTTAGCCTTGTGTGGAGATTCTGGGGGTCTGCACCTCGATTCATTCTTTTCCTGCCTTCCACTTTGCTGCTGATGCTTGGCAACAGTCCATCACCTGGGATGTATAATGTAGGACAGGGAAGAGAAACTGGGAATATCTACAGCACAAAGGTCAAGTTTGGGGAAAGTTTACAAGATTGCCAGATGTTAAGAACGTGCTATTTTACCAGGCAGTGTACTTGAAACTGGTTTGACTTGCAGACTCGGTGAAGACAAAGCCCCGGTAACAATGTTGAGTGCCCCAGCCACAAAGCTGAAGACTTTTCACACCCTGCCTGCATGCTTTCCAATGTATTGTTGGGGCTACAAGAGCTAGAAACTTCTTATTGGGATCTACTTCTGAGTAGAAAGGAAGGCCAAGTAGAAAGGAAGTGGAGTGTTTGTGGTGAGCAAGGTCCTATTCCCTCCCAGTTTTGTGATTTCGAATAACAGGTGAGCTTTCCAATCCCGTGGTGGTCCATTCATTCATTCACCTTGCAGCTACCTGCTCAGCTGCTCACTTTTTCGAAAGGATTGTTGTTCTTGAGTGCTGTGTAAGCATTTATCTATCTAATATGGAAACTAACCAGCTCTCCCGCCCCCAGAAGTGCAAAACTGCGTTGAGAATTGACGCTTGGGCAACGTCCAGGGCATCAGACTGACTGCACTTCATCAAAACAGTTGTCCCAACCATGGAGAGGAAGGTATATTTGAATGGAATGGACTGTAGGTGCTTCCTTTGTGGCCACCAGAATTCTGCACCCAGATGCTTTGTTGGTAATTCGTTTATTATATTTATATCCCACCATTTTTCCTTCAAGGAAATCAGGGTAGCATACCTTAAAACACCTTTGTGAAGTAGATTAGGCTGAGAGTTAATGAAAGGCCCAACATTGTCCAGGAAGCTTTGTGGTCAAACGGGAACTAGAACCCAGATCTCTTGGATTCTAGTCCACTACACTAATCATTAAACTACACTGGTTACTCCAGAAAGTCTTCCTTTCAGCAGGATAATTTTGTTGCAGCTACAATTAGGAGTCAGAAATACTTGCTTATCTCCTGCAAATCACATAGAGTTCTACCGGAGAGGTCTACCCATCCATCCAGTTTGAGAACATAAAACTCAGGAAGAGCAGCCATTTTAGGTGCAGGACTGAAATGTTAGAAAGAATCTGGGAGTAAAAGGAATGTGTGTTCCAAGGACATTCTCCAAGATGCACAGTTGGCCGGCTCCTGACCAGTATGGTTAAAATTTGAAATGGAGACAACTCCACCCAGTAGCTGCCAACAGAAGTACATTTCTCTGCCTAGTAGCCAGCGAATGGGCCAAGCAGGTTACCACAAACATGTCTCATGCGCACAGTTACAGACTGTAACCCTTGAGCTAGGCATAAATGAAACTGACCAAAAACCAGAATATAGTAACAACAAACTCATTATCCAACAGCACACTTACATAACCAAGCCAGTGCGGTGTGGAGACAAGTGAGAGATTCTAGCAGTCATGCAGAGACCGACAGATGGTGGAAGTATCCCAACTATTGGTACTTCGAGTGCTTGGGCCCCGAAATCGCCCTTGAAAACTGAACGTGCGCATTAGCAGAACGGAAACCTATGGAGTGAGGTGGAGGCATCACATGAAAACCAGAAGGGGAGTCACGAACAGAATTGGGCAGCGTAACGTCCGTGTTTGCTCCGTGATCAGCTGTCGTTCACTCGCTGCACTTCATAGCTGGATGGGGATTCTGGCCAAAGAGCCTCGGTTCCAAAGTTAATACTGCATCCACTACGTCCTTGCCTCTTACTGCGTATGCCAGAAAACCAGTCACTCATATTTACACTTTTGCTGCGATGCACGTAGGAGCCGTGCTGTTCTGGTGCCTGAAAACGATGCTGGAAAAGCTGAGCATGGTATTCCATGTGTGTAGCACCCTTCTGGAGGTGTGGGTAGACTCGGGAGAGAGAACGGAGGCCATGCTCTTGCTAAGCGCTTTCTGGAGATGAGTCTATAAAATTGCTTTCTTGTCAATTCCCCCTTCATGCTCCTTGTAAATACTCCCCCAAATTTATGAATCTCATCACACGGGGTGAATCTGTCAAAGCATTCCAGAATGACCTTTAGCCCCGTTTACAAAAATCGAATGGGAAGAAAAAAGAACGGGAACGAAAGAGACTAAAAACATTTTTAAAACATCTCTTTTAAATTTATGACATGAAATGTGTAGAGATGATGTTTGTGGGTTACAGCCTGCTCTGTATGTGTGTATGGGTTGATCTCTTTTCAAGGGTTGTGTGAAGGATCAGAATTAAAATGAAGAGCTTGCCTTGTCGCCGACTTCTGTTTTTCAAATCAAACAAAGGAATGAAGCTCTTGCAATTTCGCCGTAATCACAGACGGAGTCCCTTGGATGAGCCTCACGGAACCCTGGGGTTCCGGCCGTTGGAATGCCGCAGATCTAGCACCTTGCAGAACCTGGCGGGGTTCAGCTCTTTTTGGTACCTCTTCTAAACAAAACTCCTGATGCCAGGTTGCCAGGGCAGAGAAAACTGCTGCAGAAGTGCTAAAGGGCTTGACGCCCATATTTCCTGATGAATTAAGCACTCCGTTTGACCTTAGTACCCAGTATATCATACTTCAATAGATGTACCTCCTATTTTAAAAAGTCCAATTCAGGATAGAAATACACGACATTTCATTAATGATCATTGTTTCTGAACAGAGTACCTGGGATCCATAATAAAGACCTCAGTTTTAAATTCTGTGGGTTTATATCTTACTGATGCACTTTTTCCATAAACTCCAAACCTCCAGGAGGCATGGATAAAAATATATTAAACACTTCCTTGACTTTGTTACTGTGTTAGCACAATGTAACTGTTTTGGTGTTACAAGAAGAGTTTGAGGTTCAGCTGTCAGAAAATAAGCACAGCTCCATAAAAACAGAACCAAATAAGCCTGAAACGTTCTGTGGTGCAGCCTTTTTATAAATAAAGCTGCTTGCAATTAATAGGCACCTCTTGGGTGATCCTGCTTGCTGTTTGACCCGGTATCTTTGAGCCATCTGAACAGTACACTTAATCCTTTACACGTTTTTCTTTCCCTGCTGTTGAAAAAGAAATGAAAACCCTCGATGTTAGAAAGAGCTTTAAAATGTTTGTGTAAATGCAGGGTGGAGAAGGATAAGGAAATAGGTTCCAGTCTAAAAGCATAACTTTATCTCATTTTATTTGTTCAAGATAAATGTTCAAGAGTTCAGGTCAATTTTAGGCTGACCTGTTCCCTCTTTCTATGGGAAAAGGCTTGTTCTAGAACATGGGGGCCCCATTAGAATACCCAATGCCTAAAGAGGGCCACATCTTAAATCAACATGTAACATTAACCTACAAATCTGGTTCAAAAGGAAACATTCAGAGGTTACCTGAAGGAGCGCTTACATTCATATACGCCCGCCTGCCCCTTGAGATCTGCGGGAGAGGCCCTTCTCCGGGAACCCTCCGTGAAAGAAATTAGGAGGGTAGGTACTCGGAGGAGGGCTTTCTCTGTGGTGGTGCCCAATCTATGGAATGTGCTCCCCAGAGAGGTCCGCCTGGCGCCATCATTATTTGTTCTTCGGCGCCAGGCGAAGACCTTTTTATTTAAACGTCATTTTAATTGTTAATATTATTTGCTTATTTTATCTGACCAGGGCAACTTATTTTATATTGTTAATTTATTTTATAGTTTTAATGTATTTTAATTTATGTTGTGAGCCGCCCCGAGGCTTCGGCAAATGGGGCGGCATAGAAATGTTTTAAATAAATAATAAATGAAATGTTAACTCCAGTGCAGTCCATTTTGGAACAATCTACTGTGGAATCCTTTCATTTAGCTACACATGATCTCATGCAGTGTGGTTTTTGTGTTAATCAAGACATTCACGGCCAAGCCAAGATTTGTGACAGAGACCCTTAAAATGTCATGTCCATGTTCATCTGTAAGTCTTGGCCTACATTTGGATTTCACAATTTTCATCTTGGAAGACACTTGTTCACAAATGTACATGGTGTGAAAGACTGAACATGCCTGCAAGGCTGATAAATAAATGGGTTAGAGCACAATAGACATCTATCATACTATTTTCTTTGTAAATGTCTCTCAGTTGATCACTGGTTTGCAAATCAATTTGTTCCCTCTGAAAAAAACTCCCTTGCTGCTTCTTGGTGCTACTTCAAATGGATTCTGAAACATTCTTATTTCCTTGTCATGCTTATGGGAATCAGTGAATCTGTTCTGGAATTCCACAAGCAATAAGTTCAGTGCTTTGATGTCTCTTTCAGCATTGAAATGCAAATCCTGTCCTTCCCAAATTTTAGTCCTTCTCATTGCAGCATGAGAAGCTTGAACAGTTACTTTCCCTAACTTGCTTCACAAAAATGTTTCGTTTTGCTTCAAAAGCTTTCAATTCAGAATGCAGGCCACAGACAAGCTTTCCTGTTCCCTGAAACCTTTGAGTTGGTGTGTTCAGATGCTCTGTGATATCAGATAAGAAAGCCAAACGGAAAATCAGTCCAGGGTCAGAAAGTACTTCTTGACCTCTTCCCTTTTCCTTGAGAAAGACGTCAACTTCATGCTGAAGATTGAAAAGGACATCTGAGGACTTTGCCTCTGCTAAGCCACCTGAGCTCTGCATGGTAAAATACACCCCCATATCCCATGTTTATCTCAGAAGATTTAGAACCTGGCCCTGAGTAAGGCCATGACGCCTGGCGCAGTTGATGCTGGATACAACAATACGCATCACACTTTTCCACTGAAGAATTTTACTGCACAAGGTTTGCTGATGGATGATGCCGTGAATTGCATGGCGAGAGGGCCATTTGATTTCAGTGTCACGTGACTGATTCTTGCAACTACACGAGTTTGACTTCCCACCGTATTTCTTGCACTGTCAGTTGTGATGCTTCTCCATTTATCCCAACTCAAACCAAGATTTTCTACTGATTCTCACACCATCACAAATGTTTTCTGCTGTTGTGGTGCCCTTCAGACTCTTTGAAACAGCACCTTCTTTTGCAGACATCTTACAGAATTTTTAGCAGAGCCGTGGCAGACATTCAATATTACTGCTGAATAAATAAAAATATGAGAAGTTTTTCAGAAGGGGTTAGACTCCTCCCTTGCTGATCAAATCCACCCTGCTGTGGCTGCTGATAGCTGGGGATTTTCATTTTGACCATGGCAAAGAGGGAAAGAGACCCCTGCCTCTAATATGCTCAGGAATATTGGGAATATGTGCAGGCTAGGAAGAATTTTTTTTAATGGATGATGAATCTGACCTACCAGATGGCAGAGTTGCAGTCTAAGGAGATGGAACACTATGAACACCAGATGGGGAGCAGCAGCAGAAAAGATCCTTCACCTGGTTGCCTGCCCTGCCCCCGTCTCCCTGGGGGGTGAGGGCTTGTAGAAGGGCTGCTGTAGAAGTTTGAGAGGGTTATGACTTTATATCCTTTTCATCTGTACTCTCCCGCATTTGTTGTCCTTTTCATGAATGCGGGGGGGGGGGGTTGTTTTTGAGCTTTCCAGATGTGTTGGAGTATAACTCCCATGCTGGCTGGAAATGATGCGTCTTGCAGGCCAGCACAGTGGGTGCTTTTGGTTGCCCTATATGCTCCTGTCCATTTAAGTCAAAAAGTGAAGGGAGTCATTCAGCAGCTAATAATAAGCTAAAGAGGCAAGATGGGGAGGAACTCAGATTTCCTGAAAACCAGTGCAGCTTAATTCAGTAATGTGAAGTGGCATCTGTTTAACTGATAACCCAGGAGGAGATGAGTCTGGATCCATTTCTGCAAACAATGAAGCTCTTTTGTGTAACACCTGGGAGGATTTTCCTCTCCCCCCTCCTTCTTGTAACCTGGAGAGGCATACAGGAAACCTGTAGAACCAGATTTCTGGATCCTATTCGAAATGAAATCTCCAAAAGGGCCCCCTGTTCCTTTGGGCAGCTGATGGCTCACGTCTCTTTCTTGATTTTCCTTAGTTTGATGCTGCTGACTTGTGAGACTGCACATCGTTAAAAAACCACACACACCTTGATTCCTAACCCCCTGTGGTTGATTATCTTGGAAGTGCATGAGCTATTTGGGTAGTAGGTTGAGAATTAGACACTTTCTCTTGACTTTTCCTGTGAGTAGAAAGCAATAGGCCAGGCTTTGCAATATATAAGGTTGGGCCTGGTTTGAGGCATTCTTCTCGACTTCAGTGGCTCACCTTTGCAGTTCATCGTTCCCATTTTAAGCTACATGGTTCTGCTGTATAACATTTGATGTCTCTGCTGTGGAATATGCAATGTACAGAGATTGCGGGGGGGGGGGGTTGTGCACACGCCATCCCACTCCAGCCAATCTCCAGCAGGTATCTCAGCCAAAGATATAGAAATCAGCTTGCCAAAGTTCTCCAAAATCCATCTCAGAGTTCGTTCTGACTCATCCACATCAGATTATGAGTTTGGGTAATTTTCCACGAGAAAACCTGTGCATATTTTTGGTGTGTATTTTCCCAAATGTACCCATGAATTGTGTACATCTTGGAAATGTACACACTATTCTTCCATGGATTAGAGCATATTTCTGCACATTTTTCAGAAAATTAAAATTATTTTAATTTTTTGTTAAAATTGTTAAAATATTTGCTGTCAAATGCATTTGGGGTCTCTGAATAACATTGCAAGTTTGGAAATACACAGATTTCAACTGGCGACTGTGTCTGAGTTCATATTTGGTCCAGGAGGTACACACTGGATAAAGCCTTATTTTAAGACATGAAGTGGATTTCTCATACATCCCTAATCTGAGCTTTAGCCATTTTTAACCCTCCATCTCCTAGTTTTTGGGAGATGCCAGTACGATCTGTCTTCAGTGCATTTTGTCGTTGTTACTGAAAGTTGATGGTTGGGATGAACCAGGCAGGATAGCATAAAGGAACTCTGCATTATAGACTTGTGGTGATGCTGCAGGAGTTAAGTGGGTAGGTTTTAGATTTCCCGATCCAAATCCACTGATTTCTTCAAACACCCAGCTTCATCCCAGCTGCAGGAGCAACAATGTTTGATTGGAACCAGAAATAATTTATCTGTCTTACTCCGCTTATTGCAAGTCCATGGATCTGAAGACTGAGAGTTCTGTTTGAGATCCTGCCCTTTCTGCAAAGAAATAAAATTCCTGGAGACAGGAAAAAATGACCTTGTAAAACCGACTTAAATCTACACCATGTGCACGCGTTCTACACATCTTGGTCCCCTTTCCCCACATCTCCACCTTAGCAGGTCCCTCTTAAATGAAGAGGGGTTGAAGTCTTCCAGACCCCTTTTCCAGACCTGTACTTGCAACTTCAGAGCCATTTTGTTTCTCTTGTGTGAGACTGCTCCTTTAGCTTCACATCCTCTGCTTCTCAGCAGCACTGCTATTCACAGTTCGGCTCTTTGGCCACTTCCTAACTGTACTTTCAGCCAGTGCAAACTTCAGTAGCTTTCTCTCAACCATCTCATTCACCAAACAGGGGTATCTTTCATGAGGGGAAAATGCAGGGCCGTGTTTAGGAATGCTGATGGGCAAAAGCATTTACGTGTACTTTCCCCACTTCTAGGTAATTTTCCAATAAGCTGCTCTGCAAGAATATAAGCTGACATCAGAGTAGAGAACACTAAATCTGCCAACAATTCCCCAGAACCACCCCCAAACTCCTAATGAAATGCTGCTGCTTTTTAACTACCTGTGGTCTTAAGGATTATGAATATCAAATCTGCAGCCTGCAAAGGTGACTCCAAATTCTGTGAGCTGCATAAACTACGCAAATCAGACGGATCGCTACATTTTAGCTGTTCTTATAACTAATTCCTAAGGTGGGGCACTGAAAACCTCGATGCTCAACAATGGAGCCTCTGATTTCTTGTATATCTTTCATCCTTCATGCAGATCTTTGCAATCCAAGTCCTAGGATTTGCCTCGAAAAAGTGAGGAAGCCGAATTCTGTAACTGTCATTGTCTTTTCCTGCAAGCTAAGTGGAGGAAAGAAAGCTCACACATGCAGTTCCACTGGCCCTGAACTGGCTGTTGGAATGGATACGAGAGGCTTTCTTTGCAAAGCGTTGCACAAACCGGTCACGGGGGTTTCCTAGCTCTGCAAAGGTCTTCCATCACCCAGGACCGTTCCGTGGGTGGACAATGAGCAGGGAGAGGTGGTAGCGGACAGAGATATCTTGGGTCACCATTTAGTTGTTGTTCTGTACAGTCACGTAATGTCCCAGTTACGGAGACCCTGTGAGTGAAAGCCCTGCAGAAGTCCTACCCATGGCAGTTCTGCTCCACGGTTCTAAATTCAAGACTTTCTGGAGTTAGCCCATTGCAGAGTGTTCACTTGCATGTGTCCCAGGTCCATTAGTCGCTCCAGACATGCAGTTCTGTGTGGCCTGGTGGTTCGACTGTTGGGCTAAGGCTCCGGAGATCCTCACGCACAGGATGCAGCCATGAAGCGTCCTGGGCAACTTTGGGCCAGCTGTTTGCTCTCAGCCTTTCCCACCTCACAGGACTGTAGAGCAGAACTGTGTAAGCTGCCTTGGGTTGCTTGCAAGCGGAGAAGAGGCAAGGCACCGATGAATGTGTTGTAATACCGGGGGTTTTTTTGTCAGAATGCACCGGAACTGTGTTCCGGCACCCTTTTTTGACGGATTTTTCCAAGTGCTTGTGAATCGCCCTGTTGGGCGTAGCAGGTCGGCGGCAAAAATCATTAACACAGTGCCTGCGGGCTGCTTGTGTGTTGGCGCTGATTGTCGGCGCTGGTTGTGAGGGCGCTGCTCAGCTTGGGACGCTGCTTGGCTTGGGATCGGTCGTGTGGTTGCGCGCTGAGTGCTTACTGCCGGCGGCAACCATTGTGTAAAAGTGTGACCCCAAGAAGTGAGTTCTGGCACCTTTTTTTTTTTTAACCAAAAAAGCACTGTGTAATACTAATACCAAGGTGGAGATGAAGCTGAGGCGCATTCACTGAGTCATCTTCAGCAGAACTGGCAGTCATGCCAGCAACAATACCCAGAGTCATTAGCTGCTGGGGACAGAATATTCTAGCCACTTCCCAACAGTTGGATTGTAACTGGAATCCTACATGTAACCAGATCGTAATCTATTCATGATGCAGAAATTAGGCCCACGTCATTTACTTCTGATCTTCTCAACTGGTCCAGTTCAGAATGCCGGAATTGAGAGCATGATCTTCTAGATATGTGGGGTAGATAGAAAGGAATGAAACTGCATACTCCATATATTTCTAAAACAAAAGTGCATAGTAATTGCTTGATAATTGTTCAAACAGGATTATTAACAACTAAATAGATCCTTTGTGTTTATCTATTTATGTACAGATATATAGCAAGGTGTTTCCTATTTTAGAAAATTCTCAGTGATTATTGCTGTTACAAATACTTCGTTGCTTTATCTGTCATTATAGTTAGTTTCAAGGAGAGGTATTGCCCACATGGAATTAAAAGCAGAACTTCTCTCGCATCCACAGAACTTCTTCCAGTTTCTTCCCTTTTAAAATGTTTTGCTCTTTTCAAGAGTTCGCATCATTTTCCTGAAAAAGGTGTCAGAATATGTTCTTGTGTGTGTCTCTGAGACTGTGTGAGTGTTTTTAATAGTGGAATATATTTTTTATTTCTTGTCAAGATCTATGGCTTGCAATGACATGCTCCAGTTGTTTTCTTTTAAAAATGAATTTCTAATTATAACGGAAATTGCACGCCCTGATGAATAAGCAGGAAGAAATGACTCGCCTTGTTTTTAAGCATCGCTTATGTGGAAGCTAAAAAGATAACTCTTTGGCTTGTATTAAAGCTATTTTGCTCTCAGTGCTGGCCTTTTGGACATGTACATCTTTTTCCCCATTCTTACCAAAACATATTTATTTATTATACTTTAATTTATATGTCAGCTACTACTGTAGCCTCAACTTTTCCCTGCAACATGAACCCTGCGAGGAGGTCGGCTGGGCTGAGAGTCTGTGACTGGCCCAAAGTCACCCATTTCACTCCATGGCTGAACAGGGACTAGAACCCGGATCGCCTGAGTCCTGGTCCCACCTTCAACCGCATTGGCTCTCTATAGTAAAAATAACTTTTATTTTAAAAAAATAAACATGAAGGGAAATACTGTAGGCCTTTTTCCTGTCTGAATATGGCACCCTTGGTTGTTCTCCCCATACTTAAGATGGTCTCATTAGTTAATTCTTTAGCTGGTAAGACCATAGTGACAAGCCTAACTTGTGTGCTATGGAGTTTTAGTCCTAATGTGATAGCTTTTTCATCTTCTGTATTGAGGCCTCTTTGTTAATCTCCCACACCCCAAATTATGGTTCCCTAGGGAAAAGGGGTGATGGTTAAATCAGCTGAGGTGTGTCCTGTTTTTATTCTCCCTGCTTCAGTCTTAGATTAATTATTCTTCCCAGCCTACCTGAGTGATGGATTGACTATTAAGATGGAGGAAACGGGGAAAATGACACATTTGTTTGCATTCTGGTGTGTTTTCTCACCCTCTGCTGCATGGACCACAATGCGGCACCTAAACAGGAAAGGCCACGGCACATGGTGTTCTCTTTGGTAGGAATTCGGGTAGTTTTCCTACAAGGACGAAAACTCGCAAAAGAGAGTGCTCTTCGTTCCCCTGACACCAGGCTGAAAGTAAATAAACAGCAAATGGGCACAAGTTCAAAACAGAGATATAAAAAGGAAAGAGGTGGAATTTTTTAGTTAACTTTCAGGTGAATTGGCTAAGAATTATCTACAGGGCTAAATGTTTTGTTTGTTGAATACACAGCTGTTAATCATCTGTTTTGCAGTCCTTTGCCAACCTAGAATGCCCTGGTTTTAACAGTGCCCATCTGTAGCACATGGATGCAGGTTTAGTCCTACAACTCCCAGTGTGTCCTGGCCGGCCATCCTGTCTGGAGAATGCCTGGAGTTGCAGAATTTTTTTCAGTCCACACATATGATATATCCTGAAGCTCTAACCAGGTATCTAAGTTTCAGTTGTCAGTCAAGGCAAAGAATCTTGTTTGTAAATACATTTTTCAGCTCCCTGTAGCTTGGGGAAATTTCATGAGGACAGTACAAGGAATACGTAAGGAACTGCACAGGTATGGGTATAGAAAAAACTGGGTGCTGAGGAAAGAAAAGACTTTGCGTTTGTTCTATGCTAGTTCTGCTTTTCCACCAAAATAAATTGCAAAGCAGCTGAGTCTGCCACATGAGGCAGCCCATTCCACAGATACTTCCTCCATTTTTTTACACATATCTTTGCAGTCAAGAGGACTAGAAACATTGATTTCAGAAACAGCAACTGTGTAGCTTTTCCTCCAAATTTGAGATATCTGGGGACTAAACTATTTATTTATTTAAAGCTTTTCTATACCATCCGACCACAACAGTCTCGAGATGGGCTTACAATAAAACAGATTAAAGTAAAGCATAGCATCTAATACATCCAATAAATAAAGCCCCCATTAAAACCTAATCCACCTTAAAATAATGGGTGACTAAAAAGGTTTTAGCTTGGCACCAAAAGGATTGCACCGAATTACTTGCATCCTTGTGTGGCTTGTTCCAGGACTTCAGCTGGCACCCTAAACTGACATCCCTGTACAATGCAGATGGTGAAGAAAGGCAGAGAAATTAAGAAATTACCTCCAGTAGCTGCTTTGGCACAATGTGTCCCCATTCCCCCTTAATGAAGATGAAGGCCTTAAAATGCTGTTCGCTGGGTGAGGTAGAAAAAGGCAGCCAAGAGCGGCATTCCATGCATCCCTGCCTCAGGGTTCTCTGCCCAGCGTCGCTTGTCAGCTACCACCTGCAGGGAAAACGCACAACTGGAACATTCTTGTCACCCTGCGCATGCCACGCATTTTGGCACTTTCGCATAACATCCAAGATGACCCCGCGCATTCTGTATGTTTGTGAAGAGAGCCTTGTGGTCCTTCTAGCAAACCCTTTCAACAGAAGTAGCTCTTGTAAATGATTTCTCATTATTTCTCATCCAGTTGAGTAAGGACGCCTTTCCTCTCTATTTGGCAGTGTTTCTGGGGGACAGCACTGGGGGGGTGCCCCCTTTATTGTCTCAGCAGAAGCCCTGCATTTATCTGCGCAGTTTCCCATAGGGTGAAGTGCAACAACATAGAAACTCCTTTGTTTTTAAGTCCAGTATGTAAAGAAAAGAGCTGAATGACAATGCAGCAAACTTGAATTAGCTCATTTATACTTGGGAATTAGACTGCGACTGGATAAATTGTTTTGTCATTCTCCCCAGGGGAAGAGTTTCACATCTCATAAAGAGAAAATAGTCTGAGCTCCACCAAATTTGGCTTCAAAGCCTTTTCGAAATGCTGCAAGGGACAGTCAGCCGAGTTACAGGTTTCTGGTTGTCTCAGGGAATCTTGCTTCCCCGGTCCATGTGCAGGAAGGTGTGTTGCAACATCCACAGCCAAAATGTGTTCTTTTGTGGCAAAAGATGGCTGCATTTATGAGGGAGTACTTGTGTCTCAAATTCTGAAGAGGCCAGGGAGTAAAAATGACCCATCTCAGGCTTGCAGGTAATAACCATCATAAGATAAAGAGTGTCCCGTATTCCATTCTGCTCCCAATTAAAAAAACTCCTTTGCATATTTACTGCCATGCAGTAAAAGAAGTCCAGAGTTGCAACTGAGTGTAATAATTTGATATAGAGAGTTGCTATGTGTTTCGTGAAGTCCTTTTAATTTAAGGAATGTCTACAGTGCTCTTTGGAGAGTACTACCTCTCGAACGGTTAACAAGATTTAAAACCTGAACCAAACACCCACACATGAGAGTAGCAGTAGGAAAAAGCAAGGCAGCCAGAGACAAATCATATAAAATGGAGGTATCTAAAAAGCCTGGGCAAATAAGAAGTTTTTAATGGCAAAAACAGCCAGTTCCATGTCACAGAGCCTGGATTCGGGGTAGTTCCAGAACAGGAAAGCCATGTGTGACCTCCAGAGGTTTTGTGTTAGTACACACCAAACCTGGAAAATACCAGAGGCTGTCCTTGATGGGCCCAGCCTGTTTTTTAGAATTATGACATCGCCCCTCCTCCCTCCCATTACACAGAACGCTTTGTCAAGCAGCGTGGAAAGTGGGAAGCTTTTCCAGCCATGCCCCCCTCAGCAAAGCTGGTTAGAGAATGGTCCTTTTCTTCAGGAAGTGGGGTGACAGTAGCGACCTAGTCACTAATCCTGGTCTCCTTTTACTGTGTGAAATATCCAGCTGCGGTTACATGCCGGATTGTGGGTGCAGGTGCCAAAATGCCACTGTGTGAGGTTTAGAAATGTTGCAGTCTTTGCCCCATGGCCCATGGAGGATCATCCAGTCCCCCCACACAGTCTTCATATGCTGAAGCCAGAGATGAGTTTATGTGAGGCACTATTAAAAACAATAACATTTGTATTCTCTTTAGGTGAAACTCTAGTCACCATTTTCTGAGCAACGTAGTGGTTTGTTTTTGAACTTCCTGCAGTGTGAAAGCTTTCCGAGTTGAACTTGATCCATTAAAGACTATTGCTAGGGTCTGTTCTAATCTTTTTAACATGGTGATAGAGGGGATTGGTACCTGGTTAGGAGCGCTGGGGGAATTTCTTTCTGGTGGGCTCTTCCCCTTGAGAAGCTCTGGCAATTCGCCTGCCGTCCGCCAACACGCGCCTCTCGGAGTTGACCTTTGCCAAGATGGTGGTGGACGTCCATAACCGTTCTGCTTCTTCCTGTTGCTGCTTCAGGGTAGCCACTGACCACAACGTGGACAACACAACAGCCATCCTGAAAGAGTGGCTGAAGAATGTGCAGAAGCTGTATCACTACGTGGAATGGAGGCCCATGGACAATCCTCCGTGAGTATGGGGCCCTGGGCCTTCCCCGTCAGATTAAGCGACCCAGTGGGATGCCAGCGTAGTGCACTTAAGCGTTGAACGCCCCCATGCAACGAGGCAGTTTGGGTAGCGGGGGCCATTCAGCTGCCCCGTGCTCGGACGGAAATCGACCTGAAGACACTCCACACAGAGCTGCCTCCCAAACTGGTGGCCCTCGTCAAGTTGTCCTTCATATCCCCTTGGATGTAGCCATGATGTTTTTCCAGCCCTGCTGTCCTTGCCTGCTGTCTCGCTCACACCCTTTGGGCTCCCTCCACAGAGCAGCTGTTTCTAAAATGAATTATGTGTACTGCCTGCTTCCATTCTGCCCGGGGAGCCTTGTGGCTAATGCGGCTGGCTAAAAATCTAATGAAGAAATACAAATAAATAAGAAACCACTTGAGCAGGTGTGCAGTTCGGCAGGTTAGAATTTCATTCCAGATTCTTGAATGGCTGCGGAACACACCATTCTTTCAAAATGCTGAGCGGGTTGTCGAAACGGGGCAGGATCTTTGGTTGTAGCGACTTGTAGGGCTTGCCACCCTGGGCTTTCCTGGCCCCGGAAAAGTGGTACCAAGAACAAAAGCAATGAGGCACCCTGGCTGGGTGAGCCCCTACATAGCAGAAATCCGTGTGATGTTTTTAAATGAACTTTATTATTATTATTATTATTATTATTATTATTATTATTATTATTATTATTACATTTTTATACTGCCCATAGCCAAAGCTCTCTAGGCAGTTGACAGCAATAATCTTAGAATCATACACTCAAGTCACTTCTGCCCGGGCCTGACCCTGCTTAGCTTCCAAGATTAGGCAGGATCAGGCACTTCAGGCATGGAACTTGCCGATTTACAGGTAGTAGTTGTGGTGGAACTGAGCTAAAATGCTTTGTGTGCATCTCTACCTAGAAGTTAGCAGTGAATATTCATATATGATGGTAGTCCAAGTGTCTTTTAGGCCTTGCTGCATTTGTACCAAAAGGGGCCGGAAGTTATGGGATCAAACTTTGGAGTTGCTCCAAACTCTTTCATAGGCAACTGGAAGAGTTTTAATGGCAAATACAAAGCTTGATAAACTTGTTTAAGGATAGGCGTCTTTTCCATTTGTGCCAACCTGACAAACACTCATTTGGACTGATGTAATTGTCTGGAATTACTTGTGCGTGGAGTCCATGCCAAATGGCTGTGATGCAAGGTCTAAACTGCAAATACAATGTCTTCTTCTTCTTCTTCTTCATCTCCGCACATTTACTGTGAACTAAGCTCCACTCAACACGTTTCTGACTAAATGGGAATACAGTGATCACAGCATGTTCCACTGAGTCCCGAGGACGTGCTCCAGGAATTAATTTGCAAATGTTTGCTTTGCTTAGAAGCTTCATATTTTCTGCACCTGCCTTTCTGGGGTACTTGAGATAACTAAATGTATTGGCATCCCACTCCTTGGTGCCCCTTTATATTAAAAAAATACTGACGACAGATATAAAATGATTTTGAGTGTTTCTGCAGGAACACAGCAAGAAGAGGGTAATTTCTCCCCTTGCCTTTTTGTTGCTCATTTTATAGGTCTTATCCTGAGGAAATCGGACCCAAACACTGGCCAAACTCGAGGTTCACCCATGTAATGAAGCTGAGACAGGCTGCTCTGAGGACTGCCAGAGAAAAGTGGTCAGACTACATCATGGTAAAGTGCAAAAAGAAGAGTTCTGGTTGGCTAGGATTTCTTTCTTTCTCTTGCTTTCCTCACTGGACATTTTGAAGAATCATTCTGTGTCTGCGTGCGTAAAGGAGATTGGTGGAATGAATTCCATCCTCTTGTGCCACGTAACTGTGTCTGTGCAGATCTCCCGTGTCTGTGCTGATCTTCACCTTTGGGAACTGAAAGGTTCTTCCCAGCAATTGTTGACTGCACAACTCTTGCCACCTGCGTGTGTCAGTGAGGCAGCGCCTTCCTAGTGCTCAGAAAGGGAAGTGATTCCTACTTAGCCTGGTCCCCTGACCTGGTTTCCTGCACACCTCCCTCTCCAAGGCACTGGTGAAGAAGCCAGAGCTGGCTTAGCCACCCAAAACCAGAGCGTTGTGTGGCCTCATCCACGCATAACAAAATCTGCAGAAACCATACTTTGGTGGCCCATCTGGAAGGCCCAAGAAGGAGTTACTCTAGTGCAGAGTTGGAGACTTCATGGCCCCATCAAGTCCAGATAGCAGAGCTAATGGTCAAGGATTATGGGAGCAGCTGGGCACCCCGTGTTCCCTTTCCTGCCCCAAAGCGGGCACAGACATGCTGCAAAGTACGATTCTGATTCGCATTGGCCCCCCTTTTCCCCACTGATTGGAAGAGGCACGCCACTGCCGGAATGCTGCAGCACCTTCGCTGGGAGCCCTTTTATCCAGTTGTGCAGCGGTGCACTGGGATGGGCCACTGTGGAGGGAACTGGGTGGTTTTCCTTTTCGGGTGCATTTCTTAGAGCTACTGCAGCTGCTCCAGGCAAGCTCCCAGCTGATGACCCCGGGACCAGGTGGAGCTGTAGCCCAAGTCAGGGCCCTTGTCCTCCGTTGGCTCCGACTTGGACCGCTTGGCTGGGCACGCTGTAGAGCGAGCTGGAAGTGCCTGCTCTTGTTTACGCGATGATCGCATCCAGAGGCCTCTTTCCAACCCGGCGGTAAACGCTCAGCTCTGTAGCATCACTTGTTAGCATGTGCAAACAAGGCCACAGTCTTTACCGTGTTTGTTGTTGACTCTGGTACAATGTCCATTCAGGTTAAGCTTAGCACGGAGGACTTTCGCCTAGATGTTGTTCACCTATTTGCAAGATTGCAAGAGCTCCCAATGGGTATCACTCTTATGGGCCATTTGGACTCCACTCTTCTGCAGATCCAGTTGGCCAGATTCATCCATGCTTCTTTTTAAATGTCCCTCTTTCTAGTTCATAGATGCCGACAATTTCCTGACAAACCCAGAAGTGCTGAACCTGATGATGGCAGAGAATAAGACCATTGTGGCACCGATGCTTGAATCCCGCACTCTGTATTCTAACTTCTGGTGTGGAATGACACCCCAGGCAAGTTCGGCTTCTGCGTTCCTCAGTCATGCAGCAGCATCTGGCTGTGTGCCTCTTTCTACTGCAGTGTGTAAATTTATTTATTTATATTGCAATTTATATCCTGCCTTTTTCCCACAAAGGGCTCAAGGCAGCTTACATCTCCTCCTCCATCTTATCCCCACAACAGCAACCCTGTGAGGTAGGTTGGGCTGAGAGTCTGTGACTGGCCCAGAGTCACCCAGGTGGCTCCATGGCCGAGCGGGGACTCGAACCCAGGTCGTCTGAGTCCCAGTCCCATGCTCTGAACCACTACGCCACACTGGCTCTCACACTGGTAAATATGGACAGAGCCTTTCTCCAAGCCAAGTGGCAATTCTGCAGTGCCGCCGGAAGCCCCGGGGAGCACATAAAAATAAAATGCTTTGCTGCACTGCTGCTCTTTGCCACAGCAGCCTGGGCTGCCTTGGTGTTCACCCCGTGCCTTAACCACCAGTTGCGCCTTGCTCCAAGACCTGCCTGCCTGCTGACCCAGCTGCCTCCTGCCCAGCTCCAGCCTTTCCTGCATCCTTCCTTCTCCTGGAATACTGCGTCCAGTTCTGGGCACCAAGATGTAGAAAGATGCAGGTAAATTAGAAAGGGTCCAGCGGAGGGCAGCAAAAATGATCCAGGGTTTGGAAACACTGCCCTGTGAGGAGAGATGGAGAGAATCGGGCATGTTCAGCCTTGAGAAGAGAAGAGGGGGGGGGGGGGGGGACATGATATCCCTCTAGAAGTACCTCAAAGGTTGTCTCAAAGAGGGAGGTCAAGATCTCTTCTCACTGATACCACAGTGTAGGACAGAATAATCAACTCAAGTTGTGACAACCCAGATCAGGAAAAGCTTCCTCTCTGTCAGAGCAATACGACAGTGGGACCAGCTGCCTGGAGAGGTGGGGGGCTCTTCCACACTGGAGACATTCAAGGGGAAACTGGACAGCCACCTGAGTGGGATGGTGTGACATGGTGTCCTGCAACAGCAGGGGGTGGACTGGATGGCCTTCATGGCCCCTTCCGACTCTCCTATTCTGTGATTCTATGTTTCTCCAGCCTGCCCCTGCCTTATCAGTCCTCTCTGCATCCATCACATGTTCTCCATCACATTTATTGTGTCATGCAGATAGAGAACTCTGGCTCATCTCTCCAGATGAACCACAATCAGAACCATGGGCTGTGAAGACTGCAGCTTGTCTAGAAAGGGGCAAGCCAAGGTTTGGGATTCTGATGTGGCAAAAAACAAACCTTGGACAGAAGCGCCACAGTTTGTTTGGTCATTCCCAGAAGCCAAGCAGGGTTAGCTGAGCATCATGTACCAGCAGGCCGTCTTGCTGGCAGCAAGGATTTGGATTTGGGGTAAAGTTTGCATTTCCTTATAAGGGAGTTTTTCCCACCCTGATGTGCTTTGCACTGATCTCAGAAAAACAGGGAGGTGTTAGGGGCCAAGGCCCCCTCGCAATGATTTGTTAAGGACATTTTAGCCAATGAAGGAAAGATGTCTCTAAAGGGAATTACATCTTGCAGACTCCTCTGTTTGGATGATACTAATTCTGTTCCTCTACAACTCCTCCTGCTTTTGCATCGCACTCCCGGCCCGCTCTGCTCTTCACAGCTCTGCCCTTCAGGGGAATCGGTGTGCAGCTGAGACAGAGCTCTTGCAGCCATTCTCTTGACCGATCAGTTCCCCACAAGTCTGTGCAGCTCAGCGTGAGCTTCTTCAGTTGGCTTTGCTTGCAGACATCCCTGAAATCGTATTTTGGACAAGCAGGAACAGCTCCCTGGTAGCCAGGAAAGTGAGGAAAACAAAGAGTGTGCACAGCGCCTTCCCGGTCAGAAAGCTCTAATTCAGCTCAGGGACTCGCATGACTCAGTGTCTGGAAAGCGCCTCCAACCTGCTTCTGTCAGCGTCATGCTGTTCTCACTTTGTGGCCATGAGATGGAAAGTTGTGTTTTTTCAGCGTGGATTCCTAGGCAATTGTTTCCATCACTGAAAGTGCCGGTAACATAGTCTGTATGAAAATATTTGGCAGGGTAGATCAGGTGAAGTGCAGGGTGGAAGAAAGTTTGGGGCGCATATGGGCCCCTAGCCATGCACCCCAAGGAGAGTTCCTAGGGAGCTGTAGGTGCTCTGTTTGTGGCATGCCTTCCTGAAGAAGAAGAAAAAATAAAATAAAATTTGGATTCCCTTTCTCCTCTGGAATGAAGCCACCCTTAGGGTGAGTCCATGTCTCGCCCCATGACAGAGGAATTCCGATTGTTCAGCTTGCTTTAAACATGCTCCTTGATAGTCCAAAATGTTTCCTCCAAGGTTGCTGTTCAGTCTGATGACAGACAGTAGGGAACATACTTTGTTGTCCTAGGATGCTGTGACATTTACTCCTTTTGGATAGGACTAAGGTGGTTCGGTTTGGTTTGGTGGCTCAGCTCGGCTCAGAGTTTTGCAAATGAACTAGCTTTTCCCACTTGAATGGGAACAAAAGCTGTCGATGAGCAGACCCAGACATTTCTGCATATGTATATGTCAAGTTGAAAAAAGGTGCGAGGTTTTTGGCAGACAATCTGGCCACCAGGTCCTGGGTCAGAAAGCCCTGTGGAACTGGTACCTCAGATGAGTGTTGCTAATATTTTAAATCCCATTTATTCTCATCAGACATGTATAAACCGTACTGCCGCAACTCACGTTCTAATGAGCAGCGTCCTCTCCTTATTTCAGGGCTACTATAAGAGAACACCAGACTATACCCTGATCCGGGAATGGAAGAGGGCTGGCTGCTTCGCGGTCCCAATGGTGCACTCCACATTCCTGATTGACCTGAGGAAAGAAGCATCCGATAAACTGGCATTCTACCCCCCACACCAGGATTACACCTGGACCTTTGATGATATCATTGTCTTTGCCTTCTCGAGTCGTCAGGCAGGTAAGCCACTATGGGATGGCAACTTGTTTAAGAATATCATGTGCAGGGACAGGGTGGACCCTCTCGGAATCTGTCCCTTTAGCATCTGTGGACTCGCTCTCATGCTCAGCTCGGTCCTACAAGTTAAGCCAAGCCACAAACGCTTGTGGACTCCCAGGTGTACAACGGGCGACTGGTACACAAAAGAGGGATGCTGTGAGCAGCATTTAAAACACTGACTCTGTGGAGTCGGTGCAGGAAGCTGCGGCCACATGTATGAAATAACGCACGGACTGGGTTCACGCGTTAATCCGTGGTGGTTCATAAGCCGTGATGTGCTGTCTGAATGCAGCATTCTTCAAGCAGGGTAGATATAAACCTCCCCAACTAGACATGGCTTGTAGGAGGGCTGAATAAACCCGCTACAGCTTATAGTGCTGCCCAGACCCAGGCGACGAATGAGCCATGGTCGTGGCAAAAAACCCAGGGGCCCCAAAGTGCCGAAGCAGTGCTTGGAACAGCTAGGAAACCCTTCCCCCTTCCCTGCTGAATTGGGGGTCACTTTAAAACTTGGGCAAACCTCCATGTAGGGAGACCAGCTTGTGCTTGTAGAAAACTACAAAATGAGGGAGCAACCTTTTTATTTAACCCTTTTTATTTAAACGTTATTTTAATTGTTAATATTATTTATTTATTTTATTCTTTGGCCAGGGTGACTTAATTTATACTGTTAAATTACATTGTTTTATATGATGTTATTTATTTATGTTTGTGAGCCGCCCCGAGGCTTCAGCGAATGGGGCGGCATAGAAATTCCCTAAATAAATAAACTGGGGATTTCACGCATTCCCCAAAACCCTGGGCATCTTGCTAAGAAGGGGAATATCCCCTAAAGCACTCCATTTTATGAGTTCCTGGGGATTTGGGGGTGTCTCTGTACTGTCCATGCATGGGAAAGTGAGGGCAGCCCAGGGACACATGAGTACCCCCTCCCCAAATGCTGAGGATTCAGCTGCAAAGGGTGCCCTCCCCGCCCATCTTTAAAAATAGTTAAACAGATCGCATTGGGCTCAAGAGCTGCAGTTTGGCCTGCACACCGAGTCCATGAAGAACAACAGCCTTGCCCATTTGCAGTGGGGGGAGGGGGCATTGCAAACTATTTTTCAGCATCTTTTTTAAAAAAGTGGGGTGTGTAGAAAGCACCCCTTGCAGGAGAATCCTCGAGGGTTTGGGGGAACGGTCCTTATGGCCCAGGGCTTCTCTTTCCATTCCCGAGTATGGATAATGCAGAGCGACTCTTCCAAAGTCATGCTGTGACCAGTGCTAAATGGTTCAGGGACACACACTCACATCTTGGTGTGCCTGCTGTGCCCCCTGGTATATTGCAGGGGGGCTGGGGCACAGGGTGCCCACAACCTCTGTGTTGCCTGGTCCTCTTTTGAGCACAGAGGCATTTTATTCACAGTGCCTCCTCCTCCTCCTCCTCCTCCTCCTCCTCCTCCTCCTCCTCACTCAGTCAGAATTCCCAAGGGGGTCACTGTTGTGCGAACCCAGCCAGAAAGCAGTGGAAATTCTTCCACTGAGTTGCAAACTTGCAATTCTGTTTGCTTTGGAAATGGTTGAAAAGCAGTTTGTATAACAAAACCAGGTCTGGGATGTTTAACCTTAGTGAGCATGCATGCTATAATTTAGAAATTTACTAAATGCTGTGCAGGGATTCAGAACAAGGCAATCTCTGCTTATAGACTTCCAGTGTATAGCACAAAAGGAAAGGGGATAAGGAGGGAAAAGGAAAACCATGCATGAAGAAAAGTGTGTGTGTGTGGGGGGGGCTTTTTGTACCCCCCCCCCCATCTTTGGAATCACTTCCCTGCTGTGGGAATAACCCATCTTTTCAACACCAGGTTAAGACAGCCCTATTTGCAGATGCCTATAAAGACCTCCCTGATCATTCAGAGACCTGGTACAATTTCCTTTTATTCTTGGCTGGGTCTTTAAAAAATTCTTGTCAATGCTTTTATCTATTGTATATTAATGCTTTTATGTTTTATTGTAAACTGCCCTGAGAGCTCCAGCTACAGGCAGTATAGAAATGAAATAAATAGTAGTATCTCTGATGAGAAGAATAAGATAAGTGATATCACGGAGGATGCAAACATTAAGCAAAGCCTTCATGGCAACCGCTTTGCAAGGATCATGAAATAGGTCATTTTGCAAAGGAAAACACCTCCGAGACTTGGAAAGGGAGAAACCCGATGTATGAGTGGTTGATTACATGATTGCCAGATGCATCAATCACAGAATATCTTCGGATCTGTTTCCCATAATTGCACCTGACAGTTCAACTCTGACCTGGCAAGAGCCGTAGTCAGCTGCTTGGCTTTGAGCGCAGAGTTCCTAAGGGGGCAGACACCTCCTGGGCCTTTCCATAGACCTAAAAATACTTGGGCACGGAGGTGGTCTGTGAATAATGCAAGTCACTGTCTCAGCAGATTATGTCTGCTCAAAGCGTAGTTTTCAGTGGTTGAGCTTAGATTCCCTTTCCACCAAAGAAGAGCAAGACGGGGGAGCCAAGAGCTTGCAATACTTATCTTGAACGTCATATTCATAAATCCCTTAAATAAGCACGTATTGGGAGGCCTGATTGTCAGACGGGGAACAGCGAAGATGGCCATGGCAACCCCCCTTTCTCTTTTGCCCCCAGATGTTCAGATGTACATCTGCAACAGAGAGCATTATGGTTACCTCCCTGTGCCCTTGAAACCCCAGCAGAGCCTGGAGGACGAAACAGACGCCGTAGTCCATGTGCTGATCGAGGCAATGAGTAAGTCAGCGGAGCAGCATCTCACACCATAATCCTCACAAAGAAGACCCCTGTAAGCTCCAGCTGTCTTGAATAATGTTCTTTCAGGGACCTCTCCCTCTCGTGGCCTTGAAGGCCCTGAAAGAAAGGGGAGGGGGCTTTTCAGTGGTGGCCTCTGTCTTTGGAACAACCTCTGGAGCTTGCCTGGTGCCAAACTTGCCAGCTTTTTGGCACCAGGTCAAGGCAGCCCTTTCCTTGGAGGCCTTTAGAGATCTCCTGGTCATCCAGTGGCTTGAAGGGATTATCCAGTGAATCTTCTTCTTTGCTGGGTCTTTTTTACTGTAAGTTTTTAAGCTATTTTAAATTTACTTGAACATTGTTCTGTTTTTAAGGTATTTATATTGTTTTTATAGTTTTGTTTTATGCACTGTTGTAAACCATCAAGAGAGATTCAACTATGGGGCGGCACAGAAATGACAGAAACAAGAAAAAAACAAGCTGTAAGCCAGGAGTGATCTGGGAGCTCAGTTGATTCAGGTTGCGAGATGTCATCCATTTCATCACGTGGGGTGCTTTGGGGTCTTTTTCTCATTTGTGTTTTAATTGAGGGTGTTTTTAAAAAAATGTGTACCGTTTTTGAGCTTGACTAGATTGAAATCAAGAAAGTAAAGAATTCTGTGCTGTGGCATGGGGTGGGGAGCAATCCCCCCCACCCACAAGGCCAGGCGGGAGTCTGTCAGGCTATTTCCACTTCCTATATAAGGCTATGGGGTGATGAGGGGACCCCTCTAACATACCTGTGCTTGCCCCCCATGCCCAGTGGCAGCCCATTTCTGGTACTGCACAAGACAATTTTTCACAGTGCCAGATCTGCCACCAGGCTCCCCAACACTGGCGCTCAGGTGTTCCCCCCTTTCGCTTCCTGCACACAAACTTCCTCCCTCTGTCCATCAGTTTCTTTTACCTGTGATATAGCGTTAGGTCTACATCAACCCTGATCCATGCTACTTCGAACTGAACTTATAAGCACAGTCTGAAAACAATGTTGTGGCGCTCGTTTGCAAAGCTTTTCTGGAGGGAACAGCTGAGATTACAAACAACCCTTGAGTACAAGTTTTGAGTCCCGGCTGAATAACTTCAAGAGTTTCTTGTATTCTTGTGTCAGTGATGGCTCTTCTTCACCTCTTGCAGTTAATCGACCTCCAATCGAACCTTCGGAATATGTCACACTTCCCGCAAAGCATCCAGACAAGATGGACTTTGATGAGGTAGGGAGACGGTCTGCTTTTCCAGGCCAACTTTTGGGAAAGCAAAATGGAGAGGGCAAATTTAATAGGAAGGTGAGATTGGCATTCTGGTCTGTAGCATCAAACCTTGGCAAAAATGTTATCTATGGTCACAGCATGTATGTGTTTGGCAGAGAAATTATATTCGTTCTGTCATGAAATTATATTCGTTTGTGACATCTTAGTTGGTAGATCTGGAACCCCACTGTGGCTTTTGGATTGTTTTCTAATAGAGCAATTTGGAGAGTATGTTTTCATTTTAGATTTCTTCTTGGGTATTTGGAACAGGACAGATAAATCCCAATTTCCCCATAAATCCATGATTTTTAAACTGTGCTCTGGAAACAGCAGGGGTTGGGGATATTGTAAGATGGCCCATGAGACCACAATAAATAGTAAATCGTTACTGTTATTACATTGCATTTATATTCCACCTTTCTTCCTCTTGCAAGAAACCCAGGTGGCTTTCAAGTTTCTCTCCCTCTCCATTTAATGCTCCATTTCAACCCTGTGAAGGAGGTTTATGATTGTCCCAAAGTGGGCTGCATAGTTGAGTGGGGACTAGAACCCCAATCTCCAGAGGTCCATCCAGAACTCATAACCACTACCCCACACTGCCTCTAAGAGAAGGATCCTCAATCTCTTTTTTTTCCCTAGAACAGGCGGCATTCTCACACCGCATGTCATTTTGCAGGGAGTGAAACTCAGTGCTACAGGGCAAAAATGGAGTTCCAAAACCTGCGTTTCCCCTCGTACACGGTACCTTGTCGGGCGCTGTTTGTGGCTGGGGATGCTGAGCCATGTGTGATTGTCAGGCAAGAACTTACAAATACAAGAGAGGTTAGATCTTTGCTCCCGCCCACCAACGTCTGTCTACAAGTGTCAGTTAATGCTGCCTCTAGTTGCATCCGCCCTGTGAGAGCCATAAGACAAGGAAGGAACTAAAACAGGGTGACACCACCCAAGCTCAGCTTTTGTCGCTTGTTCTTCACATGAAGCTGTTTGGTTTCTGGCTTGGCTGGCCCTGTGGCATCTCTGTGTACATGGTTTGCACAACTAAATATAGAACTATTACCTGGCTGCTTTGGCGTGTGTTGTGTCTGACTGCCTTGTATTTTTAAGCGGTGCAGCTGCTTTGCCGCGGTGTTCTGTTTGCCAACCTTATTTATCTGTGTCCCATTTGGAGGAAGGGCTGGGGCAGTTTACCGTTGCCTGTTTCTGCTTCCCCTACATTAAGACCCTGCTTGTTCTTGCTTGAATTTGGTCCAGCAGGCTTCCCAAGGGACCTGCACACACGATGCTCCGGACTTGGCAGGCTGGCGGTGCAGGGCTGACTTTTTGCACGCAGTGCTTACCGGGGTGTGTTTTGACATCTCGGGATGCGCCTTGTGAAATTCCAGGTGGTATAAACCAGTATCCGGCCCCCTGGTGCTCCTCAGAATAGGGTTGGGATTAACCCTTTCAGAGCCAGTCCCTCCAGCGTCTGTAGACCTCCTCTTATGCACAGCCCAATCCTGCAAAACTGCCTGAGCGAAGAGGAAGTCTGTGCATGCTCAAGGACCCTTCTTGCACAGCTGGCAGCCTTCCCCATCAGCAGCGGCTGCAGAATGCAGGAAGGGGGCGCTGCAAGTGGTGCTGTGGACACCACTCCAACCAGCAAGCTTCTTCCCCACTAACTGGTCCCAGTGACAGCCGCATATATAGGAAAGGGACACCCGGCTTGGGTGCCCAGGACTCGATTCCACAAGCGCTGTGTGTGGTGAACAGGAACATGGACTCAGAGCTGCTGCTCCCCGTGGTTGTCCCAAGAGCCAAGCCTAAGGAATCCCGAACCCCAAACAGATTCCTCACACATCCCTTCCCCAGAAGACCTTTTCTATCACCCACTGGTCATTTGGGTCTTCTCTGCAGGGGTTTTTAACTTGCCAATTTACTGAGGCTTCTGCTTCTCGATGCTCTGCAGGATTGAGACTGGTTCCTTTATATATTTTCCCCCACAGGTTTTTTCCCTCTGCTGTTTCGTATGTTCCATTACACAACCACAAGGTGGCACTGTGGCCAAGTGAAAGAGTGAAAATACATAACCCTTTTCTAGCTTGTTATTATACGCTAGTCCTTTAATAGCTCACTATCTTTCTTCTAAAAAAAAGCCACAGAAATGCTCAGAAATTGGGAGAAGCTTTGGAAGAGCATGAACATCATGTAACCTACTGTGGCTGAGGAATCATGAGAGCACAATAAGTACCACATGCAGCAAAGGCCTTGGCAGTTTTCCAGCTTTTGTGCGGATTTCCTGCCCTCTAAATGGTGGGATTGCCTCTCCAAAAGCTTAGCTTGAAGCTGCAAGTCTTTGATCCACCAACCAGGACCGTGTGCCCCCTGGCAAGTTCTCCAAATGAAACTGGGCCCTTAGCCCAACGCGGTTGCTTAGATTTGCACAGTGGAAATTCTGGTTTCTTTCTCTAGATTTTCATGATAAATCTGAAGCGTCGGAAAGACCGCCGGGATCGAATGCTGCGGACTTTGTACGAACAAGAAATTGCAGTTAAGATTGTCGAAGCCGTGGATGGAAAGTGAGTTATTTGTAGTTTTTAAATGCTCGGTCTTTGGGGAAGTTTGGCCTCTGCCTGAAATGGGGGCGCAGCATGCTAGACAGACCCCCTTTTGATGCCCTAAATTCAACAGCTAACACAGAACAGGAATGGGGTTAAGATTGGATATATCAAACTGTTGGTCTGTGTTGAGAAATAAAGGCTTCTAAGCAAACATCACACAGAACAGGAGGCTTTCTACTGTGACTCTGCGTGATGTCTTGGGCTTGTTGCCTTCGAACCAGACGCTGCTGCATGTTGGTCATTCTGTTACATCTCTGCACTGGGCGTGATTGGAGCATTCAATCCATCCTGGTGCAGAGATACAGCAATATATGGCTATGGGGCTGCTGGGAATTGCAGTCTAGCATCATGGGGAGATCCAGTTGCCCACCTCTGATATGGAGACCGGACCTAAGTGCAGAGTGGTTTCTTGGCACCCTGAAAATCCACGGGCCATTCTTAGACCTCTGTTTTGCAGGGCGCTCAACACGAGCCAGCTGAAGGCGCTCAACATTGACATGCTGCCTGGTTACCGGGATCCGTACTCTTCCAGGGTGCTGACCAGAGGGGAGATTGGATGCTTTCTTAGTCATTACTATATCTGGAAGGAGGTGATCGCTCGCTCTGCTTTCCTTGTTCTTTTGAAGGTGTGGGGAAGGGCTGCTTTTGCACCCACAGGCTGCCTGGAAGGGAGCTGTGCCCCCTTTCCCGGGAGTGGCAGAAGGATGTGGGTGGCTGAGGGCCGCACCCTGGTCCTTTGGAAGAGGAATGTGCCTGAAGGGCCACACGGAGCATGACAGCCCCCTCCGTGGGTGACGCAGACGTTTGAGGCGTCTGGTACGGCTGGACGGCTGGCAGGCACTTTGCCTGTTTCTGCGCCTTGGAGAGCTGCTTCTGCATTTGCGCAAAGTTCCCCTCCATTTCCAGCTCGACATTAAAAGCAAACCCCTCTTAAGAGAGCGACTGAGCAGGAAGAAGCAAAAGAGAGGTTCTTGCACCCCATTTACACTTGCCAACCCCGGCAGGCCCTCATGCAGCCGCCTTCCAGAGGTTTTCAAACATTGCTAGGGAGATGTGTACAGGTGCGTGGAGGTAGAGCGGCCGCAGCAGTTAGTGCTCCAGAGGGGGGTTGCAAAATGGGGAAGTGCCCCAATCTTCCACTTCTGGACTTCCTGGAGACTTGGGGAAGTGCTGAAAGCATGGAAGATACCGAGAAGTGTCGGTTCGAGGCTTCATGCAAAGCGAGCGGCATGGCCGGGTTGGAGAACTTGTGCGCATTCTTATTTCTTGAAGGTGGTGAGCAGGGAGCTGGAGAAATCCCTGGTCATTGAGGATGATGTGCGCTTTGAGCATCAGTTCAAGAAGAAGCTCACCAAGTTAATGGATGATATTGAGAGAGCCCAACTCGACTGGGAACTCATGTAAGTCGTGCTGCTGAAAGATTCCTTCTGGGGAACTTGGGGCCCCCAGATCCTCAAGAGCTATCAGCCCCTCCACTGAAGTGGGAGAGATGTGCATCAGAGTTCCTAGGAGCCACCCAGTTCTCACCTCGGCCAGTGGAGAAGGCTTGGGGATGGCGGGACAATGGGGAAGCCTCTGTGAGATGGACCCAGCATGTACTCTGCTGGTGGCTTGGAGTCAGCAATGCAGCATTGCATCTTGGGAACATTGGTCGATCATTGGCATTCTGGTCCAGCCAATGAGAACTAGATCTCTGCTAGAGTCCTGCAATAGCGGAGAGTTGGACCATTGGCCTTCCGGCCCCTTCCAGCTCTACTATTCTATGATTCGAATTGCGATAAAATGTGGTAACTGAATCATACTGCCTGTCTTGAGAGGAAGGTGAGACGACTGCAATGCAGAGGTTTTAATTAAAGCCACGCTGAGCTTTTATCCATCAGAAACTGCTATCCCTGAATTAAGCTGTACCCTTAAATGGTGAAGCAGTTTCTCCACGCATCCAGGACACCACCAGCCTGGAGTTGCTCAGAATTCTACCACAATGAACAATTAAAGCAACCTTGCTCTGTTCTGATCTTCTCCCAGAACCTGGCATCAGCACAGTGATGCTGGAACACCTTGGGAATTACATATGTCAAAACTCCCTGGAGAAGGGAGAAGCTTCCATCACAAAGCCAAAGAGGAGAGAGGCAAAGCAATTGGAGGATTAACTCATTAAGCTTTCGGCTGGCTACTTTAGAACATGCAGGGGCCAGCATGGGAATGGGTTTTGGTGGGCAGTGGCACATTGCCCTGCCAGAATATATGGGGAGCTGCATCCTGCTGTGCCAAGTTTGCCAGTGGGGGCTCTGAATTTCCAAGAAGAGCAGCAAAACTCTCCGCAATTTTGCAAGAAAACAAAATTGTTTGTTTTGGAATGCCTTCATTCCAAGTAAAACTATGCTTCTGGGAGTGCAGATTTGCATTAATTTTGAACATTTTCCCACTAAACAAATGTTCTTGCCTCCATTTTACCCCCCAAATGCACTTTTCGCATGCATTTCATTCAGCAATACTCATCTCTGTATGGATGTTAACCTAAATTACACATTTGTGAATGCAATTATGATGCTTTTTTTGAGGCCAGGAACAGTTGAGGGAGACGTGTGAAAACTGGATAGCTGCATTTTGATCCACCAAGTAGTCCAGAAAGAATGAGTCAAGTCTGCTTACTTATCAATGTGCCCGAAAGAAAATCCTCAGGTATCGCTAGAGTGTGCTGGCCCAGTTACCTGCCTCCACTGAAGGCTGATAGGAAAGAAACAGAGATATGAGAGGAAGCCTCCTTGGGGTGGCCCCTTGGGACTCACAAGAAGTTTGGTTCATTGTGGCATACTTTTTATTCCCACACTGCCCTTGGCTACCTGCCAAGCTCTTGGATTTCTTTTAAAAGAGTTTTGCATTTTCTTTGGAATTTTTAAATCAGAATCTCACATGCATACACCCTCTCTGGGTGTACTTGCCTGATTATTTGTTTCTTGAAGACTGTTCATTTTAGAAAGTCCCAGGTAGCTAGTATGGCATAAAACCTCAACGACTCAGTGCATCTTGTGGTCTTTTTCTAGCTACATTGGCCGTAAGCGGATGCAGGTGGAGCGGCCTGAAAAAGCCGTCCCCAACATTGTGAACCTCGTGGAAGCAGATTACTCGTACTGGACTCTGGGCTACGCAATCTCTCTGAAAGGAGCTCAGAAACTGATCGGAGCAGAGCCTTTTGGGAAAATGTTACCTGTTGATGAATTCTTACCTGTCATGTACAACAAGCACCCAGTGTACGTTATTTGCTGTGCTTATTTTATTAACCCGCACTGGATTACACGCAAGGTTTGCACCATGGCGGGGGGGGGGGGACAGCTTTGCAAAATGGCTGCATTTTGGTTGTTGGGTTCTTTAGCGGTCATTGTGACCCTCCACTTCCTGTCTTCCAACCTGCACTTTGAGTGAGGGGTATTTCTTTAGAGCTGTACCATTTGCAAAAGGATGCACGGATTCCTTATTGTGGTCTCGGGATGGTTTAACAATAAGGCAAAATAGAATGAAACACAGTATCCTAGAATCAACAGTGAAACCCATACTAAAACAGTCAAACCTTAAAACATTGGGGAAAATAAAAAACGGTTTTAGCCTGGCACTGAAAAGAATAAACGGCCGGCACCAGGCAAACCCCTCTGGGGAGTGAATTCCACAGTTGGGGGCCACCGCAGAGAAGGCCCTTCTCCAGGTAGCTACCCTCGTAATCTCCTTCAAGGAGGGCTCCCAGAGAAAGGCCTCTGCCCCAGATCGTAAGGGGTGGGCAGGCACTTATGGAAGGATGCTCCTTTGGATAAGCAAGCCCTAAGCCATTTGCGAGAAGCTTATGAGTTCATAGCAAAGAGATATGGACCGGGCATGTTGTGGTGGATACGCCCTCCTTTGCCCTGTATGCTCGCCATTTAAAATATGAAGGGACCGTGCTAGGGGAAATTGAAGGCTGAGAAGAGAGATATGAGATGGATGGACTCCAAGGAGCTACAGCCTCACCTTTGCAGGAGGTGAACAGGGGTGTCACGGATGGGACTTTATTATGGAGGACTTCCATTCTTGGGGTCACCATAAGGCAGAGGGGATGTGATGGCGCGTCACAACCAGAATCGTGGCTTTCAGCGGCAGGGCTGGCTTGCCTCCTTTGCTGCCTCCGGCCTTGCTGATGTCGGTGTCTTCTCCCTCCTAGTGCCGCGTACATGGAGCACTACGAGCCCAGGGACTTGAAGGCTTTCTCTGCAGAACCTCTGCTGATCTATCCGACCCACTACACCGGGCAGCCGGGTTACCTCAGCGACACGGAGACATCCACGATCTGGGACAACGAGACCGTGGCCACCGACTGGGACCGGACGCTGTCTCGAAAATCGCGGCAGCAGGGGCGGATCCACACGGAGGCGCAGAACAAAGATGCTCTTCCACCTCAGCCTTCCCTGGACGCGTCGTCCGCCCGGGACGAGCTATGACTGTTGCGTAGCCGGGGGACTCGGGAAACTTTGGCAAGCAGGACTTTCCAGAAGTATTAATGTGTGGTCTTTGCTGGCGACATCATCACTTCTATCTGACTGGCTTTAAGGAAACAGGGGCCTCTTGTTTTGCAGAGCCTGACTGAGTCAGGCCAACAGTTTTCTAAGAATATGATATTAACCATAGGCAACGTTTTGGTTTACGGGTTTGGACCACGGAAACCTCTGTTTTGCTGCTGGAGGACTCCACAGGGCACTGAGTTGACGCTCAGAAAGCACTTCCATTCCTTGAATGACATCTTTCTACAGTTTCCAGTGGAGAATCACTCTATTTATAAAGATTAATATATAGGGGGGTTAGGTGAGGTACCCAGGCCCTTCCATGTTGATATTTTGTCTGCTGCTGCATAACAGGAATTCTTGCTGGTTTAGAGTTTTCTTAACCATATTCTCCAAGAAACATTGTAGGGGCTTTATTCTTCCAAAGGGGTACAGTCCAAAATGGTTTCATGCCTCTGACTCGGAGATCTGAGTGGGTGTCTATTTTGTCCATCCTACAGATCATTAAACTGTGCCCATAAGCTGGCTTACCTCCTAGTCATAATGCTGGGATGGGCCATTATCACTCAGAATTTCTATAAATTCCCAATTTGCCATTTTTTGTAGTGCTAAATCTTCACTCTTGTGGCACAGCCTCATGCACAGTAAGGAGGGAATGGGCCTCCTTATTCCCATTTTACAGATGACGGATGGATGGTTGAGGTGCTTAGGGCTAGGAGGCACTTCTTTACAGCAAGGTGTATGAGCCATGATGGATTGACTCCCAGAGGTAGGATGTATTGTGCTTTCTTTTGACTGAGAAGGAATTTTAACCCAGGTCTTCCAGATCCAAGATACGCATTCATTCATAAACAGAGCGACAGCAGTTTGGGGTCAGGTCCGGGGTATTCGCTCCCTTCACACCTTGCGGCATTTGTCTCTGGCCTCCCAGACCTGCCACCTCCAGTCTAGAACACAAAGGCCTTATTTAAAAACCTAGAATATTTGTCCACCCGTCTGTCTGTCAGTTCATCCCATGATGCAG
Source organism: Varanus komodoensis (assembly GCF_004798865.1). Lineage (NCBI taxonomy): Eukaryota > Metazoa > Chordata > Lepidosauria > Squamata > Varanidae > Varanus > Varanus komodoensis. The sequence continues at coordinate 5,277,892 of NW_025335854.1, forward strand.
CTGGCCAGTACCAGAAACTGGTGGCCCACTTTCTCCCAGTTCATTTAGGCAACCCCATGCGAACTGGTGTGCTTGCACTGTTTCTCCAGTACCTTTCTTTGTGTGGGCTAGAGAGGCTGCGCAGACCTCTTTTGACACTTTTTAATGCATTCACTTCCAATCCAAAATGGATATGTTAAAATATACATATATCCAGTATCTGTTTAAAGAAAATAGCTGAAGGCTTTGGTAAGAACAGAAGCTCCCTTCTGAATTTGCATCCATGCATCAAGCTTGTTGATTGGTTATTTTGTTTGTCTGATTTGAACTGCCCTTAAGTTGGGGTGAAAACCTTAAGTGTCCTTCAGTCTAATAAGACGATCAAGCTTACCCTATTTGGGATGAGCTGTGATACACTCCCGGCTGGGTAATATCTCAGTACATGAAGCCCAGATATTTATAAATGTGCTATTAAATCTATTGCCCATTAGGTTTAGCTGGTGTCAATTTCAGAGATGGATTGGGGTGGGTGGGAATCCTGAAAGAAAACTAAAGAATAAAGCAAGAACACGTGTGTGCTTAACCTCCAGCAGAGGCTGTGCATGGGAATTGTTTTTAGCTGAAATAACTAGGATTATATTCTGCTTTTTCCTGAAGGGGTTCAGTTGCTGCTTATCAGCTGGTCTGATAAAATATAGCAATGGGAGGCAAACCAACTCAGCTGTTGCCATCGTCTTTTATTTGTGATGTTCTCATGCTGTGGATCTGATGTGATTCTGGGAAGACCAAGTCTTGCTCACCTCTACTTGAAAGGAGTAGGGAAACCCAGCGAAATGTTTTTGGACTTGTGACGACTATTGGGAGAAGTCAGAATCTTGCCATTTTGGAAGGATGTAGATACTGGGGGCAGGGGCCGTGTCAGATGGATGCGCTCATCCTCTTTTGACATTGGATGCATCTGCAGTTTTCAAGCTGTCCTTTTGGACCAGTTCCACACAGACTGGAATTACATTACTTCTTTCTTCCTGCACCTCTTTGCGGGATGTTGACCAAAACTTAGGCTAAGCATTCTTCCATGTGAATGGGAATGGGAGAATCGGGAGTGGTGGAGCCCAACAAATGTCTCTTATTTCTACAGTGATACTTAGTGCATCTGATTCGCATTCCGGAATGCACGCATCTTTTTATTTTGAAAGAGGAAAGGGGTGCGTTTTCAGTGGGGATTAATGTGCATTTTTTTAAGAGAGCAACCAAATGTGCGCGTTCCCTCATTGATTAAAGTGTGGAAATGGGAATAAAATAAAACGAAGCCTGCCTTGGATTGCATTGGGAAAAAGGACGTCTTTGCAAAGGGAGTCACCGGCAAGAGAATAGGCAATCTTTGTTTGGAAGACTTTGGGGTGGCTTGCAGGACATGCTCTGTGCTGTTGTTCAAACGGAAATGGGATTGTCACATGTCCCTAGGTTCGGACTGAAAGAATGTCAGAGATTACACTGAGCACACTTGTGGTACCCCCTTCTAGTGCCGTTCAAGAAAATTCATCTGCCATTACCAGTAGGTACCTGGTGATTCTCTGGAAGACAGTTTGAAACCCACTGGCTGATTCCGATAAGGTAAAGGTTTCCCCTTGGCGTGAAGTCCAGTCATGCCTGACTCTGGGGGGCGGTGCTCATCTCCGTTTCCTGGCCAAGGGAGCCAGCGCTTGTCCGCAGACGGTCTCCGTGGTCATGTGGCCGGCATGACTAAACACCGAGGTGCAGGAACGCCGTTACCTGCCCACCGAAGTGGTACCTGTTTATCTCCTTGCATCTGCATGCTTTCGAACTGCAAGGTTGGCAGGAGCTGGGACGGAGCAACGGGAACTCACCCTGTTGTGCAGATTCGAACCTGCGACCTTTCGATCAACCAGCACAGTTTAAACCACTGTGCCACCTGCATGCCTACTGAAAGCTATTTTGGAAATGATTAGCCTTCCTGATTTGAAGGCTGTTGTCCCAAATCTGTACCAATTTGCTTACAATCTTGGGTGTTGGCCAAGATTGGCTGCAGGGTTTTGGGGAAACTCAAGCAAAGAGCTGAAGGCTGTGGTAAGAGTGGAGTCTCCGTATTAACGATGAAGAAAGCAGAGGGTTGTGAGGCTTCTGCATCAGGCCTTTAACCCACGTTAACTCACTGCTTCACTGAGGTGTTTACGCTTCACATGATTATGATCGAAAAACATGGGTTTTCCCTGTGTTTTTCCTACTGTTTTCCTATATGTTCTATAGGACAAGCTGCTTCTGCAATCCTCAAGCAGTCTGTAGTCTTTTAAGTTCATGATCCTTCATGATCCTTGAACTTCTTGGAAACAACTCCAGTTTGCGGGTGTCACACCTTCCTTTAGGGGTGCCTGGAAGCACGTGGCTGTTCTCCCATCGTGCTAAGCTGGATTTCACCCTCAGAAGGCACCAGGACACACTTCTAGCATGGTGTCTAGCAAGCATGGAGATCTAAGCTTCTGTTGTGCTTCCGGCTGGCATGGGAAGGAACCACAGCCTGGCCCGTACACAGCAGCTCATTCGGAGGCTCTAGTAAAGTAACAACGAGTGTGACCACACGCAAGCGGGATGGAGCTACTGAAGTAACAGGCCAGGGCTTCTTGCTGCCCTGTACCAGAGTACTTGCAGCTACTTCATGCTCTCCTTTCCACTGGAACCTCCAAGAGTCGTTTTTGCCACGTGGTTATAAATACCAGCCCTTTGTATGATAAGCGCAGAAAGGAGGGTTTGACCTTTAGGATTAGGATTAAGTAGGCAGGACTAACCCTATGACCGTGTGTGTGCAAGGGGGGGAGGGGTTGTGCATTTCTTGATGCATATTTGGAGAATCAAGGGTTGGGGGAGCTTTCATTTGCCCTGGATTGATGCTGCGATCTTTTTTGTTTTTTCCTCCCCCCAGTATAGTTTATCATGACAGTAGGAGTTACACTGCCTGTTAAATGCAGCATTTACATTTAGTACATTTCTTTTGTAAATGCAGAACAGGCTTTTGGAAGGTGAAAAATAAAATGGGGAAGTTGGGGAGATGGTAGCGCTGTGAAAAAACCTGTGTGTAAAAAGCATGTTCAGTAGACTTTCTGTCCAGAAAACAGCTCCGTATTCCGTTTTTTTTTTTAGTTGCAAAGTCATGCCCAACCCATCACAACCCCATGGACAACACTCCTCCAGGCCTTCCTGTCCTCCACCATCCCCCGGAGTTCACCAAGCCCACACCCACTGCTCCAGTGACCCCATCCAGCCACCTCATCCTCTGCCGTCCCCTTCTCCTTTTGCTGTCGATCGTTCCCAGCATCAGGGTCTCCTCCAGTGAGCCCTTCCTTCTCATTAGGTGGCCAAAGTATTTGAGTTTCATCTTCAGTATTTGGCCTTCTAAGGAGCAGTCAGGGTTGATCTCCTCTAGGACTGACCGGTTTGATCGCCTTGCGGTCCAAGGGACTCGCAGGAGTCTCCTCCAGCACCACAATTCAAAGGCCTCAATCCTTTGGCGCTCAGCCTTTCTTATGGTCCAGCTTTCACAGCCAACTGGGAAAACCTCATATTCCTTACCAATGGATATTTCTTAGCACAATCTGTTCTTGGACAAATCAGTTCATGGGAAGCAAAGCAGGGGTTTTCCTAGGCAGCTTCAGGTTGTATGCAAGTCAAATTTCACTCAGTAGCCAAAATTAGGTGGTGGTTTTCATTTAGCAGTAATATTTTTGAGAGTTTGACGGGGGTTTTGTGGGCTTTGAGGGCTCATTCTATTATTAAGTGGCCAGGTTTTGAGAAGTCTGTCATGAACTTTAATATGCTGTAGGGTGTGCTAAGAAATATCCGAAATTGCAGAAGGACGGGCTGAGATAGCTGAAATGCACACGCACACACACAGTGTCTATTTAGGCTGCCTAGTGTGTGGAAACGTGCAATTGGGCAGATTGTATAAACTCAGTCTAGTTAACCATTGGGAGTAAACTTTGATGGGTCTGTAACATCTAGCGCAGCATGGAATATTTCCTATTCCCCTTGCCTATCAAGAGAAACGCAACAGAAACGTTTTGGCAACAGCCATGAATTCTGGGCAGCCTTTCCCAGCCTGGTGTTGTTCAGATGTTTCGGGCTGCAACAACCCTCACGCTTGGTCTTGCTGGCTGGAGCTGATGGGCATTGGAGTCCAACACACTGGGGCAAAGCTGGGAGCAACAGCTTATCTGGCTCATTGACGGGGCCTTGGGACAGCTAGCTCTGAGCTGGCACAGGGGGTCAGGTGAACCCCTGTAATTATTTTGAAACGAGTGGCATCATTAAGGAAGCTGAAACTAATTGGCTCTCAAAAATGCTGCCTTGTGGATTTGAAGCTTACTATTGGCCAGATAGATCTTAAATGTGGTCCTTGTACTTGGACAGAGAATTATTCTCAGCTGCAGCACTTCACACAGGAAAGGCTTTAGCAAGGACGGAGCAACTCGAACCCTCCGTTAAGGGCTGCCTAAGAGCAGGTCAGAGAAGTGGGCAGAGAGGAGCTGGGGTGTCTGCCCAGAAGGTCCCAGCCACACCCAGAGAGCTCCCCTCATACGGATCTTCCCTATAGTGCCTAATGCTGCCAAATCTTGGAAGCTAAGCAGAGTCGGGCCTGGTTAGACTCTGGATGGGTGACTTCAGTGTATGATTCCACGATTACGGTTGTAATCTGCCCTGAGAGCTTTAGCTACAGGTGGTATAGAAATATCATCATCATCATCCACTGCCAGCAGAAGGTCAAAAAACGGTCGTGCTGGGGATGGGGAAGCAGCAAGCCTCTCTGAGACAGGCACACGGTAGGCATGTCGTGAGCAGAGCCGGCTGGAGCTGGGGGTCAGACTAGATGGCCCGGGAGACCCTTCTGACTCGCTCTGTTTCTATGTTTCTGTGTTCCTCCAGCAGGGAGGCTGGAGAACCAGACCCACCTTCTGCAAAGCTGGCAAAGTAATTCCCTGGTCTGGAAGCAATAGAAGAAAATAAAGTGAAGGGAAAACGAACACAACTGGAAAGTCAGTCTGTTTGCTGACACGTACCCCCATCTTGGCCGCCCCGAGCCAGCAGGTCTTGGGAAGGGATAGTCGACCTGTCACCACATCCCTCCCCAAGCGCTCTTGTTGGTGCGTGGCCAATACGCAATGTTGGATTACAGATCCACACCGCTATTTAACGTTTGGCCCCCTCTCAGACACCTGTCAAGAGAGAACTTGGGAGACCCTTTCACCTTCAAAGCTGAATGCCAGATCTGAAGGGCAGTCTTGCAAGTTAGACTGTGGCCCCGTGGAGGATGTCACATATGCATGAGGAAAGATCCAGAAGCGAATAGGCTGAATTACTGGAGAGGACGTTCGTCAGCGCCACAAGGAGACTCTCTTTTTGTACACAGCAATTGTTAATCATTCTTGTCTTTGTTTAGAAAAGACCCTCATCATCACAAGCGTAGCAATATAAAAATCTAGCTGATTCTACAGATATGTACAAGGTGTCTGTGCATGACCCACACCCACCCGCTCACCAGGCATGCATTGCTCATCTTCCACCAGAAAACCAAAGGAATGGAGCTCAGGCATCTGGAAATCCATGACCACGCGGGATATTTAAAGGCTCAGTTTTAAACCACCCTTAATCTCCACTAGTAATAGCATTATGGGGAGCCTGAGCTACATGGGCCAAAAGAGAATGCATTGGAAAGAGAGAGGTGTTCCACTTAGTGCAAAATACATCATCCGAGAAGTCCAGACGGTTTTTCCCCAAAACACTTCCTGGTAACCTTTTGTCAGGGCTGTGTGTAGGCTGCTGAAATAAAGTTCTGTAGCGGAGTAACCCAAATTTTGCAACAGGATGGATTCTGGGACCAATCTTAAGCCAGTATTCATACGATCTCTTATTTAGAGAACTTAACTCTTCTTCAGATATGAACTTATATGCATGTTTTTCTTAGAAGAAAGCCCCACTAAACTCAGTGGGTCCTACTTCTGAGTAGACATGCATGTGATTGGGCTATTTGCTTTTGCTAGTTTCTAAGCCACCCCCTGTACCTTGGTATCTCACCAGGCATTACATAAACATACGCTTTTGCAACCATAAAGGCCAGAAACTTGCATTTCAATTCTTAAAGTAATACTGTGATGGCCAGGATGCTGAATTCTGCACCCTCTATCACATTCCACATTATTTTCTGCTTCTGCAAAATTGCAGCGTGTGCACAGCTCTTGACAAGGAACTTGTGGCAAGCGAGACTTAATCTGCACGCCAAGAGCCAAAGAGCTGCGAAACTCTGCAATGGGCCCAAGGAGCTGCCTTGTCCTCCATAAAAGCAACACTTCCCCTGCCCCACCGCATGGCCACTTGTTTTTGGAATGGCAAGTCTGGAACTTTGCAGGAGGTTAAGTAGCTCTTTGGAACCAGGCCATAATTTTAAATCTGTTCTATGAGTGATGCAAAACTCCACGCGTGTGTGCATCACGAAGGCTGCCGTGATACGTGTTCCCACCAGGAAGGAACTCCTTCTGAGCGTGTGTGCCTGATTTCTTGAATGGTTGCAGTTCTGTTTGACAAGATTCTGCAAACACCCCCATTTGATCTTGCTAAGGAAAGGGCTGTTACAGCAGCTGTGCCAGGGGGTGGGGAGGGGTGGGGGGGGAGCAAAAGCAAGACGCTCCTGCTTCCCAGTGAGACCAAGGTGGAAGGCAACCCATAAAAACTGGGAGGAAATAGGAGTTGGGAAGGGGTGCCTAAAGAGTAAGGCGGCCTCCTCTCTCGCACAGCTTCCATTTCAACCCTTCCTGTAGCTCATGCCCTCAGGGGACCCTTTTGCCACTGAACAGGAGACAAAAGCCATTCCCTAGGAAGAGCAGTACGGGGGAAGGCCGCTCGGGCATGTTTTTCCTTCCTTTAAGGATGTCCCATCATAGGAAATCGTGCCATGACTGGATGCATTCTAGGGCCAGGGAGTTTCTGCCGCTATTTTTTAAGCAAAAGAAATTTTATGAGGTCTGTGAGCTTTTGTGACGTGGCTAATTAGCAAATACTGGTGTTGTTTTGCTCTGTGTGCTGACTATAAACGTGACTAATACCGTGTGCTATAATGCCAATATGGCTGATTACAGGGAAATACCTCTGCAGGTGGAAAGGAGTAATGTTACACACTCCAAAGAAACAGACTTTATGCAAAGCATAAAGGAACAATGTAGTGGCATTGAAAGCAGTAGTGCGTTTTTGTCCTGGCTTGGCTGGGTAGAGCATTCTGCGGGATCTGTCCCGCTTAATGCTCCGGAAGAGGGAATGCTTTTTCCAGCTTGGATCACAGGACCAGAAGACCGAAATAAGAAGTCCAGTTCCTTGGGCGGGCTCCAGAGCCTGGGGGGCAGGGTATTCTAGGAGAATGGTCATCCTCCTCAACTTCAGCAGCTCCTCTACTTCCGAAGAAGCCATCGGTGGGCAGGGAGCAGTCCATCGTCTCATCCACACCGTCCCTCCACGGATCAGTGTCCTCATTCAGCCAATGGTCCATCTGGCACGCCCTCCATCCTGCTGATTCGGATGGATCTGAACAGCAGTGCTGTCTTCCATTTACAAAAAAATGAATGGAAAACGCTCCGAATTAATACTGGCACCGAAAGGGATTGAGAGCGACTGAGCAGCCTGTGGGAAGGGGTGAGCCAAGCCGCACTGTCCTTTTCCCGAAGGAAAGTGGCCTTGGATTCTTGGACGCTGTGCAAAAAGCAGGTCCCCGTCCGTTGCTTTTCCACGCAGGTCCGCTCCACGCCTGCTGTCTCCCGGAAGGTATGCCTAATGCGTGGACAAGGCGCGCTTTGGACCCCGAAGCTGAATCCCGAGGCGCTCGTTCCCAAAGACTGCACAACGGGGAGGTTCCCCAGAGTAGCAGGAGGCTCCATCGTTTCCGTGCTGGCACATCCCCTCTCAAAGCGTGATTTTGCTGTTCCGGTTGCTCCAGCAGCCCCTCTTGCTGGTCCGGGGAAGAGTCAAGCTGGAGCGGCCCCTCAGTTTCACCTGCCCGTCCAGGGGGTTCTTCTTCCGCAGCACGAAGTCGAAGCTCACCTGGCTGTTCATGGCGTAGAAGACGTTGGCGCTGTCGGGGATCACCAGCTCTGCCGGGAGCAGAAATAAGGAGGGGTGGTCACGGGGGGAGCCTGCCCTCTGCCGGCGGATCGCAATGCCGAGCCGAAAGTGCGGCAGGCACGTGGGGAGACTGGAAGCTGACCCCAGCTCTGTGGACCCAAGCCACCTCGCCCTCTTCCCCAGGCTTCAGGCTTCTGATGTGGGATACTCAGTTGATGCTCCCTCCCAGGGCTCTGGCCGCCTGTTTGTTTTGGGGCTGCCATCCCCTGCTAGCCACTGTGAATGGTTTGTGCCACTTCCTCGCTGCAGCCACTCTCTGGCAGAATGTGGCGGCCTGGGGGTGCTGGGACCGGCCACCTCTTACGGAACTGCCCTGCTTTCCCCGCCTGCAACCTGCATCTCCTGCTTCCCGGCACCGACCGGGCTTGCGCAACACAACCACCACTCATTCTGCACTGCTGCCCACGAAGGCTGGCTGTATTGTGTGAATGCAGACCTTCTGGCACAGGGTGGCAAAGCGTCCAGCCACCTGGGCTGCTGCAAAGGTTGTCAAGCCCACCATGGGTTGTTGGGCTGTCCGAACCCAGGCGGCCAGCCTCATCATGGGCACAGGCCGTCCGCTGCTGAGCTGCCTGGCAAGAGCAGCGGAGGAAACTCGTTGTCCTTGCCAAGCGGCTCGTGGGCGACTGTCGGTGCCGGCCGCTCCCCATCTCTGCCACAGCCTCTTTTCCTTCTCGCCCTTTCCCCGGCTGAAGATCCTGGAAGCTCACTGCTAAGGTTGCCTGCTGACGATACACCAGGACCGTTCCCTTCTTTTGGTCCTATGTAAATCCCACATTAAAAATGGAACTTTGACTCTGACAAGCAGAGTTAACCGCTTGTTAACCACTTGCATAAATGGCTTGCAGTTCCGCATGTTCCCAAGGCTCAGAATCTCAGGAACAGGTGCAAAAGAGAGGGCAGGTTTGGGACCTACACATTCCCCCCAGAATGCCCAAGGATCCTGCTGCTAATGTTGTGAATGATCTGCCACCCACTCTTCATCGTGCCTTTGGCTACAGCTGCTGGCAACAGTTCCCAGAATTAACCAAAGGGAAAACAAAACAACCTGCAGCCTCTGGGGACAACGCCCAGTGCGGGAACTTGGACTTGGCAAGCTCTCTTCCCATCTCAGCCGTTGTCCGTCCAAGGCTCTCCATTCCCACCCATGTGCCACTGCAAACATTTTCCAGAGCAGCTTTTCAGAGCAGCCCACAGGAGCCCGACTTGTCTTACCTTTGTCCTCCGAGATGACCTGGACTAGCTCATAGTTCTCTGCAGGGTCGGACTCCAGGTTGTGCTTCAACATTGCCCTCTGGATGACGGCCGGGGTCTTGTCTTGGCTGGTCAGCTGGAAAGGGAATGTTGCATGCATGCCTTACTTGCAATCTGAAATCCAGGCAGGCTTTTAATGAGCTGCTCTCCGCTGTTGACACAGGTGGCACTAACAGGGACATCTCTTGTGGGAATGGAATCGCCACTATTTGATAGACATGGAGCATTCCAGTTTGGACATGCCTTAAAAATGTATCTATTCTTCTTGACCATTTCTGGACAGTCCACAAGCAAGCCACCCTGTAGGAGTCAGTCTGGCTGTGCTTGACTGCCTGCCATCTCTGCTAAAACACAGAACCAAGAGTGTCAGAAAAGTCCACATCAAGATACCCTGAAATGGTGTGTGTGTGTGTGTGGTTTTTAAAGGGAACGGGAACAATTCCACACACAAATGCTGATAGTTCTGTGCCTTAAAATGAATGCAGAAGGTCGAAACATAACGAATGGTTACACCATTGGTTCAGTCCATTGGTTCAACTACCTCACTATGGTTTTCTCTACTCAAAGGAGATTTCCATGGTTCTAGACTGAAATCTTTCCCAGCTCTGCCTGGAAACCGTGGGTGCCAGACCTGTTTGAGCCTGAGTGCAATGCACAAGCGTCCCAACGGAACAGTAACCCTCAAATTGTCCAGGGGCATAAATGGCCCCCGGGCAACCAGCCCTTGCCGCAATTCTCATCACATACCATGATGCTCTTATACATGTTGCCATTATTGTCTTCTACGCTGATACGGATGATGCAGGTATCTTCGTTCTGTTGGTTGTGAAAAGGAGGCGAGACCGTTGAGGTAATGGAGGTGACCGAGACGGAGCGTTTGTGGATTCTGGGGTTGCTCGCCATCAGAGGAGGAGACAAGAGCACATTGGTGAAGGACGACACCCCTGATGAAGAAGTGTCCATGGAGTGGATGGAGGAACACGAAGAGGAAGACTCTGAGAGCTAAGGGAGGAAATGCAAGTACAGAACCTTTGTTTTACTCAAGCTTGATCTTCGGAATGACTCACTACCTGCTGAAGGCTGGGGGAAGATGGAGAGCAGGTCCTGAATTCAAGGACAGGACATGTCACTCGTCCAGCTCCCGAGTAAAGCCTATCACTGGAAAATCCACGTTTACTGCAAAATAAGTTTTCCCCTGGCATGTTCATTGCATCATGCATGTGGGGAAAGGGGGCAAAGTATGAGCTTGAAATCCCTACAGCGAAGGGAACATACTGTGTCTTGGCTCCGGAGAATAAAATACAGAAAATACGACACCTTGATGTCCACACCCAGTCATGCTAGGTACTCATAACACCTTGCCATGTGCCATTTGGCCCACCTTGTTTTGACGAAAGGCACAAACATGGCACATAGTTGCATTTTAATCATATTCTGTATGAACTAACGTTGTTACAGGTTTTTTCTTTTCCTTAGTACAAGCAGTCTTCCCCAGGCTGATGTCTTTCAGGTGCTTGGATTATGGCCAGAAATGCAGGAAATTTTAGTCCAAAGCACCTAGAAAGTAACAAGCTGGAAAGGTTGGGAAGCCCACTTTAAGGGGAGATGGTTTCTTTCTTTTTTTTTTTTTTTTTTGCATTTTAAGAATTTGTACCCCCTTCAAGAAGTCTATGAAAATTCACCACCTCCTGTGAAAACCTTTCCCTCACAGACAGTCCCATTTAGTGCATCATTATTTTTCTGCAACTAGAGAACAGAAGAGGCTTTTACTCTGCAATGGTTCCATCTCGTTCAGAAAATTTTGCAAGGAGTCCACGGAGTTGATCTTCCGTTCATACCCTTCCCATGTTTCCTTACCCCTTCTACTTATTTCTTACTACCAAAAAAATTCCAGAAAAAGGATGAGAAAAGGATTAATTTGCAAGCACTGCTTTCTGGAGACAAAGGCATTAAATATCTCTCTGAAGAGGTCAGGCTGTAGGTCTCCCAAAACAATTTGGAATTTGGATGACCTACAGCTTTTGTGAATTAAACTACACACCCATTAAAATCTTTCCTGCATTTCAAGAAACCTGCAGGCAGATGGCAGCAAATGCCAAGCGGTTTGGACAACGGGTCCGATGGGGCATCTCTCAGCCGCCGCGCACGTTTCCTGTCCCATTCATGGGGAAGCCTTTGGCAGACACCTCCAGGGCTAACACAGTGGGCATGGCTTTGGCTTGCTAGAAGCCCAGGGGTAACCATAAAAAGAAACATGGCTTTCCCCAGCACTAATGTATTGGCTGCTACGTGCCAGTCTTTCTCCCTAGATAATAATTTTAAAAAACCCCGCGAAAATAATTTGCAGGTATTTACGGAGAACCTACTTTCTTCTGGGGCTCGTCAGGAGTGTCGGTGGGGGTGATGCAGATGTCCTCGGACTCCGAGTGGTTTGACTCGCAAGACGAGACGCTGACGGAATCCATGCTTTCGCCGGAGCTCCCGCCCGGTGTGGTTTTGGGCTGGTCTTTGGTAGGGGTGCTATTAGCAATTATGTCAGATCCCAGAAACAACCTGGCCCAAAACAGGGGAGCAGCAGATGAAAGGGGAGCAGAGGGGAGTGAGGACATGGCGTGCATTCCAGGACAGCCTGGTCCAAGAGGGAGACCCATACGGCCTGTTTCATTCCCGTTTTCATATGCCACTATTACGGCGTATCGCGAGTGGGAAACCTTTCTTGGCTCTGGGCAGCCATGCAAGGGGTGGGAGAAGCTGCACCCCAAGGTCCCCACCACTGACGTGCAACCCAGTCTGGCAACCCACCCCCCTCCTTCACATGCTTCCATGTAGCCTGAAGTGCCTGATCCTGCCTAATCTTGGAAGCTAAGCAGGGTCAGGCCTGGGCAGAAGTGGGATGGGTGACTTCAGTGTATGATTCTATGAATATTGCTGTCAACTGCCTAGAGAGCTTTGGCTATGGGCAGTATAAAAATGTAATAACAATAATAACAATAACAATGCATGCAAAATCACACACCCACACACCTCTCCTGTCCTCCCCTGGCTTTTAAAAAATCCATGCTGCAGTGTGTTTGTGTGGGGAGGGGGTGAGTCTGGGGCTGGGGGTCAAGTGCTGTGGAGGGGGCCGTAAGCTCTGCCACCTCCTCACGTATGTCTTGGGAGAAGTGCTCTTTTCACAGTTGCAGGCAGAATGCCGGCAAAGCCGGAGTTTCCTCTCTGGGGACCGATCTCTTCCCCATCTATAAAGTCCTATAGAAAATAGGAACACCCTTGGAAACCCCAGAGTTGCACCCAGGGGGGCACATTGCATATATTTTACAAGAAGTGGATACACAAAACATGGGTGGCTTTCATACTGGGAGAGGAAGGAAGCTAGATCCCATTGAGTATAATTCCCATCAGCCAGCTCCCCTTTCAGGGCAGCTCCATTTTCCTGGTGAGAAAGTAAGTTTAGAAATGGAGCTGGAAGCATCTTTAAGAGCGAGGCTCTGCATTGATGGAGAAAGCAGATGATGCTTGCCGGATCGTGGCCACTGGTACTGAAGGGCATCCCTCGCACCAGTCCACCCACACCGGCACCCACCGCTGGCCCACTGAACTCACAAGCTTAACCGCTTCACCATGCTCTTCCGAGGCTTTGGCGACGTGGTCGTCGCGTCGACGGCAGCTTCAACCTCGCACGAAAGGGCATAGCTGAAAACGAGAGGTTACGGCGACATAAGATGCAGCTACCCTGAAATAGATCCCCTGCATCAAAGCAAAGGTTTGGCTGCCAGCTGTGAATGACAGCGGACGCTTGACTTCCGGTCTAGCCTTTAGTTAAACAATAGGGAACCGCTCTCGTTAAAACGATGATTCCATTAGTTGAGATAAGTTGCATAAACAGGGCCGCGTTCTAGTCTTGCTTCAGGGATGAGTTCAGTAATTACTTTGCAGAGTTAAAGCACAACGCTCGGTATTGAAAATACTTCCTCACAACAAAACAGGCTGCATCTTCAGCTTATTCTTCTCTGAGGCCCAGTTTAGAGGAGAGGCAGCGAGGAACATAACTGTGCTTTCTATCTCAGAAAGAATGAAGATGATTCATCTCGGGAAGAATGGACATGCGCAACGTCACTTGCAAGCCAGCCCTGGTATTCTGGAGTACGCATGTATCAGAAGGGGGACAAGAGCGAGGAATGGGACACGGGTGCACACAATTCCCATTCCCGTAATTTAAGGTGCAATTCTCTGCTTGTTCAGGGAGAAAACAGGTCTACAATTCCCAGCTTACCCGCACATGCGCAGAATGCAAGCATGAAAAACAGGGGAGGAGAAATGAAAATTTGCATGCGCTGAGGAAAGCTAAATGGAACAGGGGGAGGAGGAAGAGGAAGAGGAAGTGTGTTCAATAGCTAAGTGGATGTGTTACATATGCAGTGTACATTGCTACGGATGTTGGCTGGGCACATATTGTAAACCACCCAGAGAGCCCTCTGGGCTGCTAGGGTGGTATATAAATGCAAATAATAAATAAATAAATATTGGCAAATATCCACAGCCATTTCCTGGCTGGGTCATTTGAAAAAACCAAGGGACGTGCGCAGAGCGAGCTCTGCCTTGAGCCCCCGAGAGTCAGGGCTCTGGCAGGGTTTCGTCAAACCACGGTTGTCTGATCCACAGCTAAGAATGTTTATCATGCTATCACATGCCGCCGAAAAATGCTGGAATGGCTGGAGGAGTCCGGAAGATTGTGCGAGGTCAGTTGGGTCACTTTGTAACCTCAGTCTGTGGAGCCTGGCTCACATTAAGAGCTGCTTCTTTCTGTTTGGTTGCACTGGGTGTGGGGGGGATTTCACGATAATTCAGAGCTTCTCTACACTGTATGCGGCCGGGAGGAGAATACAGAGGAGAAGGAAGAGGATGTGGGGGATCTGATCTTGCTTGGGCAAGGACTGTTTTGCCAGGCAGCCATGCAAGAGCAAAGCTGGGGAAGGAAGGACGGAAGGAAGGAAGGACGGAAGGACGGAAGGAAGGAAGGACGGAAGGAAGGAAGGACAGAAGCAAGCAAGCAAGCAAGCAGGAAGGGAGGCAACTTCACAACAACCGCACACACAGAGAACACAATCCGCAAACAGACTGCACAAAGTCAATATAAAAGCCGGCTTGGAAGTTCCCGGGGGCTGAAACGCTGTGAGATAAAAAGGATTAGGAGATGAGCTCTTGTGTATGAGAGGCGGGGGGTGGGGGCAGGGGCTGCCCACACAGATCAGTGTCTGATGGCCCTGAGACAAGTTTTTGGATGATCCTGCAGAGAGAGTCAGGAGACCCTGTTGATGGGGGTGAATCAGTGGGGGATCCCCCAAAATTAGGCACAGGGGTTTTCTCCAGGCAGATCTTCTTCCTGTCACAGAAGGCAGTCTGCACATTTCAGAATTGTCTGCCTTGCCATCTGCTTGCAACAATGGCTCATAATGGTTCATAAAAAAGCCTTTGTTCCATTGTCTCCTCTGACGGATGTGAACACCTGAGAGGACGGCGGGATTGCGAAAAACAACTTCATTATTCAAACACAAAAAGCGTTCGCTCACCTCTCCTCCTCCGTCAAATGTCGCTGTTTCTTGAACCACTGGATGAATTTTCTTTCTGAAGTCATGCAGTAGCTGTTACAGGAAGACTGCAAGAGCTTAATCTGAGCAATTACTTCAAACTCCTGAGAAAGTAAACAACGGGACGGGAATCCATATGAGCGAACAGCATCAAATCGAGCAGAGGATCAGACAGGCACGGGACAAGCAGAGGCGTGAAGCGTTGTGCAGAAGATGCACCGGCTTGGTGAGAGCAGGGAGGTGCTCCTTGCTCTGGAAGCACTTGCTCCGCGTTCCAGGGCGAGACATCAGCCAGGCTCCGGAGAGCCATCTAAGTGTGCGGTTTCCTCCCGACTTTTCAGTTATGCAGGGCGGGGAGGCAATTCCTGCACAGCTCTGCACATGGGCAGAGGCCTGTGGTTTGCTTTGGCTCAGTGCTTCCTGGATGCAAGGCAAGGAGTCAGAACAAGCCTCCGCCTTCCCTCGGGGTTCCACAGCGGAGGGCTGCTGATGGCAACAGGGAAACGCGCCTCCGTGTGGTGGGGAGCTGGAGCGCCACCTGCTGGGGGGAGACAGAAGCTGCCGGCATGGCTCTGCTGCCCCCTGCTGGTCCTGGGCACAGGTGCCAAGGCTCATCTCTGAGCGGGCCAGGCAGAACCTCTGATGGGAGTTGTAGTCCAACACATCTAGAGGAGACCCAGCTGGGCAGGCTGATCCTAAGTCCCTTTCTGGACTCTTCCCAACACTAAACCACTGTGCGTAAGGCAGATAATTTCCACTTCTTTACGCTGCTCATGGAGACTCGTCTTTGCATGACCACTCAAAGCAGGTCAGGAGAGGAGAACACACAATCGTCCTCCATGTGTTTGCGTTTGCAGGCGCATTTTTCTGGCTGCAGCTTTTTCCCCAGAGTCCTGCTGCCTCACAATTACAGTTGGAAGGCAGCTTTACTACCTATCCAGTGGCTTCATCCCTTGCCTCCCTCTGAAGCCAAGAAATTAAATCCCCGGAGTCCAAGTTGTAGATCATTAAAATGCCAGTGAATGGTGGAATGCAAAATCAAGCTTACCCGCCTCCTCTTTTCA
Organism: Varanus komodoensis; assembly: GCF_004798865.1. Taxonomy (NCBI): domain Eukaryota; kingdom Metazoa; phylum Chordata; class Lepidosauria; order Squamata; family Varanidae; genus Varanus; species Varanus komodoensis. The sequence continues at coordinate 5,293,952 of NW_025335854.1, forward strand.
AAGTTTATGAGCCCTCCCTGTAAGAGACAAGAATACAAGAACGATTTTCCAAATCCCTGCTTCTATATCACCGCAATTTAACGATTATACAGTTTTAACAGGGACGGCAAAATGGTTACATAGCAACCTCTTGGGTTCCTGTTTGCCTCTCAACATGTCAGATCTTTCAGGGCTGGTTTTCTGTGATGGTGCCTCGAAATCGAAAATGTGGAGGGCGTTTGCAACCCCCAAGCCTTACTTTCAGCCTGCAAGGGGGCTCTGCCCCACCAAGCCCCCCATTCCTCCCCCCCAAACCTCCCCTAGGACAGAATTACTATTATTATTATTACATTTTGTACAGCCCATATGGCTGGGCCATTTACAGCAATAATCAAGGAATCATACACTCAATCACCCATCCCAAATTCTGACCAGGCCTGACCCTGCTTAGCTTCCAGAACTAGGCAGGAGGAAGCACTTGAGGCTACATGGATTTTCACTGCTGCCACTAAACGGAAAGAGTTGCATATTCCAGGATCCCTGAAGAGGGTCTGTGCGCATGATTATGGATTGGGTGCATGTGGGCATTCGCAACCAGGCGCAGCCCTCGGGGGCCTAATTTTGCACACCCTTGGTTAAGAAACACGCAATGGAAAGCTGGGAATGTTGCCGGTCGCCCTCATTCGACAGGCATGGACTGGTGGTGTAAACCTACCTCCACGTAGTCCTGAAGAGCCGTGTCGAGCATCGTCAGGTCAGTCAAAAAGGTACCGAGGTAGGGAACCGTCCCCTGCATCACGCCCTGCAGAAAGCAAAGTGCATGAGGGTCACTCATCTTAGCCCACTTTCCACTCTGGTGGCTGCCTGCCTGAGCTCAGCACGCTTCCTCTCCATCGACCTACCTGCCCTTCAGAGCCGGGTGACACATTCTACTTTCTTTCCTAACCGTGACTAGCTAAGGATCGCTCCCATGTTCCCCTGCCTGTTTCCACGGGGGCTTCAGCATGGCTGCTTTTTGCACAAAGTGTGATCTGACAGTGTGCGATGCACAGTTGTGGGCTGGTTTTCCCTGGGAAAATATAACTGGGGGCACTTCACAGATGGGTTAGAAGACATTTGCACTGAGCGGGGCTAGTTTTAACCTTTGAAGTGGCTGCTGTTCTCCTTGAGTAGCTACTATTTGACTTCTTAATTTTGCTCATTTATTTTATTTTCCTCTTCCACTGCATAGTTTGGGCAGTGTCATATAATGAAACAGTGCTCGCACAAACATATAAATCAAATGGATCTGATCAGACCGTAGAGTCAAAATGTTTTGAACTGGGGCTGGACTCCAATTTAAGAAGGGCCTGGCGGTGGGTGGAGGGAGGCGTTCCATCAGTGGGTGGGGCTAAGGGTTCTGGGGTGGGGCCAAGGGCGGAGGAAGGCAAAGTGGGCAGGGCCAAATGGAATTCCTCCTCATTTGGACATTTGCCCAACAAGCATGCAAACACCACTCTGTTGTAAGCAAGTTCTGCTCAGGAGTAAGCCCCAGTGCAATCGTTCCCATACTTGTAAAAGCAATATTTCAGTGTTGTGCAGGGTATTTAAAGGTTAACCGCCTTTAAATACTGCTTTATCTCCTATCTGAGATAACAGCAAAACAAGCCTTTAAATAGTCTCTTATCTCCAAGCAGGGATCAGAGATAACAGGAAGTCAAGTTTGTGGCCAAATGAGGAACTCCTGTGAGCCAGGCCATAAGGTTGTCCTTCCCCAGCCCTTTTCCTAAGAGAGGGATCCTCTCCCACCAGTCTCCGCTTGCAGGAATTCCCCACAGGGGAAGAAAGCAAGCAATTCCTACATCAGGAACAGATGAGGACAAAATCAGTCCATTCTCTCTGACTGTCGCATCAAATTTAAGTTGTTTTTTTAATAAAAATAATGCAAGGAAACCAGCCTTTCTTCGACAGGGGAAAATCATGCACAAAGGAAAGTTCATTCAAAGAATGATCTAACAGCAGACAGAAAAAAACAGTTTGCGCTTTAATAAAAGAACAAAACAAGGCCTGAGCAGAAGCTGGCCTCTGGGAAGGGCCCTTGCAACAGCCGTGGTCTTCAACTCTTCTATGTAGGAGAGTTCTATATAGACAAGTTTTCCATATTGACTTGAGGACGTATTCTATGGGGCATACTGTCCAAACCTACTTGGTCTTGTTCTTGAACTCAGAGTGCATGTGAAAAGAGACCTCACGCACCCACCAGTGATGGGAAAGGTCCATTGCTGGCCACATCTGATCTTCTCACTGAGGACCTCTTGATACATTTCGAAGGAAACCACCATTGTGGAAAATACAGGTTGAAAACCAGCTGCTGCAGCAGAGCCCCAGTGGCCCGAAGACTTAACGAGCAAGGGAAAGAGTTGCCAAGAGCGGCTGTTGTAATTCAAGCAGCCGCTCAGATGCAAAATGCGCTACAGCACAGGATTAACCTGGTTCTGAGCAGTTAGCCAACAATGGCTTGTTCCCAAACCACAGTCTAAGCAAACTACAATCCCTGAGTCTGGACTTCAAGGGGGTCGGTGGACTGCTGAAAAGCCTAAGCTTTAGATGGCCCCATCCATTTGAGCCCAAAGCCTGGACTGGAGCATTCATGGAGTGCAAAGGCATGGAACTCCTGGGTGGGGCACCCTATCTGGCCCCCCACAGCTCCCCAGGCCCCCTTCCCTAACCACGGACAGTTTGCTTTGCTTTGTTTGCTTCTGGGCAGCTTTTCTCTCATTCTGAGATAACTCTCCTAAGGCCTAGTTACTGGCATTAAGAGCTTTCTCTCTCACCATGCTCACGACTGGAATGCCTCTGTAAAATTAAGCTCTTCCTCAAAATGGCATTTGGCCCCTGAGATGGAATAAGACTTCTGTTCATGAGCAGTTTAACCTGCTGCTTCACTGTGGCTTTCCCTTTTTCATTGCAGGAGGAAAAATGCATCCCTTACATGTGGTTTATTCTGAAGTTTGTCATTACTCTTTCTGTATGTTCTATTGATCTACCTCAAGGTGGCGCTGTGGCACAGCTGCAATAGAGTGGAATTGCAATTCTACAGGGGGCTTTTGTCCTGAACTGAATTATAATAGCTGACTTTCCTTGCTCTTTTAAAAAACTGTTTTTAAGCTAGAAAAATGGCCAAAAACACAGGAATGGGGAGGGAAAAGATGTCAGAAAAAAGCCCTGCAAACTTCTGTGAACAAGGGATCAATTAAATGCCTTGTGTGGAGAAGCCCAAAGTTTCTGCTACCTGGTGCAGTGGGAAACATTTCACCTAACTCAAACTCCTAAGTTTGCATCAAGAATGGGGGATTGCAAAAATGACATTTCTACAAGAAATCTGTTTTCATATTCTTTAGAGAAGGGCAATTTCTGATTTTCTCTGGACCCATAAGTCCTTAACATCCTGGTCACTTCATGGAAAATTAAGGGGAAAGTATTCACCATATCTTTCTGCAGCTGAAGCCGCCTCTGAGTTCTCTTCTGATTCTCTTTCACGCTGCTATCCAAATTTGCAAATTTAGACGTTCCTTCCTGTGGTGTGATTAAAAGGGCAAGGAATTGACAAGTTTGTTAATGTGTCCTTTCCTAATCACAAACCATGCACCCTTCTCTTAAGTTCAGAAAACATGCAGTTCATCTTAACACAAAAAGAAAACAGAAACATGAAGTCCAGGCTTCTGAGTTCCCCGGCATTGTGAAGAACAGCTGCTCCAAAATGCTACAACCAACATTCGCTTGCAATTTTTTTTCTGGACTAGTTCAAGAGGGCTACCAGTTCTCCTGTCTTCTCTGAATCTGAGTCAAACACATCTGGACGGCGAACTTCCTATTTCTTGACAATTACGGGCTTTCTCTCTTCTTAAACATCTTGTCCCTAAACTATGTTTTATTAATAAACATTTCCCCCTCTGTTATGCAACACTTGGGTTTTTTTTCTCATGTGCTTGCATCGGGATAGAGTGACTAATAGCTCTGCTTTGCTGACTAACAAGAGACGGTCAGGAAATGAAAAGATTTCTTTTTCCATGCCTGCAATTCAGGCCATGGGGACTACTTTTTCAATAACTTTATGAATGGGAGCTATATTTCACAACACTTTTTGATCTTCCTGCACAGCCTGATGAACCTATTCTCATTGTCCCCCAAGTTGCTTTTATCAGCAGTGGTAGGGGTCAGCAATCTGACATCACTTCTCAGGCGCCTTCACAGGAAATAATGGTTCCAGGGTGGGACTTTCTCCAACATCCCCCACAATGAAGACTGACACAAAGGATTAATTTATCTTCTCTGCTATCTCCCTGTCTTCCTTTCATACCTTTTTCACCAAAAAGTGCCCCCTGGCCGGTTTGCTGCTCTTAAAGTATGGTCATTTATCCAAGCCAGAAAAGTCATCCCAGTTCATGATCTGTACAGTTATGATGTGAGAATAATTAATAGAACTGAAGTCATTCCCTTGTACAAGATTTTCTTCTTGTGGCAGTCTTCCTGATTTTTAACCACCAGAGCCCCAATCAGGTGGAACTGGGAGGGATAGAGACATAGAAACAGGGCGAGTCAGAAGGGGTCTCCCAGGCCATCTAGTCTGACCCCCGGCTCCAGGCAGCTCCAGTCATGACATGCCCACCGTGTGCATGTCAGAGTACAATATATCTTTCTGAGCCTGGTATTCTTCACAGAGTGGCTTGGTTCTGACATAAGAACCAACCAGAGTGTGGGTTGATTACAGATTGTTCTTGAACTGTGGGTTACTGTTCCATGAGAAGCTAGCCCTAGAGTTTAACTATAGGTTGTTAACCACAGACAATTAAGAGTTTACAACAACTGAGAGTGTGAGTTGTTGGACCAGGGTATAGTTAAACTGTGAGTTAGCCACAAACAATCCAGAAGTCAGAACCCACCAAGGTAGTTTGTGGTTAACCTATAGTTAAAGCATAGTCCAACAACCCACAATTCAGCAAGAGCCCTGATTCAACAACAACCCACACTCAACCCATCTACTGGGTTGTCATGATGTGCAAACCAGGCCAGGGATTCTGTAACTGAACTCTGTCCTCTAGAAGTTTGGAATTTTATGTAGTCAGTACCTTCCCTGCCAGGGAAAGCAACAGTGAGAGTCAGTGTGGTGTTGGACTAGCATCCAGGAGGACTTAGTCCTTGCCTGACTTAACAGAAAAGATGTCCAGACAGAAGAAAAGAACCTAGTGGATTAAATATCTACACGTACGTACAGATGTTTGTTTGCCTGGCATCAGCTGCTGTGTATTTCTGGGTAATTCTTAGACTAACTTTCATGGGGTTGGAACAACTTTTGCACGCACCCGCTCGCAAGTGGCACATCAGTGTGTCAATGCCAGTTAGGAGAAAATCTGTGTGCGGTGCTCATGGTGTTTAAAAATAACATGTTGGTGGCACTTGCTGTTGTCTCCTTTCAAAGCCAGAAGTGAAGGCAGAATCTCTTACCCTCATGAGCAGCTCTCGGCTTGTTAAATAGTTGTCCTGATCTGAGAAAATTTCTGACAGTTCTTCAAATATCAACATTTTGTCCCTGCGCAAGAGGAAAAATGGAATGGAAGTGAGGTATTCAGGCAGCCAGAAACAAACTCATTTGCTTGGCTGGTTGTGATGAGATTGGGGTGTTACGGTCTTGTCTGGACCAGAACCCTGAAAATGCTACCTTAGACATTCTGGATCTCAGTTTCTTACACAGCCAATTGCCTTCCGGGACCTCATGAGCAACACAATTCCCAAAATAATTCACACTGTATGATTAGCTACTGATTCCCGCCTAAGACCTACCTAGAGGCCACGCAATATCCATAATTTTTGCATTAGTTTTCCTGACAGGCTGTGATTATCTTTTTATCAAGGCATCAGCCCAGGAGCTTTTCTATGCGGGACAATTACCATGCACTTGTTATGGTCATCTACGGGCTCTTTTGATGATGACGTGGTCCTTCATTTTCAGTTCTGCTTGCAAACAGCCCTTTCAATGACTTTGCCTTTTGGGCAAAGAAAATGGGGTGTTATTTCTGATGGCAAAAAAAACCCCCACTCGCTTTTCGCACTGTTCTGCTATGCCACAGTGCCACCTAGAGACTAAGTGAAAGAAACGTAAAACAGGACATGCTCCCGGTGTATTGATCAGATCTCAGCTCTGTCACAAAATCGAAAGCAGATGCAGTGGATTAAAAAAGACCCAAGCCGGGCCGCAAGGGACATCAGGACGTGATGTGGGGAAATGATGAATCCAGTCTCTTCTATTAAAGAAACTTTTAAACTTGCAAGAAAATGGCACCCACTAGATGAGAATGTGCCTTGATTCTACTCTCCATGAACATTTCCTGAGTAAAATGACCACCCTCTTTGCTTTGCAGGGGGAGACATGCGGGTTCCCCTTTGAGCCGTGCCTATTTGCTTTCTCAGTCCGATGGAGCTGCAGTCTGTAGACCTCCTTCCCAAACTCTGGCCAAACAAGAGTACTGCAAGGCGAGCAGCCACAGCTGTGGAGACAAGTCATTTCCTGATAGAGTCAGACTAGATGCAGCAAAGCAGAGGTCTTGGGCCAAGCTTTCTTGCCAAATGTGCATTCGCCCATTTAAATATTTATTTAAAGTCTTGTGATTACTGACCAGCTTTGCTTTCTTCATCTCTCCCACTGACAACTGAACAGGATCTGGGCCTGGCTGGATTTCCCTAAGCCTATCCCCAGATTGTCACAGAACCCAAATGGACATCCCTTTAAATCCATATTTTGCAGTGACAACTTTTTCCATTTTAACCCCCTCTAGATTAATAATGGGAGGTGGAATAGACGTAGCTGCTAGATAAGGGATGCAAAACAATGCCTGGCTTGGCCGACAGGCAGGAGAATTCCAGAACAGCAAGACCAGCCACTGGGAGTGGGGTTACTTCAATTTGACGAAATCTGGGAGAAAGTCCTTACTTTGCAACAGACGCCCAACACTTCTTTAACCGATAGATGGAGTTGGACTGTAGTGCCGAAACGATGGCCCTCAAAGAAGAAAAATTCTTTAAAATCCTACATTCCTGCAAAGGGAGTGATTAAGAAAGAGAAGAGGGTTAACCATCAGCATTACAACCACCGGGTGGTTTCCTCTTTTAGGGGCACTGCAGCTGCCACAAATTCTTACTGCTAGAAAAACACCTGAACAAATATTGCACAAAAAGGTCTGTTCTGCCCTGCCCAGCTCTGAAAAATACTTAATATAAGTTTTGGCACTTGACTCTTGTTTTCCTCATTTTTAACTTTTCTAATGAATTTTATTTTGGTAGTGGTGCTGTTGGCTGAGTTCTACCATTTCCAGTTTCCCTAGGTGCAGTGCTAGCAAAGATGCCTCGTCACAGCCCAGCTCAAGAAGAGCATCTTCTCAGACATGTATACAGGCTGTTATCTCCGCCAGAAGATTTCGGATTACGAAGCGCCTGGGCATGGACAGGAGAGGCTTTTACCCCAGAGCAAAACTGGTTGACAAGTACCAAGTGCAAAGTCTTTCCAAGGAATTAGCTTAAAGAACTCTGGCAAAACAGGGAATCTACCCAAACGCTACCAACTATTGCTTGATCATAATGCATAAAATATTGCAATCATTTTCTCAATGTATACAAGTATTACTTTAGAAGCCGATTGTTTGGATTTTCATCAGCATTTTCCAGTATGCCCTGGGTCTAATCCTATGCATGCTTGGACAGAAGATGTTAAAGGACTTTGCAACCAATGCTTGTTAACTGATCTCCACTTTTATTGGAGACCAAACACCCCCTGTAATAAATACACACACACACACCTAGAGGGATTACTTCCCCTCCACAGACACCCCATTCTGAAAATCTAGGGAGACGGAACAAAACAAGTGTTTACGTGTGCAATATTGATCCACTTCTCGATGATCTTAGCCCGCTGCTGAGATTTTAGCTCTTTGCCACTCAAGATGGTTCTGACGACACATTTGGTCACTGCATTGAACTGCGCGATGGTGGCTCGGATGGTGGGTGCCAGATGTTTGTTTTCCTTCTTGTCCCTCCGGGACCAGATGCAGCCCAGACAGTGATGTGGCACCACCCTTTTAAAGAGTTTCTAGAACACACAAGGCATCAGTGCAGCAAAAGAATTAGATTCCTATTAGAAGTACCATGCTGAAATGAACATCTGTGCAGCAGAAATATTTATCTATATATCTGCACTTTCTCAGCAAATTACCTCTAGTTTATGCCACTGGTAGGGAAAGAAATCTTTCCTAAGCATTCTGCATAGCCAATCTGGAACCTAACGGTCAAGCTGAGTTCTTTCTGATATTTTATTTCATCAATTAAATAGGCAATCAACAGCCAGGATTATATTTATCATTCCAGTTCCCTCCATCAACACAGAAGAAGATAATCACATTGTTTTTGGATGGAACCAGACAAATATTAAGAACCTGTATGAGCAGACCATATTTCTGACAATCTGCTTTCCCAAATACCCAGTCTGATTTCATAAATGTTTTAACGCTTTTGTCTGGCCACGCATGACTGAAGCACTCAGATTTTACCTAAAGCAGAAATACATAATCAAAGAAAGTAGCTGAATTTCTCTTTTCTGCTAAAGAAGAGTCATAAACCTTACTCGACCCTTAGCCAGCACCGACAATATCAGATTCCCATGATTTCTGTCCATCTGTATTTGGGCAATTCAGTGCACAAGAAAGCTTGAGCATCCAAAATGTGACCTTTGCAATCACCGTTTTTGACACAGCTTTGAGCAGATGTGTGCAAGGCAGCTTTTGGCTATGAATAATGAAGATGTCCTAGCTGGTCTCCACTGCTTGTAAGAATCACCTCCCTAGGGAAATGTGATCCTTCAGACTGTTTTGGGAAGAGATGTTGCTGGCCCAGCATGGACACCATGGTGAAATAAGCTTAATTATGGTTTCCAGGAGGCACGAATTGGTCTAGACTTGTTTACAAAACCAGAATCGCAAACACGCTGTTCGAAGTAGGTTCACCACCCACAGTTTGTGACCTTGGTGGTTTGGCAGGACGTCCAAACTGATCAATCGTCAAATTCCTGCTTGTTTGCCTCCCAAGACAAGAGCATCACAAAAACAGGACTACTGAGCAGATGGAAAATAAAAGCAGACAAACAGCCCTGCATCCTGAGCTACCACTGCATTGGAATTTAGCGATTGTCGTATACATCTGTTACTATTTTCCTATACAGCTTCGCAGCCCTTTTGCATCCTGTTTTTGCTTCCAGCATGTTGAAAGTCATCTGGTGCAAAATTATGCTAACACCATGCAAGAGTCATCTAATGGATTCAATTAATTAAATCATTAATTACAGATGAGTCAAAGGGCCAATTCACACAAATCTTGTTATGAGATGACATGTAGGCATTTACGGAGGATATAACGGTATCTCAGAAACTACTGGCGTGCTGCTGGGGGAGAGCTTTGCAAATATCCTGCACTGACAGGAAGAAAAAATGTGGATCCGCAGCTAAATGAAACCAGAGCTTTCCTTAGAAGCAAAAATGACAAAGCCGGTGAGAGGGCAAAACTCCCCAGAATTTACAATAATGCTGGGGAAAGTCAAAGGCAGAAGAAAAAAGGGAAGTCCAAATAAGAAATGCATTGATTCTAGAAAGGAAGCCACGGCCTGGAATTTTCAAGATCTAAGCAGGGCTGCCATGGGTAGGGCATTCTGGGGGGCTTGCATTCATAGCGTCGCCCAAAGCTGGAGAAGACATGACAGCCCATCGGAACAACAGAAACTACTGCACAGCTTCATTATTCAACTGAAACCATTTTGCAAAGTGTTGAAACCGAACACATTTTCAAATACAGAAAGATGGATTTCGTTGCTCACACTTCACAGGGAGGAATTAGACATCTGAATGCTGGAATCCACATTTGACACCGGAAATATTGGTACTGGTATATTGGTACTGATATCAGCTGCATTTGCAGTGATCAGTGCTGACAAATGTTAATCTGCGGCTGCAGAACCTTTGCATGCCAAAAGCCGATTCATCAGTCCACTACCAAATCATAGCTGGATGTTTATGAGAATATTCACCCACAAAAGTTGCAGAGAATTCTGAGGGAAATTTGGGGCAAATTGACTTCAGTTCTGCCAACTGGGGAAAAATATGCCGCCATTTTCTCTCACCCTGAGCGGCATGTCGAGCAAAGAGGGAAGTTAATGGAGCGAGTCAGTTCTCCATGCTGCCTGCTTCTGCAGGCCAGAAGAGCACCGGGTCTTCTGCTTGTCACCGAGAAATAAGAAAAACAGAAGTATCGGCATCAGTGCTTGCAGCTGAGTTTGAGGAACCGAAGCTGCAGAAGGGACTGTTGGATGGGAAAGACAGGGCTTTGGCCTCCTAGCATGACTGCCGTGGACACTAGAAAACGCACAAGTCATTTGGTTCTCTGTTGTTTTCAATAGATCAATTTCTATCAACAGGGTCTATTGCTAGATTTACGACTGTAATCATTATTTTGGATTTTGCTGTTAGCTGCCTGGAGCACCATGTGGTAGAACGCCAGAACATGCATTAAAGCGATAAGCAACATTTCTGAGTCAGTCCAGAGCGATCTGTCTACTCACAGCATCCATGTAAGTTAGCTGCTCTGCCACAAGATCTTCAGGGAAAGAAGAGAACTCTTCCGAGCCTCTGGCTTCCATTTCTTCCTCAACAGCAGGCGTGTCATGAATTCCACCTGCGCAGGATACAGTAATATTTTGAGAATTGATGCAATGCCACCTACCGGTCTTATTTCATGGCGGTTGAATAGAACCTGAAGTCCTGCTCTGCAGAAAGCTTGGCTGGGACAGAAAATATGCTGATGGTTATCATCACTGATAAGGAAAAGGGAAGGGGCTGGGGGCAGGGGCGGGAGCAGAGGCTGGAAAAGACATAGGTAAGTCCATCCTTCCTGTATAAACGCACCTGGCACCTTAGATCTGCATCTGAGGCCCTTCGGAAGGAGCCCCCTCCTCAGGACATAAGGAGGGTGGTCACACGAGGAATGGCCTTTTCTGCAGTGGCACCCCAACTTTGGAATGAGCTCCCCAGAGAGGTTTGCCTGGTGCCTTCCTCACAGTCTTTTAGGCGCCAGGCAAAAGCCCTTTTTATTTCGACAGTATTTTAATTGTTAATTTGTTTTAAGTAGCATGTGAACTGTGGGTATGTCAGTACTGTGGTGCATTTTATACTGGTTTTAATGTTTTTATTTGTAATTGTTGTTTTATATTGTATTTTAATCCCTATTTTATATTTTATTTTGTTCTTTTTTTCTGCTGTAACCTGCCCAGGGAGCTGTATGGCTAATAAGGTGGGTTAGAAAATTAAATAAATAAATGACCAAAGGTAGAAAGCCTGTTTTCTTATCAATGTCGTGCAAAATATCCATTTTGCTATAGGAAGATTTCCTAAAAGTGATTGCCCAGAATCCCAAAAACACAAAGAAGGAGCACACAGCTAATGGAGCGTCTGTCTTGAATCCTGCACTGAGAAGCAATGAACAGCTTTGCTTTTGTCAGGGTGCCAAAGCTGGGCCCGAGGGCCAGATCCCGCCCACCGGGTTCACCCTTTCCCTTTCCCCCAGCCCCTGATATTTTGGCTGCTTCTTGCTTTCCATGCAGCGTGTCCCCCATTCTATAAGGCAGAAATTCTCCTCCACCAGAAGTTTTGGCCAGAAGAGCTTTGAGCTAAAACACAGCGGTATGCTTGGCCCTGCCCACTCCTGGAATGCGGCCCCAAGAGCGTCTTTAAATGAAATGTAATTTTCAAGCCAAAAGAGCTTTAACACCTCCAGTCCATGTGGAGCAAGCAGGATAAAGGACTAAACACACCATTCATCTGGAGCATCTCCTGCAAACGTGTTCTGAAAGGCATGGAAGCTAAGCTCTTGCGTGGCTCCTCATTATTTGGGCATGCCTGGGAGACCTCAGGAGATTAGGCCTGATGCAGCCTGGAAAATGTCGCTTCCAGGAATAAGTCATTCCAGAAAGAGTCGGCGCAAGGAAGGGAAACGGGAGCACTGCGTGATCATGGCGCGTGCATCCACCGGTGAGAGCAGGCGAGCAGATGTCTTGGAATGCCGTGGCCACGAAGGCAGGACTCCCTGAAGACTTCCGTCAGTGAGTCAAAGCGCTAGTGCTGCCTGGCAAGCACAGACACGGGCAGAAAAACTTGCTAGACGCCTCTTGCGTACGAGCCAGGCACTCCTGCAAGAGCTTAACAGAAAGGAGTTTCAGTGCATGCCACTGACTTAGCTTTTGCCTTCGTTTTGCTGTCTTGGAATCACAGCAGTCTGACTAATCTCCCAGACAAAGCTAGGGAGAAGCAACCACTTCGGCACCCTATAGGGAAGGGTTCTTGGGACGATTCTCGGGAAATTCTGTAGGGGCTCTGTGCAGGCAACTCCAGTCTTTTCCAAGCATTCCCACCCTGACTGGGTCTGCAGTCACATATCCAAGATCAAGAGGAGGTTCCCGGTACAGCTGGACATAGACAAGCTATGACTTTCTGACCCTTCCAACTCCACCACGGACCTGGCTGGAAACACGGGAGTCAGGCAAGTCATGGCAGCCCAGGAATGAGAAGCAATGGGCCTCTGCAGAGTCAAACCTGCTCAGGTGGGCAGAGTAAGCTACCAAGTAGGATGGAGATGTTTGCCAAGTTATCTAGGAGCACGAGGAGTCCCCAGAGAGCCTGAGCCCCCGGTGGGAGACGGTGGGTGGAGGTTGAAGGCCCAAGAATTCCCGGGCAAGAACATGTTGCCTCAATAAAATCAGTTTATGAGTCAGAGAGAAATCTACTTTCTTCTGATAAGCTGAAAAATCCTTCCAAAGACAGAAGAGCTTTAGTGATCCTTTGCTTCTAAGCCATGTGTTTTTATATTCCAGAGGAATTTAACCATTAAAAGACTCAAGCGTGCTTTTTACCCCACTGGAATCCCACCCTTCCTCCAGAGGACTAGGTACAACATGCAGAAGGTTTATTCTACTCCATCCTCAGAATGTGGCTGTGAGATAATAGATTAGGCTGATAATAGATGGATAGTTCATTTCAGGGCACCCAGAAACTTCATGGCTGAACAGGGATTTGGACCTCTTTCAGCTTAATCTATTTCACAGGAGAAAAGGTACTACCTTCAGCTTCTTGGGGAAATGGCCAGACTGAAATGTAATCAATAGGATATCATATATTCCCAGTCGGGTTCCAACATTCCAACCACTATGCCACATTTTCCTTCTTGTTGCTTCTGTTCCCTCCCTTCCTCTTCCTTTAATAGTACAGAAAAGAACTGCCATTGTTGTTGTGGCAAACACTGCCAGGAAGAAGAAAAAACGAAGGGACAAAGAGGTCCCTCCATGGCCAATGGCCATCTGTCCATCAACCCTTGCACTGTCCATCTCCTGACAGAGCAGTCTCCACACCCCCAGCAGCTTCATAGAATCATAGGAGAGTTGGAAGGGGCCATGAAGGCCATCCAGTCCACCCCCTGCTGTTGCAGGACACCATGTCACACCATCCCACTCAGGTGGCTGTCCAGGTTCTTCTTGAATGTCTCCAGCTGGGAGAGCCCCCCACCTCTCCAGGCAGCTGGTCCCACTGTCGTGTTGCTCTGACCATGAGGAAGCCTTTCCTGATGCCCAGCCTGAATCTGGGTTGTCGCAGCTTGACTTGATTATTCCGTGTCCTGCACTCTGGCATCAGCAAGAAGAGATCTTGACCTTCCTCTTTGGGACAGCCTTGGAGGTCCTTATAGAGGCATATCATTCTCTTGCAAAAACAACACAGCCCTTTGCATGTTTCTTATGCTATTCGTCAAACAGCCACAATTTTCAGCCGGGCCTGTTCTATGCTTCTCTCATGTCTCAGAACTGTGCAAATATTTTTAGGGGGGACCACAGGTTTTAATGGTGGTGCCGGTCACAAGGGTTTTAAGAACTAGGTTATGAAAAGATCGTAAAAGATCCAGCCATCTGCACTGCTGGAGTCAGAGCTATGGGTCAACACACGATTTGGGCCGATGCACAGGGTTTGCCCAAATCCAAGGGAGTTTATGCTGCACAGTCCTCTGCAAGATGGGCTGCCCGATCGTGAACAGCTTCCAAACTGGTTTCCGAAGCGCATGGATGTGTCTTGTCAAAGCACGCAAGTGACAAAGGATCGGGAGCTTCTGTTCAATCAATACATTGAAACCCCCTTTCCATCAGCTCCCAGAACCTGTTTCTCGGGTATCTGGATTCTGTCCAATGCTGTGCCATGAACTCTAAAGCGATCAGAAGCAGTGCCTCTCTTTCTCGCAACTATCTGCACCCTTATTTTATCCTCCGAATGCCCTTTGTGTGCCCAAGATCAGTATTAGCTGCTCTCAGTGAAATGCCTGCAACTCTGTTGAGAAATACTTCGGTCTTTTCACTCTTGTTCTCTGTCCTGTCTACTGTACCTAGGAAGTTCTGTGGGAACCGTCGCTCACCCAGTGAAGAGCTAATTATAGGCCTCAGCATTAGGCTTCCTTTGTTCGATCTGCTCCAACCAAATCCAGAAAAGAACATAATGAGACACAAATTAGCAACTCTTGGAAACTCCGGAATTTCTGATGAGGAAAAGCCATTTATGTTAGATGCGTTCGACCTTTAGGAAAATAACGGAGCAAATCTGTCTGACGCCAGAGCTGATTCACAGCAGAATTCAGTCATAATTTCTGGAACATTCGAGTAGGTGAAGTTTATGGGGAGCAGCAATACTGATCTTTATTGTACTCGTTTCTTATCTTGTACGATCACTAGCCATCTATTTCCTACCCCTTCTCTGGGCAAGCTGGATGTGCTTGCTGTTAACTTTCATTGTCTAAGTTTCAGTCACCTTCTAGCTATGCTAATTATGCCCGCAGGAAAACGGCTACCTCAGGAATGGGTGGAGAAGAGGGATTTGTCAGGCTTGCACCGCATTTGAGTGTGTCACTGGCGCTCACAATAGTTCTACTGGCACTTTGACCCGGTAACGTAAATTTTTCCTTTGTCCTTGGATGTCAGCAGCGAACTGCTCTGAGAGGAAAAAACAGCCGCTGATGCTTCCTTTGTCATGACAGCAACGAAGGAAAGACGTTCATGACGCAAACAGGGCAGTCCAAACAACCCTGCGTGGTCACAGAGAAGTAACACCAGGGAGCTATTTTGAAAGCGGACAAATCTGATTAGAGTAGAAGTAACTGTGAACTTACTTTGAAGACCTGCAAGCTGCAGTGGAGCGTCTGGTTATGCCAATGTCTCCAAAGCAGAGCAGAGGCTTAAAAATGCAGGCGCTGGTCATTTTCAGTGAGAAATAGCAAGCAAAAAACTCGATGATGCATGCTCGGGTGCTTGCACTGTGGTGGAGCAAGAGCAGGTGAGGCCTTTGTGAAGGACGTAGTTTAAAGCAAGGAATACACTTTGCTGGACGTTGCACCTGGAGTAAGCCAAACGACACCAGAGCATTCTGCACAGACGGACTTTTACAGATGGGCTTTTCTCAATGCTCTGGGATAATAGGCAACCAAGTACTTACTGTCATTTATCCGTTCTTCCTCCTTAAACTGTTCCAACAGGTGCTGCGCCCTCCTTTCTGGATCCGAGCCCGGCATGGTCCGTGTCAGATAACCCAGAAGTTTCTGCAAGCAAAAGTACTGAGGCGGCTCTTGGAAATCTTCCGCGCACTGATCCAGCCAGGCTCTCAGGATGGATGCGATGGCGCTGCAGGGAAACACGCAGGGAGAGGGTCGATGCTCGCCAAGATTCCCAGGCTGTTTTGCAAAAGCCTGCACAAAACGTCTAGACACCAGGGTCAGATTGAGGAAGAGCTCTCTGGATTTCTCTGAGATGCTCACGCAGAGGGAAGGAGACTATTCCGCTAGCATGTCCCCACCCGGTGAGCATGACTGCCCTCTCTATGCTCCCATTACCAGAACATTATTCCCAAGATTATATAAGATTCATAGAGAGCACTGCAAAGCTCACACGTCTAACTGGGTGCCAGTGATGTCCCACAGTTCTGAGAGGTTGAAATTTGTTTTAAAATTCTAGTGACATACATCATTGTGCAAATGGATATAGCAAGTAATTATGAACCATCCAGGCCCTCTGGAGATTAAATGATTGAATTTTCTTATGCGCATGAGAATTATTTTCTATTCTTACCAAATATCTACTTGCAAAAGCAGCGACTCTTCTGCAATTTCAGCAGAAGCTCATGTGGGATGAGAGAGTCATTACAAAAATGTTTCTGCATAAGTTACAATTTTTTATTTGTAGATTTTTGATGAGAAACAGACTAGAAATGGTGGGCCCGTTGGCAAATCCAGGTGTGGCAAAATGTACATGTAACTGAAGACTTCTGGAGAATGGAACTGGCATGGCTTTTATCTTTTGTTATTATCAGAAGTTGGAACCAATACATTGAAGCAAACCAACAGAAGGCGTGTGATGAAATGGTAACCAATCAGAAGAGAGCCTGTAGAAATGTGTTGGGTTTTCTAAGAACATGTCTGATTTTTTTTTACATACAAATATCTTGGCATTAGTCACCACAAGCCTTCAAGCCTGGATTCTTCATTACTTGCCCTACCAAGAGAAAACTTTGTCTCTTCTGTCAGTACATGTTCATGTACTCTCTCTCACACACACTCTCTCTCCCCCTGTCTCTCTATGCATGTTTGGGCATCTATGTTTGTTTACGTGCTTTGAAAATTGCAAAAAATATAAAATTACTTAACATTTTAAAGTTCTGGCACCCGTCCTTAAAATTAAACCTCCTTATTCTGACCTAAGCAGAAGGGGAAATTTTCATCTGATGCAATGATCTATCTCTGTATCTATATTTCAGATTTTAAACAGAATCAGTAGTCTTTCCCTCTACAGAGAATTTGGGAATTACAACTTGTGAAGACAACTAGGGACTTCCAATGCTCTTATCAAATCCTCAGTACTCTTTTGGGAAGTTAGGTCAGTTAAACCATTACAAAACCGGGGCCACTTTGCAGGGTAGAAAGACCCATCATTTCATTTTCACACAAAACTAAACTGTGAAGCTGTAGCAGCACCTGATTCTGCAACCTTCTCCCAGGTGTTTTTCTAAGTATCTTCTGAATTTTTTCCAATTGTCCACCCAACTCTCCTCTGAATGTGGGAAATGTATCTCATCCTAAATATCAAGCAGAGACTTGTCCAAGATGTGTCATCACAGCAAAGGTTGTGCAAAACTAAATAAGGCACACAGGTGGACTTGAAGCAGAACCAAAGATGAAAGATGAAATTTTCTTGTTATTTTTAGAACAGGAAATACAGAATGAAAAAAGGGCCATACAAGCCCAGTAGTCGTTAATATTTTAAGCTCAGCAGCCCTCATTGGGAGGATGTAGGTATTTGTACAGGAAAGCAGAAAAGACCTAGACAAACAGGATCAACAAAATAGCGTGGTTGGCAGGATGATGGGAAATGTGTCATGCTTTTCCTCTTTCTGAACAGCATGCCCATTTCCAGGCAGGAATTAATCCAGTCGACAGAGTAAATCTTGTTCTGCTTTCTGAAAATAAGCTGTAGCAGGTACAGGGCCCATCCAATTGCATTTTGAAGTCATGTTCCAGATATATGTGCCATTCTGAACCTATACAACACACAGGGGAGCTGGACCGGTTCAGAGACATTCCTTGAAATGCCCAGATTTCATTTCTTCATTTAAACAAAACACTCATTTTACAACGTTTGGGGGAGATCAAGAAAAATGAGCACCCAGCACCATGTCCAGAGTAGAGGTGGGCAACATGGGGCTGGAGGGAAGCAATGCATTCCTAAAACATCTTTCACAAAACCCATCAAATGGCCCTACACCTCGATCCTTTTTAAGATTAATGTATTTTCTTAGCTGCTGCAAGGATTTCTGTGTGTATACTGGAACTGAAAATGTAGGTCCAGATGTGTTGTCGAGTGTGTGGAGCTCAGCCCCTGCTTCTGCTTGTGCTCAAGTCTTCTGGGTGGGTTTGTTATGCCCTCCAGAACAGCTGTTTTGGAGAAGAAATTCTAGGTTCTGCCTTAAGTAAGGGATGGTTAATGCTGCCCCAAATTCTCTGATTTTCCTAAGTGTCGCTCCCAAAGCGGAGGATAGCAAGCCATTTTTATATCCTGTAAAACAGGTTTAACTTGTGCTCCATTTTACAAAGCAGCTCCACAGGCGACTCAAAAGAACTTGCGTGGGCGGCACGAGGCAGACACAGATGACAGCTTTTTGAGGGCGCTGAGGAAGGTTGGAAAGTGGGATCATGACTTTCTGTGTGCACATTTTCACCACTGATAAACGGGCTTTGAAATGGACTCAGAAGCATGCAAAACCTATCAGGCCATCAGTAGTAAGTCAGACAAAAGAAATGCAAGTGTCCTTCATGGGAGAGAAAAGTTCTCTGGCAAGCCCTCCATGATCTTTCTCAAAGGCAGGGTGACCATGTGTCCTGCCTTGCAAGGACAGTCCTCTCTTTGAAGGACTGGCTGGTGCCATGTTTGACTAAAGACCCATAAGAAGAGAGAGGGAGCTTGATGCTGCTTTTCCAAAATTAGCAAACTGAGCAGACACACCGTCTTCCCCACTATGGTGACATGTATTACATTTCCACTCAAAACACAATGTCTAAATTTCGTATCTACAAATAAATGGGCATGTAAAAACAAAAATGCAAATCTTGTTGGAAATACAGAATGAAAACCCTTGTTGAAAAGATGCTTCCTGGGCAGATTTTTTGGCAGTGCTTATGTGGCCATCCTCTGGAACTGATACCGACTGGAAGTACATGATCCAACAAACCATGATGAGCTGCTGCCCATGATGGTTTGCCGTGCTGTGCAAACCCAGACAGCCCATTTCTTGGTCTTGCACCTGCCTTGGACTGCTGTGTGTCAAGAGCCGGGTCTCCTCTTTATCCCTTTCAAACAACAGGCATTCCAATTGCACAAGCACCCTTTGTTTTCAAAACACAGCTAGCAAACCGTAGCAACCAGAGAGTCCCTGTGCATAAACAGGGGGGTTCATGGAACCCAAACTAGAAACTACTCCCGAGAATCCTACTTTTCAGGTACCCTGGACTGCACCCCACTGGAGAAAAGATAGCTTCCTGGATGGATGAGCCCTCTCCCGAGACCACATCATGGAGTCAGGGACCAGAGCAGACTCATCTCGTTCCTCTGCATGTCCCCTCCCTGCGGTTCCAAGCCCTGTCCATTCCCGAGGTCCATCTGAACACCTGGGGATGGGGGCCGTGAGATAACCCCCCTCCTCTTCCATCTCTCGGTCCACAGCCCTCACTTCCCAGCCCTCACAGTCCTCATCCGAAGAATCCGTGCCACCCTGCACCTGGAAAGCACGGCAAGAATAATTGCCTCAATTACCAGGGATCACCTAACAAAACACCTGGCCAGAGATGGAAAAACACCTTTATGTCCTCGCCAGGTGCAGCTGGGCACCCATCGCTGACATTTGGAAGCAGTTGGTGCTAGCCTGCTGCCCTCCTTGCTATGATTACAAAGAGATTTTGGCTTGCTGCAGCTTTTTTTTCTTCCTTACTCTGCCCATTCCCATCAAACCATGAAACTTGGCTTCACAGGACCTTTAAAGTGCCTGCACAGCACCCTGGAGGAGCTGCTAGCGGCTGATGGAACCTTTGGTTCTAATTCTTTTCATGCAAAGGATGCTGTTTATTTGTTTATTACGTGCACTGACACGACGATGGAGGTATGCAGCTGGACAGGTGTGGGACTTGGAAGCCTCAGCCGATGCCTGGAGAATGTCCTGGGGAATACCTACTGCCAGGCAAGGCAGGGATCAACCCCGGGCACCACCACCAAGAGGCTCCAGGTAGTTCTCCCCACCTCCGTTCGGTTTCTTTTGATAGCTGTTAAAGAGGCAGCCGTCAAGACAAACCAAAGGCATGACTGATCTTTGCTCACAAAAAGGGGACTTAAAGTTCAATTTGTACCGGCAAGATCCTCCACTTAATAAAAAAAATCACCCAGGGTGGCAAACCTGGGATTCCTGCTTCCCATTGCCTTTTCTTGAGGAAAATAGTTTTGAATTTTATTCCAATTATGTGCCGGTCTCAAAGGTAAAACAAATGCCAAAATACACGGATGACCAAGAGTAAAACAGCCGCTGGTAGAGTTAGGAAGCAAGGGATAACAGGATGTGGATTTTGCTGCAAAGGTGCTTGGGATGCATCCTGGAGGAGGGGGCAGGGGGAGCTAGAAGAACAGCTGGACGAATCCGGGCTGCTGAGCTTAGCCACACGGGGATTTAGTGTGATGTGCAAGCAAGCCCCTGTCCATCTTCCGCCTAAGAGATTTGGGGGTGACCCGGAATGGGGGAGCCACGAGCCAGTCCCACGCCGGAACGGCATGTGCTGTACACATATCAGACGTACACACAATTCCTGCCTTCACACTCCGTCCTGGAATGCGGGAGGAACTCTGCAGCTGCACTCGCAGGGGAACCAGCGCTGCCACCGGCTCCGATCCGTCCTCCACTCCGTTGGGCCCTTAAACGACAAGCTCTGCCAACAGCGCTTAGCGCTCACTGACTTCCTATCAGCTGACTGGCTAATCTGAGAGCAGCGCTCTCTGGAAAAAGGCTGGGCAAGTGCCCAAACTGTGCAGCAGCTTTACGGTTGATGTCCCTGAAGAGCAACTTGCTGTTCCAGTGCGACTAGGACACAGATAGGGCTAGGAGGCTTCCAGGATCTCAGAGAGACAACTGACATCACGAGGGAAGGCTGCTTGGTGTGAAGCCTGTAATACACCTCACTCTGTGCATTGTTCATTTGCTCCCAGTGCAATTTATAGCACTTGTCTTGGCCACTGCACATCTTGGGATCTTAGTCACGCTTTTGGAAGGCTCGGGCCTGGAGGGGCAGGTGAGAAGCTTCAGCTTCACAGATTTGACACGGTACACCCACACCCTTTGGGGAGCCAAGATCCACCTCTTGATAACATCCTGCGTAGGCACAGCAATCCAGGTCTGGGGAAGGGGAAGAGAGGAAGAACAGCTCAGTCTGCAAACAGTTGGAATTAACCTAGCCTTCGCTCTGGAATTCGCTTTTTGTTTGCTTTGTAATGAAACCAACCCATGGAAGGATGGTCAACTTGCATATTTGGACTCCCATCAGTGCTGGGACCAGCTCTCTGTGGTGAAGTGCCTCTCCTTGCCCATCAGCTACCAAAACATACACATCTGTTTGTGTCAGACACAAAGAGGGGGGAGATTTTCCTATGGCAGCAAGAGAGAAATGGAGAGGATTTGACATGCAGGAGACAGGAAAGGCAGAATTTAGCCTAAGTGACCACAAGTAAGTTAAAAACCCTCGCATACATTCCATTACGATTGCATTTTTGCTGTTGTTCAAAGCATACTTTGAAGGGAATGTAAGAAGTTGCATGCCTATGGAGACGGACTGATAGTTTGTCTGCTGTTATACCGCTGGCCTGAAGAACTATTTTGCAGGGAGATACCAAGAATGGAATCTGGGGATGTATATATTTATGTATATTTTCTTATACATAGAAAAGATGGGATAAGGTTAGGGCCTACAGCTTGTAGCCCTTGGTCTAATTCCATGCAGCCCGAGACTAATTTCTAAGGCAATTTCCATGTAATCAGGGTAGGAAAATGGAGTTAGAGAAAGAGAGTGACCCCTCCACATTCAGCCTCAAGTACTACACACCACCAACTTTTGACGCCAAGTTATTAGGTACTGAAGCCTTCAGAAGTAACAAAATGACCGGCCCCCCCTGGCATAAAGCATTATCTCCGCTCTGTAATTAGTCCTTAGCCAAAACATAGTCCTTATATGGGCATGCATGCGAGCGAAAGCTCCATGCGGTATCCAGGTTCCCCATAAACTTAACGAAGCTTGCCATTAGCTTAGTCTGACAACACAGTTCCCAGGGAAGAAGGAAGTGTGTTGTTTCAGGCCTCTAAAGCTTCACGATATTTGCTTCTGTGTCCATTGTGCCCCCACCACTGTGGCCATCCCTTGCCTTTTCTCCTTGTTTTCCCATTGTGCAACTAATTTGGCTTGTTTTCATAACCTTCCCCATTTCCCCCTTCTCTTAATGGCCACCATTTGGACCTTTGTCTCCTCGGTTCAGCCACACTGGTTCATTTTGTTATTTTACCCTTTGCCAGAAAGAAAGCTGATTGCACTCAACACAAACACAACTCAAAATGCATCCCACTGTGGGTTTCCCAGGCTTTAAAGAACTTCAGCCAATCTTCTCTCACTCATTTCACATTCATTCACTGGTTGCTTCTCCAGAGTCCATTTCTTTGATGCAATTATTTATGTAACACTGAAACTGAACAACCGTGCTTTACTGGAGAATAATAAACTCAGTAGGAGACGAAAGGCAGAAAGGAGAGAATGAAAATCCTGCCCTCAAAGAAGAAGTGAGCGAGAGAGTACATTTTTAAAAAACGAAACAAACCTGAAATAGCCCAAGCAACACAGTTTTACTATTGCGTGTTCCCATATTCGACAAGATGGCGATTACATCTGGAAGCCTGGATCCTGTCACTGCATGACACTCAACTGGAACTTTAGAGATGCCTTATTTAAATAGCGTACCAGACCTACATGGGCCATACTGAGTAAAAGCTAAAAGATTATAAAAGGCATGTTCCATTGTAAACCAGACGTTCCTGTTCTATGGACCTTCTAAGCTGAACTTTTACCAAGGGGAGCAACAGGCAGGAGGAAGGAAGATGGACGTGAAAATAAAAATATTATTATTGGCATTGATTCTTTATTCCATCTATATCCCACCTGTTATTCTTCCATCTCGGAATTGCAGATGGCTGCCTGTGGTTCCCATGCGGTCTCCCTCCAAGCATTGACCAGGCCTGGACCTGTCTGGCTTCAACATGCTGGCCTGCCTCAGAAGCCTTCAGGGCCAAAGTTGGTGAGATACTGGTGGTCCTTCCTAGTCAGATCACCCACCTCTTGAATGGAAAGCAAACGGTGCAGAAGCCAATTCAAGGGGGAAGCATCCTGCTCGTTTTCTTGTGGAAAAGCCACTCCCACCCTCCCTTAAGGCAGGTAATTACCAGTGGACAAAATTTACAGGTCGTGGGACAACCTGCTATCCACACACACACACGGAGCAGGACTGGAATAAAAATGAAACATTGATGTTGAGTATAAAAATACGCATCAACTGGGTTGTTGGAAGGATCAAATGGGGAAGCGGAAGAGGGTTATGTAAACCTGTTTGCATCCCCTGGAAGAAAAAGGGTGGGATAGAAATGTAATAAATAAATATTATGCAGCAAATTCACATTTGTATATTTTGTCCTTACAGTGACTAATTTCCTTATGAAATGCATGAGCTCTCAAAAAAGATAAATCCATTTTTTATTTTTTTATTTTTTTTGAGGAGAGAAAAATGCCTTCAGCAGAAATGTAGTTCAATTGTGTCTCTGGATTGACTTAGAAACTAAGAGGTCAGGAAAGAGTTGCCCAAAGTCAGAAGGGAATGAATGACTTAGTTTGGAGCCATGCCCAGGAATCCTCTGGCTCGCAGCCAGTTTTTCTACTCCCCCATATTATGGCATAGTCTCCCTGGCATATTTTACATAGCTTAAATTATCTGATGAGCTACAACGAGAGCTTCATGACAAAGGGGCAGAATGAGAGAACAGTGTTAGTTGTATTTTCTGCCAAGCATTGGAAAATCAAACCGGCAAAGCTAAGAAGCCTAGTGTACATGCCAAGACCATCCATTTCTCAAGACCTGAAAGGTTAATCCATTTGCCTGAAGCCAAACTAGTCTTTCAGAAAGGACAAGGAATTAAGATTCTGGGCCTTGCGAGATGTAGGAATGGATTCCCAGCACGCACAGTGCTTGGCCACATTCCCACCATCACGAGCGGGAAGAGAAACCAGGGCGGCTTCTTTTCCTCACATGAGGTTGCACACTGCAAATCCCACAATTGCATCCATGCGGCTTATTTTGCTGTGTTGTCTGAACCCAGTGCGATGAGCAGAAGGGGGTGGCGCCCAAACCTTCCCCGGAACCTAGAACAATTCACGGGTTCTAGAGTGGTTTGCAAGCAATTCCTGTTTTGCACTTCACCAGGTTCAGATGACCTGGCAACCTATCATGGAGAGTGCAGGACGAGGAAAAGAAGCCACGTGGAGCATGTGAACTGGAATTTTAAGTTTTAGAAGCAGGGTGATCTAGTGGCTAGAGTACCGGACTGGAGCAGGGATTGACAAGGTCCAAATATCTCCCCAGTCATGGAGCTCACCGGTCTTAGACTAGCCACCATCCCTGCCTCAACTCAATTTATTTCATGGCGCATATGAAGGAAAACACATATGCTGCATGCGCTGAGTTCTTTTGAGGAAGGAACTGGTTTGCTATGATAAGTGGAAGGAAATACAAACTAACATGTAGTTAATGTTATCCCCGCACCTGAACTACTGGTTTGCAGTGAGAAATAGAGCAAACAGCAAAAGGGCACTTCTGGGTCCTGGAGCATTAAATGTCCCTCCAAATTTGCTGGACTGTCTATAAGTAAACAGCCCAGTGTAGCCAGCTGCACTTATTCTGGGGCCGTCCACGGCCCGAAACAGCCATCATTTTATTCCATGCCGGCAAGAGTCCCGACTGCAGTACACCCACCCTCTGCAAACCTTTCCCACCTCTGGGTTGAACTTGGGGATCAGATTTGGTCCATAAGACTAAGGTGATACCAAACTCAGGGAGCAGGAAACTACAGAGCCGCTGGCAGGATTTAGCGGGGCAGAGAGAACCGAGGAAGGCCTCTGCTTTGATACCCAGCAAGCACCACCCAAACCAGCGACAAGTCACGCAACAACTGGCACCATACTGAGGCCGTGGGGCTGTGTGCATGGGTGTCCTTCCCCTGCCATCATGCAACTGCTTGCACACGACTATGCGTGCTGTCGTGCGCACATGCTCTGGTGAGATTCCTGGGCACACAGGAGAAATGGGCTGTTTTGGTGGGACTGATAGCTCAGACTCAGGCCGACGTGGAGTTGGCTCAACCAGGTGAGGCTCAGAGCTCACCCCCAGATAGCAGAATTGTGGTGGTAAGAGACAGCCCGCACCTGCAGACCCCCCTCCGCAGTGCCAGTCCGGGCCTGCTCTGGATGTAAGTAGCCACGGACACTCGTGGGGCCCGGTCTCCCTCCTGCCTGTGGGGATGGAGCAGACAAAGGACGGAGGGAGGGGAGATGTGGAATTGGGTAGTCTCTCGGACGGAGAATGCCTGCCTCCTGAAGACGTGGGCCCAGGGGCCCTTCATCACAGCTGCAGCCTGGCCCAGTGGGGGGCTCAGAGGGCAGGACCCCTCCTTCCAGGGACCGGCCCCGAAGGGCTCATAAGCAAAGCTTTGGGGGAAGGGGGGCAGAGAGGGGTCAACACTTCTCCTGTGTGCTCCAAGGCTTGCGAATGTTCAGAGCTTTCTGTGTAGAATAAAGAAGCTGACCAGAAGGGCTGGAGAGACAGTCTTGCTTGGGAAGGGATGCCTAGCTCATGACCCTTGCTTAGATTAGTTGAATTCTTCCTTTCTGCTTAGCTCAGACCCTTGTTTCCACTAGAGCAACATCGTTTCCACCAGCAGGTCATCACAGCTGGATATTGCCTCTTACTTTACATGCAGTGCTTGTCCCGATCCAAAGAGAGATGATTAGCTAGGTACAAAAGAAGTGCACGCCTTCTCAGGAAGGCCGGCTCACACACCCAGAGTGGAAAGCCCAAGTGACTCATTTCCCATTCCTTCTCCAGAGCACCATCTCATCCACAACACCACCTTCCCCATTTTCCCCATCTGAGAATCGTACACCCTGACCTCATAGTGAGAACTTGTCCATCTCCTGGATGGGAAAGATACGAAAACTGATTTCCGGGCATGA
Source organism: Varanus komodoensis (assembly GCF_004798865.1). Lineage (NCBI taxonomy): Eukaryota > Metazoa > Chordata > Lepidosauria > Squamata > Varanidae > Varanus > Varanus komodoensis. Next base: position 5,319,923 of record NW_025335854.1, read on the forward strand.
TGGTGCATTGGAAGAGGAAGAGGCACGAGGAGTTTCCATGTCGTATTTACCGCACGACACAGGCACATGCAAAACGGACTCGGTGCTGGTGATCCCTCCGGTGACACGGCAGCTACCACAGAACCTGCATGGATTGTGCTGCTAGTTCCCTGTGGATGGTATTTATTTTAACTTGCAATTCTGCACTACACTTCTATACCTCTGCAAGAAGATCTAAGAATAGAAGGTGTTCTGTAACTGATGATCTTCCCTTCAAAGATAGCATACAAGCTTGCAGCTCTAACTTATTTTGCACTGTTTCTAGGTAGGTACAACTCACAAGAGCCTATCTCTATTTTCCAGAAGGCTCCACTGCCTGTCCTTCCAAGACTGATCCCTGTCCTCAGGCTTTAGGTCCATGAACGTTTCTGCCAAAATAAAGTCGTTGGCCTTCAAGATGCCGCAAGAGAGTTTTGCTTTGCTGGAGCCAACGTTATGCTTGTTCCAGTCCATATGCTCTCAACCAGGTTTCGGACTGAAAGCTGTAGTACCCCAAAACTACAAGTGCCAAGACTTCATACCTCTCCATTTTCAGAATTCTTATGTTTTAATTGAGTTGTGAGGAGTGAGGGCAGGAAGGGAGGAAAATTGGATTTATTTCAGTGGGAGGCAATTAGGCATATACTTAGCTTCCTCGTGGAAATGCATTTGGCTGGAGCAGGGGTTCCCAGCTGCACCCACAAAGCCAGGCTGAGGAACCTCCCAAGCCATTTCTGCTCCTCCTATAAGCTTCATAGGCTTGTAGAGGGAGCAGGAAAGCTCACCTGGCAAAGAACAGCTGGGGGTACATCCCCTATAGAGGGCAGCCCCACCAAGGATGCTTGCGGTCCCAGGGTCTTTGGTGGTAGGTGGGTTTCATCTTCAGCCAGCTGAATCTTTGGCCATGGGCTTTTTCTTATCCCATGCAAATGAGTGCAGGAATTGTCCTACTCGGTTGAAGGGTGAGGGAGAGAGGGACAGAGAAGGAGGGGCCGGACAGGGAGAGATGCCCAGGAAACTTGTTCAGAATGACAAACTGCCCATTGGCCCAAAATTATTGGAGACCTCTGGGCCACAGTTGTTGTTTGTTAATCTAATAGTTCTGCTGTCCAAGCTTGGCTTCCTTTCTTTCCTTCAGCTTCCTTCTCTCTTCACCCCTCTGAGGTCTAATCTTCCATTCAGTGATAAAGTTACTACCGTCCTTTGCATAATAAGCTGACTGACACATTGTTTTTGAAGGAATAACCGACCACATCCTTTTCTCAGTATTCAGTCCTGGCTGTGATTTTTTGCTGTTCATAGGAAAGAGACACTTACTTCCTGAGTTCTGTCTTGCTCTCGGTGGCGTGCTGGCTCCCGTCTTCTTCACAGTTGGTGATCTCCAGGTTTCCGTATCTGAATTCAACAGAAATAAACACATTCCAGACAATGATTAAAAATAAAAAGTTGATAGCCATGCCTGAAAGCGGCATTTTAAGAACTGGTAAAAACTCACAATGTCTGTAGTCACTGAAGGTGCAACCTCCATTAGGAGAACTAGCTAGCGCACTCAATTTGCGAGATTCAATCAATCTGTGAAATTCAGACCCTCCAGCTACTTCTTGGTGCTCATCATTTCTTATTTCTTTACGGTTATCCTATCATAAGCTGCATTTCCTTCCACGGAACTCTGATAGATGCAGCAGTCCTTCCAGGTTCTAGACCTGGGAACGCTTCTCACCCCACGACTGATTCAGTCGTCAGTTCTCCAAACCGCTCTTGCCCATTCATCTCCTCCCCGCAGCTCCCCTGAGCCCTGCAGGAGGGTTGGTCTCAGTCCAGCTCTCTTCCTGGTTCGCTTTTGCTGAACGGGCCTCCAATGCTTTGCCTTTCCTTGGGTCCTTGTTCTTCAGCCCACTGCCTGGCCTATTCTACTTCAAACAAGCTTCGTAGGCCTTGACCAATTTCTTTTGGAGTTCTGTCTCCCTTGGACTTCCTCCACAATAGCACAAAGCTCTTCCTGATCAATGGCACAACTAGGCAATTTTAGACCATATGGCAAGACATAGGACCTCATGTGAGAGGTGCACAACTTATATTCTTCCCCGCTGGCACGGAATCATCGTCTCATGATTTACAACTGCTTCCACATTCCTAAGAGATTGCCCTGAGGGGAAAAATACACCAAGCGCGCACAGTTTTGCATTTTAAATGCATCTTAAATTACAGTGCCATCTCAGCTTCAGTCATAAAATGGAGTTCACTTCTGCTGCTTGGATAAGAATCATTTGATTGTAGAACAGGATATGAAAAATCTTGCAGAAGTAAGGATAATAAAATGAGCACCTGTAATAAGTATCTTTAGACCTGTCCAGCTGCATGGCATACTGAGCATCTTTAAAAAGAGGAAGGAAGCTGCAAGGTCTGGCATGGCTGCTTCCATCCCCAGTGCTGGCTGCTTTCGGGGTCTTTGAGAACCCGCCACAGAGCTTGCTTCATCTGCGCCTGTGCCCCCGAGACTTGTGATCTATGACCTGCCTCCTGAGATCTTGCCTCAGCCTGCGTACCGGAAAGCATTTCCGGTGCAAGTTTTAATCCGAAACAAATCAACAACTGGCATGCAGCTAGACACAATGACTCATTGGTTGCCAGAGCAGTGGAAATGTTCGAGAAATTTCAGCTGATGCGTGCCATGGGCTTACACCATCCCAAATGCAATGGTTTTCACACCAGGAGCCAGAAGAGAAAATGTAAGCCGAGCCTGGAATGTAATTTTTAAAGTTCTTGTTTTTATGACCAATTTGCATCTTCAGAAGAAAGTGAATGGTTATTGGCAGAAAGCTCTACATGTGAATCCAGCTTCACATACTCTAGATTTCATACAATAAAACAGATAATGCAACTAGTCCCTCAGGAATTCTAGATTTCACGCAATAAGACCCGATCATGTAACTAGTCCCTCAGGAATTCATGCCACTTTATGTATAGAATCTAGTTTATTCTGTTCAGAAGGCTCCAAGTAAGTGTCAACCTTAGGGGAAAAAAAACCACTCGCATAAAATTAGAGTTTGAAATCCAAGGTTAAAATCTTGCCCCATTTAGAATGGGATTTTAAAAGCCAGTCAGATCTGCCATTATTAGCAATTAACCCATGACTTTGAGGAATGATGAACTTGGTAGGTTTTTAAACCAGTGCAGCCTATGAATGAACTAGTATATTTGTACGTTAATATTTTCATTGCCATTGATACTTTAATGCCTTTTAAAATTATTAAATAATACAGAGTTATCCATTTTGTACTTGCAAATACTATGCCATGGGTGTATGGTGATGATTTAGTTCTTTACCAATGCAGCCCTCTCCACCTTTCCGTTTTGGAAAACGCTTATACAGGTTGCAACCACCTCCTTTGTGTTGTAAACTCACTTTAATTGTTAACCATATTTGCTTATTTATCTGGCCAGGGCGACTTCTTTTATATTTTATATTTTTTTTATTTTATATTGTTAATTTTAATTTTATATTGTTATTTTTGTATTTTATTGTGTTTTATTGTGTTTGTTAGCCACCCTGAGGCTTCGGCAAGGGGCGGCATAGAAATGTTATAATAATAATAATAATAATAATAATAATAATAATAATAATAATCTGCCAACCTCACACTGGGTGCGAAGCAGGTTTAAACCTGACCCTGGTCCTTCTGAGTCTTGATCAGGTGCCCGTCCGAACACAGAAATCAGAATCTACGATTTCCAAATCACGTGCAGAGGATGAAATAAAGCAAAATGGCCCCCCTTTGCTTTTGGCCTTCCAGCCATTTAAAGGAGGAAAGTACTGCACTTTGCCGCATTTGTACATGAAAGGAAGAACACAATACGCAGTCAGAGAAGTCGTGTTCTTAAAACCATTACATGGTACAGAATTTTACAAATTAAAATAAACATAGTCTGCATGAAACGATTGCTTCGGACAAAAGGGATTTGCCGTGTTTCCTTGATAAGGGTTATTTTGTCCAGTTGCTCTGGGGAGAGCAGCTTATCGGGTCTGCTGTGTCATGTGTGAAGCAGGCCCTCAGATCCATCAGGGTTAGGCAGAGATGAGACAGAATGTCTGAAGGCTCAGCTCAGAGGCAAGACTGCTTGAGGGCAGTGCCGCTCACCCGCTGTCGCAGCAACTTCCCCCCTCACCTGTTACTCCAGGGTCAACAGGAGACATTTGTCCTGTGAGTTCGCGGCAAACGACAGCTTCGCACAGGACAGATGGGTTGCCACCTGTGCGATCGTAGATCTCTCCCCTGTGCCCTTCAAGTGGCAATTTTGCAACTTTATTTTGATGGTTGAACACATTTTAAATCTGCAGAAATGTGCAAGTGGGCCATTGTACTTTCAGAAATACAATTTATAAGTTGGACAGTGCTCCAGAAATACTGGGAGGAGGGAAAAGACTGATGACTGAACGAACTTTCAAACTTCTCTCACTTGGCTGACAAAGATGAGTGGACACCCGGTTTTAGGGCACAGTGGTACACAAGCTTAGACGGCAAGACAGTAACAGCCTGTGCCTTAATTTCATCACATATGTGCTGACAGAAATTGCAAAAAGAAGACAGCAGGTATCTAGCCAGAATTTTTGTGTGATGAGGGGATCAATCTGAAATAACAGACACCTAAACAGAAGTCTCTGCTCATGACCAGAGTGATGCTAAACACCCTTCTCACAGAAGCAAGTCCCACTGAATTCAGCCAGAATTAATCTAGGCCAAGCAAGCACAGCCTTGCAGCCTTAACTGAGCCACTTAAATTCAGTGAGATTTGAAGGGCCTGCAGCCCATGCTGCTCTAAGTCCTAGATCCATCTTCCCCATCAGGGCACCCTCCAGATATGCTGGACCGCAGCACTGGACTGCAGCTCTCTTAATTCCCAGCCAGTACAGGTATTTCGGGAAGGCTGGCCTTGATCCTAATGCAACCAGTAAGAGGGGAGATACCTATCTAGCAGCAAAGCCATGCTTGGGCTCCACCAACATCAAACCACAACTTTATCGGGGAAAAGCTGATCTTTCACCCAGCTATGCAACAAGCGATGGAGAGGCATCTAAGCTGAAAAGAGGAATGGCACTACTGCAGAGGCGGAAATAATCCTGAATTCTTTCTCAAAAAGCAGTATTTGGATTTTCCATCAATAAAAAGGAATGTGTGTCGGGACAGGGGGCCAGCTAGCAACAGCAGCACTTGCCCCAAACAGTCCTCTTATGTGGCGTGTTTTCCTACAGAATTGGATCTCACATTCAGCTTGTGATTTCTTAATTTCGACATAGAATGTTATCCTTTAGGCAAAGGCACTTTGTTATGCATTCCCAACTGTACTCATGACACCTCAGGAGAAGGCAAGACTCCCTGGGCTTTGCATGCTGGGGAAAGTCAATGGCAGAAGAAGAGGACCAGGGATGAGGTGGGTGGGCTCCATCAGGAAGCCTCGGCCTTGAACTTGGAAGAGCTGAGAGGAGCCGTCACAGAGAGGGCTTTTTGGAGGGCTTTCATCGAGAAGCTGGAGCGGACTAGACACCACCTAACAACACACTGTTGAAACGTACTTTGTGACGCTAAAATAAGTAAAATTTGCAGCACGTCACTCCTTGGCTGTCCAGGAAGAGACAATCTGCTTATAGCTCCAGTTCTTCATCACTTTAGGGCATAATTCAATGCACATTTCCACAAAAATAAGCCCTAAGCTCCCAGGACTTTCCAGGCAACTGACGCTGAAGGGCATTTTTCACCTGTGTACATTGGGAAATACTAGTGTTGCATCTGCTTGCATGTTCTGCCTTCTAACTCAGATCTCATCCTCTCTCAGGAAGTTAAGTGTGTATAATAGAGGTACTGTGAGCTAAAGGGAAGATTCTCTGCACTGGCTGAAGTTCAGAAATCTGGTGTGGCAGATTTGGGACAGACAATATGAAATACTGCATAAATATTAACCATTTTCAATATATTCTGTTAGTTCAAGTCCAAGGTACATATGGAAATGGTCAGCATTTTCATTCTAATACATATTTTTTCGGGGCTTAATGGTATCTTTGTGACATTTCCCACACTGTCTCCTAAGATATTTTTGTTCCACAAAACATCTGCAGCTCAGCATCATGAACTTCATTATCTCTTTAAGTTCAAAGCTATAAAATTCTTAGGTAGTCCATAATATTCAAAAGAAAGCATCCCAGGATGAGCTTTGATTTTGTAACATGGATGAAATAGAAAAAGCAGTGATGTGCTAGGATTTCCTGTGGATTGTAATGTTTATTATGAAATTGTAAAAAGTGCTGTTTCTATACACCATATGCATCTAGCATTTTTCACAAGCGGTATGTGCATCAAACAGATCAGAAGCGAATTTGAAAAGCACATGACATCCTGCTCAACTCCTTTTATAGCATCCCATCCTCTTCTGGCACTTGCGTCTCCTGTTATTGCTTTCTCTCAGCTGTGTGTGTTTCATATTGTGATCTTACTTTTATTATATATAAAAATTATGTATGTTGCCTAGAGAACTTTAGACAGTAGCCTGGAAAGATCATATCTAAATTAACAAGCTTACCTTCTGCATTTCTTGCCACTTAAGATTCTTCTTAATTCTCACAATACTATTGACACTAAATTACTGTAACATGGTCTTCCTATTTTGATCTTCAATTACTTTCCCCCGTTTATATTTGTTCTGCTCGCTTGGTTTTTCTTGTGTCTCCTGTTATCCATACTTTCCTTCTTTTTCTCTGTTCTACATTGGTGTCACTATGTTCGACACCGGAGGCAACATACCCTGCTTTTGAATATCTTCACATTCTTTCTCCTTTATCTTTTTGCTCTCTTCATGCCCAGCCCCCCATTCTCTACCTTCTAAAGGTACTTTTAACTTCTCAGAACACAAATCTCACCCATTATCTGCTTTGTAACCCCTTTTCTCTCCCTGTGTCTTATCTCTGGAATGCCTGCCTGCTTCCTCAGATTAGGACATCTCCATCAGTTTTGGTTTTAAAACTCTATTTGAAGAAATATCTGTTCTCCCTAGCTTTTATCCATTCATTCATTTCCTCTCCTTTCTTTTTGTGTCCCTCCGCTTTTCTCTGTCTTTTTGTCTGTTTGACTAGAAGTCTGTGGGAAGGGCCTGTCTTTTAAACTGCACTGATTGTACAAGTGCTCTGTTTCAAAGGAACTTTATGAATATTATTGTGGGTTCTTACAATTAAGGAATTTATCATACCCTGATTGACAATAGGTTACAGGCAGGGTCTTCAGGAGCCAAATAATATTGATCAAGGATGGATCTGGCCAACAGGTTGACAACTAAGAACAGATACATTGGATTGTATCCAGCCCATGTAATTTAATCACAAATATGTTTGATCTCATTTCCATATTAGTCTGCATATCATTCTTATTTTTAAATACATGTAGAGTTGTATGCAGCGCTGGTCTGACTTAATCCCTACAGAACCTACAACATTCTGCATTTAAATTGAATATACATTTTCCTAAAGTGTGATTTTAGCATGCATTTCCTCCTAAAGTACAGATTCTTCTACACATTTTTCAGCTGAAAACTGCACTGCAAAATTCATGGAAGAATAGCTGCATTCCAATCTGCATTTCAGTCTGGGAAGTGCAAATTAGGTTCGCTTTAAAATGAGGACCAAACAAAACCCTTCAGCATCCTTACTAACGCCCAGATGTCCCAGCCCGACAATGTAACATGAAAGTCCAAAAGCACCTACCAATACCAATAAATGTGCTTGCTTCTTGGAGTGATTATCCTTATTCATTGATATTTACAATGTTTGCATATTCCCAGCAAAATCTTATGCTTCTTTAATAGGCATAAGTCCCACTGTGTTTAATGGGGCTTGCCCAAGTACATGTGTACTGCAGTCTGAGACGATTTAATGCAGTCTCAAAGACTTTAATAAACCACAGCCATTAATAGCACATATGTGTGAGAAGCAGCACCAGAAACTACTTCTGGAATAAAGAACACTATACTCTCCACAAACTGCAATACGCTCAGTTTTCTGATCTGGACAAGGGCTTGTAACATGCAAATTTAGGTTTCTATCAGGAAACAGAAGCTAAACTATTATTGCTCATTCCTGGAAGACTAGAGGATGTTGAAGAATAGTTGTGGAAGTTACAGGCATTTCAGATACTGACACAGAGAAAATCCCCACTCCGTAGTGCAGAAGTTTAAGAGAAGCTATTTGTAAAAATAACTTTCTATGATTTACAGTATTGAGATTTGGATAAAGGTTGTAACATTATTTCTCTTTTTCATACAGTCTCTGCATAAAACAAGTAGTGGGAGGGAATAAAATAAAATAAGCAGAATAAGCTTGTATAGAGAATTCTCTAGTCACATGAACAGATGTGACCCCTTGGTGGAAGCCATAACAAAAGGAACCATCAGCAGCGCCTCCAATGGCTAGCATGAATTAACCTTTAGTTCTGCTTCCAGTGGCCACACAGCTGCAGCCCCAGCTTAAGCGTACGACTTCACGATTTCAATTTCTTGGTAACTGAAAGCTCCACGGACACATGCTCCCTTTGGTTCGCACCCAAAGCAAGCAAAACCACAATTTTTGCAAGCTTAGAGAGGTTCTTCTCCAGCAACTGACTCTTTTCATCTCTCCACTGACAGCCCTTAAGCCCCTGACTGAAGGGAGTGACTGTACTATATATAGTCTTGTGCTTTGTGAAAGTGCTGGATGGACAGTCTGCAAGCTGATGTTCTTTGTTAAACTACAAAGCAGGAAGAACAATGAACAGCTGCAGAACAAGCCTCGCTCTGCCACCCCCGATTCTGTGCCTCAGCCAGCCATGGCTAAAGCAGACTTCCCTACAGGAAGCTCAACCTTGCTCCAGACTCCATACGAATCGCTCCCCTCGCACTGCAACCTAAGATGCCTTCAAAAGGAAAGCGAAAACCGCAACTTGCAATGGCAATTCTTTCTTAACAGTGGCCTTTTCTGCGAAGCTTTTAAGGTTGTGGTTGCTGTTATTTTTGCTTTTAAAATCGTATTCAACTCTGGATTTACAGTACAAGCCACAGGAAATCACATGGATTCTGTGAAGCTGACCCAGCAGGCTGTCAGGATTTAGTTATCCTTTTGGACATGGGACCACAGTGCTTGCTGCAAAGGACAAAATGACACCACTGTGTTTTCCTTGCACTGTTTAGCTTAACAGCTCTTCAGAGAACAGGTGCAGGACACAAAGATGCTAATTCCCTCAAAAAGAATATTCATTTTTGGATTTCCAAAGTAACAGTATATTTGCAAGTAGTTTAATATTAGCATGTAACCAGTAAACATGTAGCCTGAAGTGCCTGATCCTGCCTAATCTTGGAAGCTAAGCAAGGTCCGGCCCGGGCAGAAGTGGGATGGGTGACTTGAGTGTATGATTCTATGATTATTGCTGTCAACTGCCTAGTGAGCTTTGGCTATGGGCAGTATAAACATTAATAATAATAATAATAATAATAATAATAATAATAATAATAATAATAATAAAAAACATGCCCAGGAATACTTAAGTATGAATGTAGTTTGCCATGTTCACATCCAGACAGAAAGTGTAATTTTCGGTTTCATGCGAGACAACAATATGTCTATGAGAGAGTCAGACTGAAAACCAGTTAAACACCCTTTCTAAACAGCAGTCAGATGGGAAGCCTGGAAGACAGCTGGGCAGGGGTTTTATGGATGGTTCACAAAAACATGGCAAATGGATCTGGCTGAGAAACAGTCGCTCTCATGGGGCTACCAAACCATAGCGGTTTCATGCCACTTCCAATGCTACCACCGCCCCCAAAGAATTCTGGGAACTCTGGCTGCTAAGAATGCTCCATTGGGGATCACAAAGAGAGTACGGGGCAGAAAGACGTCAGCTGCCTTCTTTCCTGGGGAAGAGGGAATTGTGTGCTGGAGCTCAATGGATCTACCTCTCTGCTCAGCATGGCTTGCTTGTGAAATGCTAAAGGCAGCCCTGCCTTCTCCATACCACATGCGCTTGTTCAGACTGCCATGTCCCAGCTAGTTCTGCTCCAGCTCCCCAACAGCAGTCGCATTCTTGCTGGGCTTGGTGCCTGAAGATCAGGCCCATCCCTGGGAAAGTGTATGTAGGATTTCAGGCAGCAAAGCCATCATGGTTTAGACGGAAGTATCTCCCACTGAGTTCACTGGGGCTTGTTCTAACTGGGCATGCCCAGGATTTTGGATTTTGCCATCTGTCACTTTTGCAACGGTGCTGACAGGCAGGTCCCTGTTCCTATACTGGAGGAGCCAAGGTTGAGATACGGAGCATGCCTTTCTTGGGCCTGGGCATCCCACAGGGGCAAAAATGCCAAAGGTCAGGCTCTGAAAGGCCCATTCTGGCCCTAATCTGGAGTTAGAATTAATCGATTCACACCTGGAGAGAAACCAACTGGTTCCACGCCATTAGGCTCTCTACAGGTTGCTGTTTTAGGCAAGCAATGACAAATTCACCCCCTACCACTGTCGCCAGCAAGCTCCTAGACAAATGTGTGCATGCACAACAAAGGAGTTTAAAGAGTTAAAAGATAAAACACACTTCTATTTAATACAGTTAAAAAGGAAAAAAGATGGAAATAAATACACAAGTGCAATGCACACAGACAAATCAAGCGTTGTCTTCTAAACTCATGGCTGGAATCTTAACAGCCAATCTACTGAAATCTCATTCACGATTTGATGATTGATTATGTAAAGAATTGCAGCTATTTCATTATCACCAAACCAAAAATGCAGATTATGCTGACACTCAGACTTATCTATCATAACTTATCACTCTCTTTAGCGTGAGCTTTGAGGCAAGTTAAAAATATGAGGATATTCATTGACAAAATGAAAATGGGGGCAAAAACTAGCAGCTATGAAAGGACTGGGTCTGGAATCTTCCCTTTATTTATTTGATTTTTCTTTTAGTACCATGTGGGCTAGAAACTTGTACTTTGCATTTCATATAAAATCTGAGATTGTCAGGATGCTAAATGCCAGATGGCAAGTGTGAATCTTGCACTGTGAAGCCACGCAGGCATGAAGTGAAGCAAACACAGAACCAAAATGCAGGCCTTTCCTTTCAAATTGCCTTTTCACAGCCAAGTAGGTCAGAAATAACTAAAAAACCCCTCCAACATCATCTTGTAAGCCAAGCCTACAAACGCATGTTAGTAAAAATGATTTTCCTCTCCCCAAGCCAAGGAATCTTACCTGTCAAGGAGCAGCTCAAGAACTTCTTTTGTAGATGCAAAACCCCTGTAGGTTGACAGAAATATGCTAATGTAGGTGAAGTCATTGTCCCCAAAAGCCGTCAGCAGGTTCTCTACAAGTTTCTCCAGGGTACCAGCTTTGATGGTCCTGATCTTGCATGTCTCATATTGACTGACGGTATGGCCTGCGGGGAGTTGGTCCCCTTCAACCTGTTCGAAAAACAATAAAAAGGGAAAGGGAAATTAATCACCTGGACAAGAGAGGAAGTCACTGAAACCAAATAAGCTTTTCTCCGGCAAGGCTAGGAATGGTCTGAAGACACAAGGCTCGGCTTCAGCGGATTGAAGAGACCCGACACAGTGCAATGATCACAGGTGTCGTGTGCGCACTTGGATGCGATTCCCAGGTGTGCACGAGAGATTTATTTATTTATTTGGAATACTTATATGCCGCCCCATTTGCAAAAGCCTCGGGGCGGCTTCCAATACAAATAAATAGCTATACAAATACATTAAAAACTGGAAACATCCCGGCATAAATATAAAATCAATAAATAAATTCAACAATTAAAATGACGTTTAAATAAAAAGGTCTTGGCCTGGCACTGAAAAACAAATAACGACAGCGCCAGGCGGGCCTCTCTGGGGAGCGCATTCCATAAGAGATGGAGAGTTTTGGTGGAGTGGCACCCCAGACTCGGAGGACGGGAGGGGAGAGCTGACCCAGCCGTTCCTCAAGTTGCTGGGCTCCAAATCTTTAAGTCAGTCTTAGAGACGCACCAGGTCCAACCCCTGTGTCCCACCAACACACAGAAGACTACATTCCACCTGGCTCAAGATCCTGTGCAGCCCCATATAATGCGTATTATGGCAGGCTGAGCACCGCAGCGGCCTGAATCTCTTAGACCAGTGGCTTTCAACCTTTCCACAGCTGGGGACCGGTGAAAACAGGAAAACCACCTCGGGGCCTACTGAGGCAGAAACAGAAAGCACCATACACATAATACAGTATTCTGCGTAGTAGTTTCCCAGCACAGTACCAAAAAGAAAGAAAGAAAATTCTCCAAAAGAACCAGAAACCGAGCAACAAAAAATGCCAACAGAAGAACAAAACATTGAAATTGGCACAGCGTGGCTCCTAGACGGCTCCCACTGAGCCATCTCTCCCCTCCCTGTCCCCCCCCCCGACACACCAGTGCACTCCCACAGATGCAATGCCAACCAAGGAAGAGGTGGTGGAACACAGCCGGTCCCGCCACTGGTTCATGGTGAGCAGGATGCGGCCCTCCCACAGAAATCTCCCATGGACTGGCACCAGTCCAGGGACTGGCGGTTGAAAACCACTCACTTAAACAAGGCCCTGCCTCTCCAAGTGCAGCTTAAGCCATTAGAAAAGCACCCTGAGAAAATATACTTTTAATATCTTATTTGTTTATTTGTTTATTTGTTTATTTTTATTTAAACCATTTTGATGCCGCCCCATTCGCAAAAAGCCTCGGGGCGGCTTACAGCAATAATAAATAAGCATAAATAAACAGTTTATACAATTAGAATTAAAAAACCGGAAACATCTCGGCATGTACATAAAAACCCCATAAATACAATTCATAAATTAACAATTAAAATAACTTTTAAATAAAAATATCTTCTTTGCATATCATGGGTTTTGCTCCACCCCAAAGTTACACTGGGACTGCAGGTGGCGCAGTGGTTTATACAGCTGAGCTGCTGGGCTGGTTGATCAAAAGGTCGCTAGTTCCAATCTGCACAACAGGGTGAGTTCCCGTTGCTCTGTCCCAGCTCCTGCCAACCTTGCAGTTCGAAAGCATGCAAATGCAAGGAGATAAACAGGTACCACTTCAGTGGGCAGGTAACAGTGTTCTGTGCCCTTCGGTGTTCAGACATGCCGGCCACATGACCACGGAGACCGTCTGCAGACAAGCGCTGGCTCCCTCGGCTAGGAAACGGAGATGAGCACCGCCCCCTAGAGTCAGGCATGGCTGGACTTAACGTCAAGGGGAAACCTTTACCTTTAAAGTTACACTGGCTTATCTTCAGAAAAGGAGGATTGTATGGAGGTTGCCCCCCACATATCCTCCAAAAATGAAACTAACCTTGGAAAGGAAGAGACAGAAATACAAGCACTGGTGAGGAGGATGTCAAAATCAACACAGGCTAGAAAAGCACCGGATTTGACACACCACATACCTATAACAAAGACTTCTTGAAAGCATCTAAGTGTAAACTACGCAGATATAAACCTAAATAGTCTCTTGGTAGGAGATCATTCAGACGCTAATGTAACACTTAAATAAACACAATTCTTATTATTCTTTTTCAAATATTTCAGAGTTCTCAGGGGTGATGTTCAGTTCTGATGCCCCAGATGCATTCCAGGTGTATGGACTATATTCTCCTTTTTTCATACACCTTACAGCTACCAGATACTGTATTTCCCCATTCCAGTTTCCATTTATTGTTCAGAAGGCTTTAACCAAAAGCCATACGGAGAGAAAACGTCTTTAAAATCCGAGAGCTGGCAAAAAGTTGAAAGCTGGTGTCAAGAGAGTTCAAAATTCTTGGAGGTTACTCACAATCAAAGCTCAGACAGAATGAAGGCCAGAATTTAGGGAAGGCAGCAGTATGTTCAAGAGGTCACCTGCAGGGATGTGTGTGGAATCAGATTCATGGGTAGGAGCCTGTCAAATTTTCTCAGCTTGGCTCTTCAGACTCCAACCCACTTTCTCTCTTTCCTGAGTCTGCTTCCTGTCAAGTGTTTGTGGATGTGAGTTCAAGCCAAGTTCTGTTTCATGTTCAAGCCAGATTCGTAACCCCTATTGTGGATATGAAGCTACTGTTTGGAGCAAACATGGAGCAACAATGGTTTCCAAGAGGCAAAGGTGTCCGACAAGGATATATTTATTTCCTTAGCTGCTTAATCCATACACAGAACATATTGTAAGAAAAGCTGGATTAGGAACAGAGGAAGGTGTGAAAACTGGTGGAAGAGACATCAGACATTTATGATATGCAGGTGATAATTGTATTACCAGCAGAAAGCAACAATGACTTGAAAGCGATGAAACTACAAAAACAGGACTGCAGCTGAACGTTGAGAAAACAAAAGTGTGACTAGAGAACTGCACAACTTAAAGGTCAACAATGAAGGACTTGAAATTGTGAAAGTCTTTGTAGATCTTGGCTGAATCATCAATTCAAATGCAGGCCTCCACCAATACATTGGAAGAGGATTCAGATTTGGAAGGGCAGCAATGAAGGAACGAGAAAATACCATCAAGTGAAAGGAAGTTTCACTGGAGAGCAAGGGCAGGATTATCCATATTAGTATATTCCTGATCACTATGTAGGTATGTGAAAGGTAGACCATACAAAACGCTGAAAGGAGGTGTTTGAAACATGGTACGGGAGAAGAAATGAGCAAATACTGTAGACTGACGGGAAGATGAACAAATGGATCCTAGCTCAAACCAAGTCAGAACTCCCCCAGGAAGCAAAAATCGCAAAACGGAGGCTGTCCTACTTCAGAAACATCATGAGAAGGCAAGACTCGCTGAAAAAGACAATAATACTAGAGGAAGTTGAAGGCAGAAGAAGAGAAAGACCAAATATGAGATAGATAGGAGAGAGGACTTGAAGGCATGTAACTACAAAAAGGGGGATGAATGGATTTATAAGCTGAACGTATTCATTTTATTTGTCTTCCCTGCAGAAGATCTAGGACAGATGCCTATTTGAAGAGAGTCTGAGGAACTGAGGCAAATAGTGATAACAAAAGATTTCCTTGGCCTTACTGTAAAATAGAAAGTTAATAAGGCCCAGGTGGTATTCATACTAAGATTTTTAAAGAATGCAAACATGACATTCCTGATTTTCTATCAATATACTATCATGTCCCTAAGATCAACCTCTGAACCAAAGGATTGCAAACTGGCCAGTATAACACCAATTTAAAAAAAAAAGATTCTGGGGAGATCTGAGAAATTACAGTCCAGTTCGTTTAACATCTATTCTAGATAAATTGGCTCAAAGCATTAGTAAAGATAAAATTAGTAAGTGTACAGAAGGACCAGTCCTAGTGAAAAGGAATCAGCATGGCTTCTTTAGGGTAAGTCCTGTCTCTCTAACCTTTCACAGGTTTTTGAGTTCAGTAAACATGTGGACAGAGGTGTTTACTTGGACTCCTAAAAGGCTTTTGACCCTCGCCAAAGATTCCTGAGCAAACTTAGGAGCCATGGAATAAGAAGAGGGGTGAGAAGGGGAGGAGAAAAAAGTGCAGACAGAAACTCAGAGAGAAGATGGAGGTAATAAGAGAATACTGAATGGTGCGGGCATTTTCCAGATCTCCGCTGGTTAATGTATCCAATGAGATTAGAGCTGATGACAAGATAGGCATGATTAGGAATGCACGTGTGTGTTTTTCTTATCAGCAAGGGGTTATAGAAGGGAAAACATTTTTTAGCGATGAGATCTAGAAGACAATCGTGGCCCCCCTAAGGGGACTCCACTTACATTTAGACTGCAAAAGACCACAGTGCATCAAGAATAACCCAAAAGAGAAAGGCTGAATGACCTCAGCACTGCTTATTTCTCTGATTTCTTGTATCAAGATGGAACGGGAAGTCTTTGGGCCTTTTCAGTTGCCGAAATACAGGCACTGTAGCAAGACCCAAAGCTGCTGCTCAGTGCATCTTCCCCAGGAACACAACCTGTAATCGTGGCCCTTTCTCCACTTCACTAATTTCTGCGCAAGCCTCCGCAGCGTAAAGTTGTCGTGGCCCACAGCTCTTGCCACAAAATTTGCAGCCATTTGTGACGTTATTGTTTGAAGACTGTGGCTCTCTACATAAACATAGAAACAGGGCGAGTCAGAAGGGGCCTCCCGGGCCATCTAGTCTGACACCCGGCTCCAGCCGGCTCCGGTCATGACATGCCCAGCATGGGGTTGTCCAATCTTTCCTTGAACACTGATGGGGCCTCAGCCATAAAAATGGAATGTAGAGAATAGTGGTCCACATTTACTATGTTATGAGCTAATTTGAACAATTACGTGTCAGTATAACAAACCAAAATAGGAATAAACAATTTACTTGCGCTCTTTTCTCTGGGCAGGAGGAGGAAGCACGCCACTTCAAAGAGCTAGCCACTGGCAACAGCAAGCCATGTGACAAGGCTGCCAACATGGAGACGGGGCCTGCTAGCTCCCCGTATCAGTTCTGGCAAGACCATTCCAGGACCTGATCACGACACCCACAACTTCAGAGGGTCATTCACTTGTTCCTCTTTCAGGGAGATATACCTCACCCTCTGTAAGCTGGGTTGTGCTGCATTCCCTATGGGCAAGCCAGCCAGCCTCTACAGAATCAGTGGGAATGACGGCAATATTCGCATTCCAGTGGAAGAACACTGGATATTCTCCAGCGGCCTTTGTGGAGCAAAGGCCCTTCAAAAGAAAATGAGAATAAAACGTGTTAGAATTCATTGGCAGGCTCGGTTCTGTCCTCAGAGACTTGAATGGGGGTAAAGGTGTTGCCACTTTAACTTATGCTCCATGAGATGATTGGCTTCCCAAGTGCCAGGATGTTTGTGTTTTCAGTGGTTCTTATTCTGTGAACGGCCACTGTTACTGATGGGATTGTCACTGTCGGGACTTCCTGCATTTAATTGCCCTCTGACCTCATTCTTTACAGTCTTTACACAACCACGTGTTCTGTGTATAGATCAGGAATTCCCAATAACGTTTCATCCATCTAACAAAGTCAACCACAGTCCACATCAACTCCTGTGAGTGGCATTAAAGATTTGTAGCAGGCTTTAAGATGCCACAAAACCGTTTATTGTTTTTGCTGCCTTCTCTGTTTCTGAGTTTTGTTGTGTAGCCTCAATTAATTTGTCTCTTTGGACAAAAGAAGACCAGAATTAGGGTTCTTAGGATCCTAAAACGCAAAAAGCACTTTATTCTACATCTTTTTAATTCCTGAGTTCAGTTGCTGTCCTGCCTATCCTTAAGGACTCACAACCATTAAAAGCACGCACACCGACTACAATACCCTTTTGACCTCAGATGTTCAGTGCTGGGTAAAACAGGGGAATTTTGCAGCTCTCCAGAATGACTTGGGCTTTGACAGATCTCTGGGGGAAGTGAAACCCATGCTTGCGCTCCAGCCTCTAAGAATGTCTCTCTATAGATCTATCTGTTTGTCCGTCTGTCCGTCCATCCTCCATCACCCATCCATCCATCCTAAAAACACA
Source organism: Varanus komodoensis (assembly GCF_004798865.1). Lineage (NCBI taxonomy): Eukaryota > Metazoa > Chordata > Lepidosauria > Squamata > Varanidae > Varanus > Varanus komodoensis. The sequence goes on from NW_025335854.1 coordinate 5,337,464, forward strand.
GAAACACATTTATCTGTAACCAACCCTAGCATGCTTGAAATCACTTAAAGGCATAATTTTTGTTTGCATTGGTTCAGCAATTCTGCCTTCAAGTCCTTTAAAGAGACTTGGCAGGCAACCATTCAATAACACTGACTTATGGAATAAGACACTGTGGGCTGAGTTAGCACGCTAGCAGGAAACAGCTCAATCTGGATTCAATCAGAGACCGCCTCTTTCCTGACATGATCAAGACCCCTGAACAGCAAGAAGAGGTTTTGGGTTTGCTTTCTAGCCAGCTGTCTGCCTACAAGAAAACCGGGCAGATTGTATATCAAAGGGACTGTCGTTCGCTAATGGGCAATTTTTCATAAGCATCACATAGGGATTATGGCCATATGACACCTCTTAAAGCCAACAGAGGTCATACAGGAACACTTCAAGATCTGTTTTTTTAAATATTATCCTCTTACATATATCCTTTCAGATTTGACCGCTAAATAAGGAAGAGTGCCATTCGGTATGCCATTTGCCTATGAGTTTCTACAGTGCCCACTTAATGTCAAAACTGGTTTTTTTTTTCCATGCCCTAAGTTGTATTTTAAAATATATCAAGGGAAACTCTTTACTGTGGATGCTTTTATAAATAGGGAGTAACCACAGCTGTCTTAATGTGGTCTTTCTTTTCTTAAAGTAACATGAGAAGGTGCTGTAGGCCACACAATTCCACAAAGAATATGAGCACAGCCTGGACGCTCCGTTCCTGCCATGCCCCAAAGCTGCCTCCAGTCCCGACCAACATTCCTTCACCTTCTCCTTCAGGGGAAGAGAAGAGGCAGGCAAACAAGACTGAGAAGCGCCGATGTTGTGCGCATCGTCGCTCCTTGCAGGACTCCTTTCTTTCTGGAGTCCGAACAAGTCCGAATCAGCGTGTCCCATTTCTTCTGACCCAGCCAGATGGCCCAGAGAGGGCAAGCCCAGATCCCCAAGTGGCAATTTCTGACTTCATATGTCTTGTCCCTCCCTGCCACCACACTATGAGGTTCGGGACCAACAATGTGGCTTTTTGCTACCAAGCAGGAAACAGAGTTGTAGTTGTTGCTGTTGTTATTGTCGTCGTTGTCGTCACCACCACCATCACATGGCATGCATATCCCACCTTTCTTCCTTTTGCAAGAAACTCAAGGCAGCTTACAGAGTTAGCTCCCTTCCCATTTACCCTCACAACAACTACCCTGTGAGGTAGGTCAGGCTGAGAGGCAGCAACTGGGTCAAAGTCACCCGCTGGGCAACACGGCTGAGGGAGGACTAGAATCCAGACCTCCTGGTTCCCACTTGAGTAATCTTAGCTACTGCACTACACTGACTCCAGTTCTAAACATCAGAATGTGCAGATCCGACTTTCCACTCGCTTGTTTTCCCCCACTGAGAAATAGCAGAAGATTCTTCACACCTCATAGAATCTGCAGATCCACAGTGCACAGTCGAGAAAGCTTATGAAAACCACAAACATATCCAGATAGGGTTTCCCTGCTCTTGGAAAGCATCCATGAGTGATCGGGGAGGAAGCGATTCTTGGAAATTCCCCTTCTTCCCAGCAGCTCCCTGAATTGCCTAAAATCTGCTTCTGAAGATCTCCTGATGCAGTGGGGCAGATTTGGGGGAGGGGAACGGAGAGTGATCACTGAAAATCGCCCCCCTCCTCAGTCTGCTGTTGGGTATTAGTGAAGGGACACTATAGATGCAATCTGTCCATACCATGGCTGTGCAAAACGCTCTATAGGAGGAGCGGAAAGAATGTAGATATTCAGATGTTTGAGTCTTCTACTCCAAGAAGCCCAGTCATCATGGCCAAGGAATGCTGGGAATCCGAGCCGCCTGCAGATCTGTTTTCTGTCCACCTCTGCTCCAGAGTATATAAAATCTAGACAACGCACATGGGTTCATTCAGTCCACCAACAAAGATCCCATTTATTAGGACTCTTTGGCTGTCCTCTCAAAGGAGGTAGAACGATTTCCTAGTATCCCAGTGCCTCTTTACTCGGAAGTAGGTTTCATGGACTAACTGCCAGTCCCTGGGATGCAACTGTATTCATCCCGTATGGCAATCCGGATGGGAAGTGAAACTGGGGGAGCTCCATGCATCTGAGCCGCATTCTCCGTTTGCAGATTCCCGCGAACAACCCACTCCCAGGTGGATCTAGCTTGTTTCCCCTCCACCCACACAAACCAATATCTGTAGAAGACTAACATTTGGTGCCAGCTTCTGGAAAACTCTGGTGTAAAGCAAAGCATTTTTTCACAATGTCACTTGACAGCTACACATTATCACACAAGAAGTAACATGTGCAAATTCTTACTGATACAAAAAATAAAAAATGTCTGCTCTTCTAACTTGGATAAGTTTTTCCAATCCAGCCAGCTAAAACTGCCATGGCTTCTTCCCCCAGAGACGCACGCGCTTGTATATGTTGTATTTTGCTTGTTCATGCCATGAAATAACATTTTTGGTTGTGCTCCTTCTTCATGACCTTCTGAGAAAGCCCAAGGATGAAGACTTTTGATTTCCCACCATGCATTCTTTGACTCTTGTCCTGTAACTACACTTTTGGCAGTGGTAAATCCAAAAAGCACATCCAAGACGTACTCTTTTCCCCGAAACAAGAACAAAGGTAGTTTTATGAGTTCATTTATATCCTAACAAACATAGGTTCTCCATTCATTTTGAAGCTTCTTTCCTTGTGTTTTATTTTGTACTTATATTATGCATGGGGTTTCATTACTGCTTTTCTATTTCTGACTAAAGGAATTTAATGGCTTCTGTAATTTATATCTGGTGAGCTTAAAAAAGGCTGTATTTATAGTGAGAAAAATGTACAGGGAATTTGCTCAAACATCCTTTGATGTTGTAACAACTTAAGTTTCTTCAAAGCCAACAAAGGGAGAGTTCTCTCCATTAAATTTTCCTTTGTCAGCCAAATGAATATAAAGAGTATAGTGAAGAAGTATAGTGAAGTATGTTAGCTGCATGTTTCTCAGATTTTTTTAGCAGCAGAAAGAAGGTATCCACATATTCTAACCTGGCTCTGAAAATCGTAGTGGTGCATCTATTCAGGGAAATACAGCACCCTGAAATTTACAGAAAAATACAGAAGTTTTTTTTAATGTGGCTGTAAATTGTATTGACTGTCCCATTTCAGTCCTACCTCTCTCCGTCTTAATCCTGTGATTTATAGCTCTCCTCCCTTTGCTACTCAAATACAAGACGCTTTGGGTGGGTTATGGGAATTTCTCAAAATACAGGAATACAAAATCAGAAAGTACTTTACATCCATTGCCCTACGGCTAAGGAATAGCCTCTCCAGAGTAACCATGTCCCCTACCTAATATCTTTTAAGAGAGATTGCAAAGCATATATCTTCTGGCTGACTCTTTGATGTGATTTATATTATTTCAAAGACAAATAAGCGAGTCTATTTGTGTTAGTTCCATTCATTGGTGGTTGTTTTAGCAGTTTATTTTGTTTTGCCTTTTGTTCAGTTTTAACCACTTCCAAAAGCCACCATGAGCCTGAGAAAGGAAGCAGAAAAAACGCTTTTATTTGTTATTTATTGAATTTGCTCTAAAACAAATTTGAATTTGTTTTAAAGCAGTGGAACCAAATGCCCAAAGTTCTGTATGCATGCCTAGATTGATAACGAGCACAAGATCAAAAGGTGTAGTGGGAAATAAGATATGCACTGTGAGCAGACAATTGCCAGTCTGGGATTGCCCAGGAGAGTTAATGGTTAAGAGAATTTGAGCTGGGAAGTGCTGTGTCCAAGCACAGCAGCCTCAAGAAACCCTCTGCTCCTTCAGGTGCAGTGCCACCCACCCACTTGCAGTGTAAGGACCTAATGAGGGCTAGAAATCCTATAAACCGCTCAAATGAAGCTTCAGAGTGAGCCATTAATAAGCGCTCTGCAAGACAATGAAAGGGAAATCCTAGGAACGAGTCAGAACCTGAAAGATGCTCCACACCCACGCTCCTCTACAGAGGCACAGCTAGTCTAACAGGGCTGCTGGTTCTTCAAACAACCAGAGGTAAAGCAGAAACACCCGTTTCCGAACCCGGCAGGTGAACGGCGCTTGCAGTCGAGAGCACCACTGACTCGCTGTGGAAGCGAGCATTTCCGTGCATGTCTACACATTTCGGGAATGGCAGCATTAAATATATAAAATGGGACAACAGCCACCGTGACGAAGATGAGGACAACAATAAACAAAGCTGCTACCTTTCTGTACAGTTGCACATGTACGCAAACACCAATGTACTGAAAGAGGAGTGATAATAACAGGGCCTCGGACAAAGCACAGTGACTGTTCGCTGTACCGAGACAATTTGCACCCATTCTACGCTTCAGACATGCACGTGTTGGTCTCTCACACGCGTTTACAGAGAAAAGTGATTGATTTGTGTACCCCTTCTAGCAATGGGCCAACTGACTGTTCCTTTAGGATTGCAAAAAGCAGCAACAGAGCAGAAAAGGTGGGTGTACAGGGTTGCCAAATAAGGGACGCTGCAGCTGAAATGGGGAGGCTTGGGCTGTGGCTGGGGCGTTGGACTGGGGGCCCGGGAGATCTGGGCTCTAGGCCCCATTTGCTGGCGAGCTCTGGGTCAGTCAGCCTGACCTACCTCACAGGGTTGTTGTTGTGGGGATAAAATGGAGTGGAGGAGGATTAGGTAAGATGACCTCATAAGATGTGGGATATACAATGCAATATAATTATAATAAGTGTCCATTTTCTCAAGTTGTGCACCAAAGGGCAGGAAAGACAAAATTTACGCAGGAGAGAGGAGAAAGTCACAGTGTGTATATATTTAGCTATTGAAAGAGGAAGACAGAATGTTTCATTCCGTGTTGTCCGAAATCAGTTGGAAACCCACAGTTGGTAGAGGCTTCCCTGACTATTCAGAGTTTCTGATTTCATTTATTTTTATTTTTATTTTTTGTTATATTTACACCCTGCCTCTTTTTCCTTTCAAGGAACTCAAAGCAGCTTGCATGTTTCCCCTGCTCTTCTCAATCTTATCCCCACAACAGCAACCCTGTGAGGTAGGCTGGGCTGAGAGTCTGTGACTGGCCCAAAGTCACCCAGTCGGCTCCATGGCTGAGCGGGGACGACAATCCGGATCTCCTGAGTCCCAGTCCTGCAGTGGTAACCATTGCACCGCACTGGCTATCAGGGGACAATCCTTGGGGCAAAGATTGCTCCATGGGGCAATCACTCCAGCCCCCATGGAAGAGAAAATGCCACACCTTTGTTCCTGAACACAGCAAGGCTGATCCAGGCCTTGTTGGGGAACTCACTGCGGGTGAAGCTCATGCTAGCATCTCCGGTGCATCACATGGTGTGGAACTAGAATCGAGAGCACAAAGTTTTCTTTGGACCCTGACTCGCTCAAGGAAATAACAAGCACGGAGGTGGGCAGGGGGATCTTGGGGAAGCAGGCAAAGAAGGAAAGCGAAGTGCTGCACACTCCTGGCACAAGATCCCACACCACCTGGCACGGTGCCCTGGCTCTTAGCGTGGCCACGTGAAAAGCAGAGCACTTTAAACTTAATGTCAACCATCTGTCACACACCGTGCTTCCTGCCGCTCAGAGAGGCCTGCATCACACAAGCAGCCCGCGGCTGAATCGTGTGGGCACGTAAGCAGCGTGAAGGTCTCCCGGGGTTCCCAGGAGGTTGGCTGCTGGCTCGGCGTGAGAGCGGAGCACGGAAAGGACCGCTGCTGGGATGCACCAGCGAGGGGTGCGAAGCTCTGCCCACATATGCAGGGAAGCAATGAGCAAGAAGTAAAGACCCAGCCTTGGCAGGCACAGCCACCTTTGCTTTGTTCAGCCTCTTGCAGGAGAACCCGAAAATGTGAACATCCTTCTGCAACAGTTGAACGGGGTTAATAAAGGGGATACAAGCACGGAAAGTTTTCTGTTGGAAATTCTCCTTAAAGAGGGAGCAAGTTCATGGGCAGTTGCAGGGTGCAAAGAACACAAAATAAACATGCCTTGGGTCCACTAAGGAAAAGAAGAAACAGTTCTGAGGAGTGACTCGGGGGCTCCCAGAGGTTTTGGGCTCCTTAACTGAATTTAGAATGGCTATTAGGGCCAGAGCATAACAGCCACAGTTCAGAAGGACAAGCTGCTGCAACCCATTGATTTATCTTGACCTGAACACTCTTCAACACTGGGTCAAAGCTTCAGACTGCCCAATCTGTGTTACTCTTGGGGTTCTCCTGGATAGGATGGTCAGGACAGTGATTGCATTTTTCAGGAGCAGGCAGATCCTGGGCTTTGGATCCATCTAGTCCTCGCACTAACACAAGGCCAGCAGCATCCCTTTGCTCCTGATTATCATAGACAGATTTCCTGAAAAATGAAATGTATTAGACCAGGTGCCAGGTTGATGCCACCAAACTCAACAAGTAAAAGCCGTTGTGCCTGATTATCTCAGTAATTAATCAGTGTCCATACCCTCTCGTCAGCTCCCACTTGCCTTTTCAGCATCTCTGAATAAGTGATATTAGGATCTTAAAATTTTACATTGTGCGTGTGTGTGTGAGTGTGCGTGCGTGCGTGCGTGCGTGCGTGAGAGAGAGCTTTGTTGTTGTTGTTAGTGTCCGACCCATCGCGACCCCATGGACAACACTCCTCCAGGCCTTCCTGTCCTCCACCATCCCCTGGAGTCCACTTAAGCTCATGCTGACTGTCTCAGTGACTCCATCCAGCCACTTCATCCTCTGCCGCCCCCTTCTTCTTTTGTCCTCTATTGTTCCCAGCATTAGGCTCTTCTCCAGGGAGTCCTTCCTTCTCATTAGGTGGCCAAAGTATTTGAGTCCCATCTTCAGGATCTGGCCTTCTAAAGAGCAGTCAGGGTTGATCTCCTCTAGGACTGACCGGTTTGATCGCCTTGTGGTCCAAGGGACTCGCAGGAGTCTCCTCCAGCACCACAGTTCAAAGGCCTCAATCCTTTTGTGCTCACCCTTCCTTATGGTCCAGCTTTCTCAGCCATACATTGCAACTGGGAAAACCATAGCCTTGACTATGTGCACTTTTGATGGCAGGGTGAAGACTGCTTTTTAGTGTGCTGTCTAGAGAGAGAGCTAGGGAGGGAGAAAGATTTGGGTTGGCCTAATAAAGATATTACAACAATGCATTTTTTAAAATTGTTCATACAGTGTTTTTCATAGGGGTTTGAATGTTTCACATACGTTCACTCAGTAACACTTACTGGAATCCTGTATAGTAACATTACTTCATTACACTTATCCAGAACTGTGAGTGAAATGGAAACACTAATCTGAGTTGTCAAAATTTTTATTTTTTTGTCTCTTTCCTGAGAAAAACTTCAACATTCCTCTTCTGCCTTTCGAAGAATGTAATTCAACTGTTAATCTCTTCACTTACTGTAGCGCTGACAAAGAATGAAAGCAAAAGGGGCTTTAAAGGACGTTGTCTATATTAATTCCATTGCATAACAACAGCACGGGACCCATTTAATAAAAATCTGCACAGCTTTGGTCACCAGATTGGGAAATGGCTTTGGTCTGAGATTATACAATTTATTCTAACAGAACAAAGCATTTGGTTAGAGGCTGAACAATTGAGAAACATGAAAAAGAAAGAAAAACAAGTTATCAGGAAGATAGGAAGTTGCTACTCTATCCAAAATAAACAACCCAAGAGAGATAAGAGATTTCCTCCAAGTTTAGGAGATAGAGAAAGGAGTAGACGCTGAAACAGATTGTGTAACAGAAATAAGTATACATCCAACAAGTATATTATCCATTCGTATTGACACTGAACTGACCAATTAATCCTTTTTTTTAAATTAGGAAAATGTTGAGCGAATGATTTTCTGCTTATTCTTTAACAAAGGTTTACCATGCCAGCATGTTTTTAAGAAAAAATACCTCTCCATTCAACAACATTAATAGTTATCAGATTACATTTAAAATGCTGTGCTGCGTTATTATAATAACCTGTTGGAGGCAGGATACATTTTGTTAATCAAATTTTATAGTGCACTAGACCTTTAAAATATTGCCTACATGAGACCAAATAAACTGGAAAAATCAAAGATTTTCCCACAGGAGAACCTTTTTAAAAAGGTTAAGGGGAGGCTGGATATATGGAGAACTTAAAGACTAAGGCCATAAAGCAAGTTTAGACAGGGAAAAGGCCTACAAGTCCATATATGCTGCAGTCCACATGCCCTTTCTCCGAATTTGCAACGGATTCTGCCCTAGGAAACTTATTAATGCACAAAGTGTTCTTCTCAACTGGCAGATTATATATTTTGCAGACACACAAAGAACAAGAGAAGGGGCAAAGGACCATGAAATGCAAGAAAAGCAATCCCATCTCTAACATATGAAGCTCAAATGTACGCAAGACAAGAAAAATGACGATCCATGAGAGCTGTAATTCAGTAGTTTGGACCTCGCCCCCCCTCCCCCCTTTGCAGCCTGGCATGCATATACCTGCCATATGGAGATAATAGGGCAAGCATCTGGTGCTGGTGATGCAGCTTGGGAAAGTTCATTGTCCAATAAATCTTTCTTTTAGCCATCCCAAAAATCTTTGCTGTTCTGTGTTGCAACCGACAAACAGGGCCATCATTCTGGAAGTTGTTGCTACATTTTCCCACATCGGTAGAGGAAACCATTGACTTTTCCATTTTTTTGCCATTAAATGTCTATTAAAAGAAATACGTAAATGACATGTCATGGAATAGGAAAGTCCTGGTGTAATCATGAATTGTAAAATGCAAGGGACTGGGGAGAACACTGGAGGGTGAAGACAATTATAGTCATGTGTGATGGGAAGGGATTGTTTTTACTATCTCTGACTTAGCAGCCGTTTTTGGCAGTGACACATTTTTATACGAAGGTCGACATTGGTCCTAAGAGCCACATAAATCTGAAACAAAGCGGGCATAAAACACTGTTGGTGTAACCAAAGTGGGACCTGCACCAATGCAGCCACAGAGCTCTTTATTGAGGAGCAATGCTCAAGTCCTCTGGCACCCCCTTGTAAAGAGAGGCAGTGTGGTGTAGTGGTTAAGCCTTCTGGGCCAGGACTCAGGCAATCCAGGTTCTGCCACGGAACTCACTGGGTGACTTTGGCCAGTCTCACCCTCTCCGGCTGGCCTACCGCAAAGAGTTGTTGTGAGAATAAGATTGAGAGGAGGAGGAGGAGGAGAATGATGTAAGCTGCTTCCAGTGCCTTGAAAGGAAAAAAGGTGGAACAGAAATAGAATAAACAAATAAGCCAACCAGTCCTGTTTCCTCTGAGCTTAGCTACCATCCTCTGAGTGGGGGAATGGGGGAGATAGATTTCCTCGGCACAAATGTATTGTTCCTTATTGTAATACAAAGTGCTTTGGTTGTGTGGTTTAATCTAAATGGCAAAGGAGAATTGCTACCAGCTTTACTAGTGACATACTCCTGGTAGAAAGGAGAACTGGTAGGGATTTGCTGAAAGGGATCACCGCCGCTGCTGCTGCGTGAGGTTTTTGGGACTCTCTCTGGGGATGCAGCTGTAGGGATGGTCATGAGGAATGCCCACTTGCACCCCTGTGCAAGACGGACCGATATATGGGACTTTGCAGGCCTGATCAGACAGAAGGGGCCTGTACAGGCTTAATGAGGAACCAACCATTAGAAGATTGAGGATAGCCCACAAGCACCCTTCTGCCAACTTCTCACTTTTGGGTAAATTTCCTTCAGAGCAAAGAGGTGGCAATCAATGCTGGAGAGTTTCTCCCCTGTCTCCTTTTAGCAGCTGGAGACCTTCAGCATGCATTTTAAATCTAACATAAATAGGGTATATGTGCAGAGTTTTCCCAGAGTTTGATACTGGGAGTGACTGTGACCTTGTCATGATTATGAAGATTAAATTCAGAGACAACCTAAGGCGGGGCAGGGAAAGGATTAAAATTATGGCTCATGTATATGACAGGAAAACACCGATTTGCATCAAAGGTTTGAAGCAAATTTGGGTTAAGATCTGCATGTCTCTGGAGACTGGGAGCTGCAGAAGCAGTAATTTGCAGCTTAGATTATCACTGGCACTAAGTTAAATACTAAATGTACAGTAAATAAATAAATGGTTACATGCCACTGAGATGGAGAGGGATGGAGTGTTTGGAAGTAATTACTGCTCTTTCACAGTGCTGAAATGGCCTTAGAAGGTAAAAGAGGGAAATAAACATAGGAACAGAACCGAAGCAAGTCAGAAGGGGTCTCCTGGGTCATCTAATCTGACCCGGGCTCCAGCCAGCTCTGCTCATGACACGCCTACCACTTCACCACTCTCATGAGAGTGATTGGGCCATCACATAGCTTTGGGGTAATGAACTGGTCTCATTACAGTGCTATCCCTGAGTGCAAATATTTATATTTTCCCAAAGGAATGGGTGGGATCCATTCACCTGTATACAAGAAAAGGCAGCACTCGTGAAAGCTGTCAAGGAAGGAACTAAAACTCTCTTCAGTCTCTTGCATTCACAGCTATTAAGCAACACCTGCTCTTATTTAAGTCACCTTATCCTGGATTCTGTTTCTTCGTTGTGGTGGAGGAGGCTAGAATGTCAGGAGTGCAACAGACTGACGGTAACCGGGTTTTAGGGATAAAAGGCTGGCAGCCAGGAGGGGTATTCAGACAACAGATAGTGGCATACAGGGAATCAGCAAAGATGTCTCTAACACATCTGCCCTTGTCGCTACCGCTGCTAAGATGGAAGTTGCAAGCTCTCTCGTACCCCTGCCAGATGTTTTAAGTTACAGGTCTATGAATTCCTTACAGTCATCCATGCTGTCTGTTGTTCAATGCATTGGGGGGGGGGGTTGCCTGCCCCATGCTCATAATTTGCACATAGGAAGCAAACTTACAAGCCAAGCATTCCCAAGAGGGAGTGCTGCCCACATACTAGCCAAAAAAGAGGGGAGAGAAAATAAAATACAGACCTCTTCCTGGGAATAGCAAAAGATGCTAAGCGGAGTCTCAGAAATTAGGCTCTGTGGCTGGGATATCGGGACCATTCTATTTTCTGTTTTCATTTGTAAACCCATTCCATCCCATTTCTACATTAATCAACTGGGGTTTTTTTTTTTCAAACAAAATCCACACAAAAGTGAATTTCAAGATGCATTTTGTCACAAACTATACACTTCCAAACCTATTATATCCTAAAATATGGATTTTATAGGCATTTGGTAATTTGGGGTATCGCAACATTTGGAGGAAAGTAAAATCCAAAGGAAACTGTTTGTTCTAGTGAGCACAATAATCAGACAGGAGTGGATCGGGCCAGTTGGCTTTGAAATGTGGACTCAGTGAAATCCTTGAGCATTCCTACTGTGTGGCCAGTTCAATCCTGGGATACAGGGAGATGACAGGGATAAATCACACATCTATTAATATTATCTATGACAGTCTCACGGCTTGGTCCCACAATTCCATACATGGAACTTGGATCCTATCCAAATTTGAGAGGTTAAATGAAGTTTAGCTCAGAACAGCTCACTAAAAATCCTCCAGCAGATTATCAGTTTTCAGCTACTTTAATTCCGACTTAGCTTTGTCATTAAAAAAAAACCAATTCACATAATCAAACTTGAATTGATCTAATGCAGGATTCAGCAATCCGATGCCTTCGGGAATAGCGGTGCCCACCCAGACGCCCACTCCCACCTGCGCCATGCTCAGCAGCAGGATCATGGAGTCGCTAGATCAAGACACATATTCAACAACCAGATTGAGGGAGAGGCCACGGGGGGAGTGGCCACGGAGACATGGAGGCATGTCACCCACAGGAGGAGGAGGCCAGCACGGTTCTCTCCGCTTGGGGAGGCTGGGGCTGATGGGGCCTCGGGGGACCAGCAGGACCCCCAGCCTGGGACCATAAGTGGCAAGGGGGCTGCTGCAGAAGAGGCGAGGGCCAGGGAATGGCCGCCCACCACCACTGGGAAGACACGGCGGTGGGTGATTGTTGTTGGGGACTCCCTGCTGAGGGGCACTGAGGCGGCGGTGTGCCGCCCCAACCTGGAGACAAGGGAGGTTTGCTGCCTGCCGGGCGCACGCATCCGGCATGTGAAGGACAGAGTGGAACATCTTGTTCGCTCCGGGGGTCACCAGCCGCTCCTGGTGATCCATGTGGGCGCAAATGACGTGGCCAGGCAGGGTGTGGTTGGGATCACCAGGGACTTCGAGGCCTTGGGGAAGAAACTCAGGGAGCTGAAGGCCCAAGTGGCCTTCTCATCAATCTTACCGGTCCAGGGATTTGGGCCAGGAAGGGACAGGAGGGCCTCCGAGGTGAACAACTGGCTTAGGGTGTGGTGCCAGAAGGAACGCTTTGGGTTCCTCAACCACAGCACCCGGTTTCTTGCCAATGGACTTCTGACAAGGGATGGGTTACACCTCACGAGGATGGGGAAAAGGTCCTTTGGAGATGCTCTAGCGAGCTTCGTCCAGAAGACTTTAAACTGAGCTGGGGGTGGGGGGTGTTGGGCTGGGGGTGTTGCCAAATGAATCCATTTCCAGCGCCAAGTGGGACAGCCCCCTCCACTGCACCTGAAGACTAAAGGCCAACAGCGAGCGTCTTCCAGCAGCATTTGCTCGCTTCATGTCTCTGGGTCACACTTTGGTAATCCTTGCAATATTTCAGACTTTTTCATCAGTATTATATTTGTTACGGTGATCTGTGACCAGAGATCTTTGCTATTACTATTGTTATTGTTTTGGAGTGCCACAAACTGCACCCATACAAGATGGCAAACTTAAAACTTATGTTTCTTTAAACATCATGCTATTGCACACTTAATGGTCTACAGTATAGTGTAAACATAACTTTTATATGCACTGGGAAACCAAGACATGGCGTGTGACTCACTTTATTGCAATTTTCTCTTTATTGTGGTGGTCTGGAACCAAACTCGCAATATCTCTGAAATATGCCTGTAGTACAAATTCCTTCCTACAAAACGGGATAATAGATGCAAAATGCCTTCTACATTTAGAGGAGAGAGCATGCATACTCCTTATTATTAAAGAAGCAGGGTTTGGCAACACCCGTCTGCCTTCTCCGCTCCAGCCCGTTTGCCAAATGCTATTTTTCAAAATAAGGACCTGTTCTACATGCAGAAGGACTCGATTCCATCTCGTGACTTGATGACGTGTGCAGAGTCCTTTTCCATACTGCGGGGGCAAGTGAGCCAGCAGCTACACGGTGGCCGGCCCATCGGCAGTCCAAAGCACTCAACAGCTGGATACAAGAGGCCTTTGAAAACACTGGGGATCAGATGGTCATCTGAAAGATCTCTGTGCATCCAGCAACACATAATGATTAAACGTCTTCCCAGAAAGACAGCCTAAACTGTTTACAGGGTACAACAGCCTTCCCCAACCTTGTGTGTCCTGCATATAAGTCAGACAACAACTTCCATCGCCCAGAGGCAGTATGGGCAGTGCTGCCCGTGTGGCTGGAGATGATAGAAGCTGTGCTCCAGTGAGCCTGTGGCACCCGGCTGGGGAGGGCTACCACAGGACAACACTGCCAGAAAGGGCTTGGGAGCAGTTATAGGTTCTCGGCTTTAGCAGTCTATTCAGCAAGGACAGAAGTGAAATGTACTATGGCATTTCGATCAAGTTTTTCTTTCAGCAGCTTCTAAGGGATGATCGCATCTCACACCAACTCTGTTGAGCTGAGAGAGGTTCAGAGCTAAGCCAGAGTTTGAATTGAGGCAATTTGGTAGCACTCAACCAACCCCGAAGTCCAGCTTTCGTAACCCAAAGCTATAGGTGCCCCATTTAGTTGAGTGTCTCTTTTCCGACCTACTTCCTTCATTTCCCATCCTCCTTTCTCTCTCTGTCAGTGTTTGCCTTCTCCTTCCCTGTCTCTCAAAAATATTCCTGTGATGCCACTGATACGACTCAAGGTCCCAACATAGCTGCACATCTTGACCAGCCCCGTGAAGACCAACTCAAGTGGACACGTTATGCTGAAATCCCTTAGCATGTTTTCAAATATCATACTGTAAGCATCATTACTGACATAAATCTGAAATCTATTTACTGATTTTTTTATTTATGCAAAACTTTTGTAGACCATCCCATTACCAAAGTCTCAGGACAGTTTAACAATAAAATGTAAGGAAAGAAAAAAATAATTAAAACACCGCATTCTAAAATTTAGCAATAATAAAAATCCCACTTAAAACTGTCAGGTCTTAAAATATTGGGAAAATAAAAAGGGGTTGGCCTGGTGCTGAAAAGAATAAAGTGTCGGCACCAGGCGAACCTCTCTGGGGAGTGAATTCCACAATCAGGAATTCAATTTCTTTACAATCTATACAATTACTTTACTATACCATTCCCCACTGCAGGGATCCCAAAGTGTACACTGGGAGTGGGAGGTGGAGGAGTGATCCCGCTACTTATCTTTGCCAATTCACCACACACTCAGACTGTTGGGAATGCTCTTACCTGTGCTGGACACCTGGACACCTGCAAACCTATTCACATAATCCGAACCGTGCACCAGTTCAAGCCAGGCTGGCCAATGCGGAAACAAAACCAATCTGAGCTGGCCCTCAGTGTGGAATTTGCTTCCTCACTCTCTTGCAGAATACACTGATTCCTCATACGATATTTGAAACCCAAACAGTGATTCTAAAAAATCCTTAGGGAGCCTGTGAAGTAGCAGATGATACATATTTGCCAAGTATTATATTATTGGACTGATACCTGAACAAACCACGCACTCTCCTGGAAGTAGCAGCCAGCTCCTGTATGCCACTGTGGAGTGTATAATTAAAAGGTTAGAAGAACTAGGATCACCAAAAGAGCCATATATTGAGGCTATGAAACTGAAAGGAAGGAGGTGGATGGGAAACAGCTGTGTTAAACTTGCGAGAACACAAGAAGAAACTAGTATTCAAGAGTAAGACTGTTCCAGGAAAACAGAAGAAAGAACCGAGAGGAATAATACTGTCCAGAGGAAGTGCTTGAAATACCTTCACTTACTAACATAAGTGCAGTGTGATGGGGGGCTCGGGAGCAGCCTGCCCAAACTGTGGGTTCAAAACCATGGCCAGAACCCTCATCTTATCCCAGCTGCTGACTCTGCAACTCTGAAAAAAAATATTATTTTTGCAGGAAAATCAAACAACAGAAAATCAGGATTTCATCCATGAGAGTCCCCAGTGTTTTGCTTTTACTGGTATGCTGGGGGAACGGAACACATGCGTAAGGCTGAAAGGGAACTCTTGCCAGCTGCCACAGTTCAGCCAACGGATCTTGGACTTGTTAGGGACCCTTCACTGGAGGTGTAGAGAGGATGCGGTTTCATCATTACAGGAGTATTCCATTCTATCTTCTGCATAATTAGCTTAGGGCAACCATACACGGGGACTGCAAATTCACAAAACAACCCTCAGAGGTAGGTTAGGTTGAGAATGTTCATCTGGCCCAAGGGAAATTTATGAGCTCTCTGGCTAGGCAAGAATGTGAGCCTCTTGTTTCCCTATTCAGATCCCAAAGATTTATCTGCCAAATTTGGGGTCTCCTTGCAAAACCTCTCTCTCGATGCCTGTGATGCTCCCTGCAGCTCCTGATTTGTATTTTGCTTTTTAACATGCGAACAAATTAAGTGGAAGGCTAGCATGGAGCAAATTGGAGGAATGCCCTCCTGCGCTGTTTTCCTTTGGGTGTCTTCGATGCTCAGCCCCCGCTGCTGCCTTGCACTTTGCTCCTTGGCTGAGTTACTTCTTTTAGCCTCACCAGTTCCTCTGCTGAGAAATGACTGGCCATACCCTCTGCGGCAACTATTTTAGGGGGTGTTCACAACAGCTGCTCCGAATCGCACACGCACTGCTGACCCAAGAAGAACCGGGGACTCCCCTGTGCAGCCGAACCGGAGGGCTGGTCAAGCAGAGCAAGAGACGAAGAGAAGCAGACAGAACACGGTGACTTCCAGGGGGGAATGTGCCATAATGTAATGTTGTAAAAAGAACGATTGTGAGCTCACAGGGGGCAGGTTGCTTACCGAATTGCATTACATTTTCAAAGTGAAGTGACAGTGTGAAGGTGGCACAGTGAGCTTGGATCACCTGCTAACCTGACACGACGGAATCCCCTTGTGTTGAACTGGAGGTGCATGTGCAGAGTGAGAAACAGCATGAAGAATATTATTGTGAAAGAGCAACTTCCTTTCTCACGTAAGAGCCGGGCCCAGGAAAGGTGCAAAGGTAACAGGAAGCAGATTTGCAGCAGCTGCGAAAGGCAGCCCATCGGCATGCGCCTTGCAACCACAGTTATTCCCATGGGCTTGCAACCCCTGGCTGGCTGCAGTTGTTGCTGTTTCAGGGCAAAGTGCCAGGTTGCCAGAGATCTGCGGTTTGGCTCCTGCTCAGAATACGCAGCCTGGCCATTTCTAATGCAATCGATACACTGCACACAGCAGAAGTGCCACATGAGCAAAAGGAGGAAGGAGGCAGAGGCGGCAAAGACACCTGGTCTCTCCTCCTCCACGAGCCAGCCTGCTGGCTGGGAAGACCAAGGACAGGGCTCGCCCGCTCCCAGCAGAAAACAAACCACCGGGAAAAGAAACTGTGTGGCCAGAATGCATTGCTTC
Source organism: Varanus komodoensis (assembly GCF_004798865.1). NCBI lineage: Eukaryota > Metazoa > Chordata > Lepidosauria > Squamata > Varanidae > Varanus > Varanus komodoensis. Next base: position 5,354,119 of record NW_025335854.1, read on the forward strand.
TGCCCTACCAGATTCCAGTAAAGTCCATTCCTGCATCAACCAATCAAAAGCGTCTGTCCTAAGGCTGCCCTTGCACGATCCATTGGAGGGAAGCGAGGCCAAAACGAGGGGGTGCAGGCGGCCGCCATATTGGATATTGCATCTTGGGAAACTGGTCAGTGTGGGTTCTGTGAGGTTAAGCAACATCTGCATAATGCGTGGCTTTCCAGAGAGGGCCGCCTCATGGAGAAGAGAGGGGAATGAAGGCCGCAGTTCCATGGGAGGGCTCTGGGAGACCTTGGGGTCAAACTCTGCTGCCTCCAGCTAAAGGGACTCTCAGACAGCCATGCTGGACAGGACCCCTGCATGAGAGCTGCTATCAGACAGCAAGGGCTTCAGTGTACCACTGGTCTGACTCAGTCTAGGACAGCATTATGGGCTTGGGGCAACCTGAGATTTCTGTTAAAGAAAATGCCCTATAGTGGGAAGACGTGGGAAGAGGGAAAGGCAGTGGCACAGCATCGGAAAAAGCGTACATTTTGGGAAGCCTGGCTACAATTTTTGAACTTCTTGCATGATAACAGCAACAAAAAGTTCTAAAATAAACTAGGTAAGGCGGAAGTCACACACAAGGCAGAAGTCATATGCATGCCATTCTAAAATTATTATTTTTTATTCGTCCATTAATCAAGACACTTTAGAGGGGCTGTTAAGGATATGTAGCAGTTTGGGGGATTCATTAATGCTATAGTTTCTTTATGAACCATTTATAAAGGTGGGTTTTTAAAGAAGGGAATGAGGCTTGGCTTTAAGAAGCACTCTTAAAAACTTGGAATATAAAAAGATACGCAGGCAGGTCAGTAGAAGAGCAGAAAATCAGGTATGGTAAGATGGCATAAATAATTACTCAAAAAGGATTTCATGTCTCCTTTGGAATTCCCCTGGCTTTAAACGTACCATTGTAACTCGGGAGAGATGCACTGCAGTGTCCATAGTATAAATAAAATCTGCTTAGTGAAACGAGCAATGTAGACCGAATGCTGGTAGAAGAATTCGCATTGTACATCAGATCCCATGAAGACCGTGCAACCCTGTGAGAAAAGGGCACAGGCAGGGGCCAAGCCGGACATGTTTCAAGGGAAGGTGCAATGCTTCCTATGACAAGCGATTGCAGGATAGGCTGAGAAGAGATTCTTCCCAATGAGGTTGCACAGCAATTGAACTTGATGAAGAACTCAAAAGCCACACGAGAGGCCAGCTTTGCAGACGCAGTAATCCTCAACCCCTCCAAGAAAAAGCATAATCATTTTCCACCCTGCAGAAGAGGACCTGTTGCCAACCAGCTCCCTCTGACGATAAGGGGCTCAGGGCCTTCAAGCGCAGAGCTTAGACCCATCACTCCTCAATGAACCACCCAGGACTGTACACACCCTTCAAGATGCTCGTGGTGGCAGATGTGGAGGTCACCCAGTGATGCTTCGTTGTGCAGCTTCAAGGCAACACTCTGCTTCACTGCGGAATCCCGATCCGAATTGTCTCAGCAATGCTTCTCTTCCTTGGGACCCTCCTAAGCACTGCAGAGCCCAAGCCTGTGGCAGCTCTTGACACCTCTTTCTGCTCTGGGCAACTCCTGCTCCAGTCAAGATCTTTACCCATCCAGAAGAGGACAAATTCTGTTGATTGGCTCTGATCCCCTGGGAATGATGACGCTACTTGTCTAATATATCTGGAGGGTACAGGTTGGGAGATGCTCTCCTGGCCTGGACCCTTGGGAATAGGGTATGTCTTATAAACAGGTCCCAAAAGATAAGACTCCACAAAATGTTTCATTGGTCTAGATGCCCCCACAGCTCTTTCCCATGTGAGTAATTTATGGGAAAGATTAGTGATGCCACTGGGGCTCCTTATCCTTTGCAGCTGTTATACAGAGCCTTAGGTGAGCTATCATGGATGGGAGCTATCCATGGTACTGAAATCCATCCCCAAACACAAAGTAGGTCAACTACCATGGAGCACTTTGGATAGCTCTTATAAAATTCTTCTAACTAGCCTTCCCCAAGTAGCCTGTGGCCTAAAATGAGGGATTTCAGCATAGCCACCCTGCCTGGTAATTAGTCTTACCATGGGAAAGCAGTTCAGTGTCCTCTTACAAGCCTGTTATGAATCTAAACAAAAGGAATATCCATTTGTTCCCACCAGACATTTTACAAGGGAAACAGAATGCTAGAATGAAAGGCTATTGCTGGGTTCTTACACTTAACATTTAGTTTCAGTGATTGTATTTGCCACAGTCTTTGTCCACTTGCTTTCTTGAATGTCTCCTTAATTAATTTAAAGATCTAGCTGCAATCCTATACCAACTTACCTGGAAGTCCTATTAGAATCAGTAGGACATAATGGCTGAGATCATTTGTGTAGGACTTTGCTGCTAAGCAACATTCCCGATCCATTTTCAAGTAACAAAATAGGCAGAAAGCTAACAATCTTATCTGAGGGCTAAGTCACTCTTTTCTACCTGCCTCCCCTAGAATATGTTTTTGTCAGAACCTCAGGGGATGCCCCTTGCAAGAGTGGGCTTTGAATATAGGACCCTACGACCTGAAGTGAAAATTGTGATTCGTGTTTTGTTATGATTTTTGAATGGAATTACCCCATACACGCTTACTGCCAATTTTTGGAACTCCAGCTGTACTGCACAGCCAAATATGCTGTCATATTTTCAGTATTCTATATATGAGGCAAGGATACATCATCCAAAATGGAAAAAAATGCAAGGTTCTCAAAAAGAAAATAATCTCCTAACCAAATTTGGCAATGGTTAAATACAATATTGCAGAACTCTTTAGATAAGAAACACCATAAAATAGGCAGGCATATCTTTCTAGCACTTGCATCCCCCTCTCTTCTTAATCGAGTTTGTCTTCTCATATATGCGTTTAAATCTTTGACTACAATCCTCATGCTAAGGACTGGCGTGTGAAATGTAAAGCATGGGCAAGAGAAAACAGAGCGAAGGATCAAGGACGATGAAAGGGGGCGAAGTGGTAAATGGGGAATTAAGAGGTGTATATGGAAGGAGATGAAGTAACGGGACAATGAATGGAAGCATTTGGAACTGAAGTTTTGAAAAATGCAGCATTCAGTTCTTGATTTATTTCTTGTCAGTCTACATCTTTATTTTTATTTATTTATTGTGCAGTACTGCTGCAGTGGCACTTGGTAGGGAGGTTGGGCATTTGCTGGAGTTCCCAAGACCAACAAATGGCTGACTACTCAATCAGCACTATCAGTTTTGCTTTTTGCAAAGCATCCTAGCGTAGAACTGAGAATTCTCAGTTTCCATATTTCACAGAAGCTTAGTCAAAAGCTAAGCAAACAGGAGAGGTGGGGTTCAGCCTTTGTGAGAAGCAGCACACAGAAAAACATAGAAACATAGAAACAGAGCGAGTCAGAAGGGGCTTCCTGGGCCATCTTGTCTGACCCCCCCAGCTCCAGCCGGCTCCGCTCACGACATGCCCACCATGTGCATGTCCAGCCTGTCCTTGAACGCCCGCACCGATGGGGCCTCAACCCCCCCCCCCCCCGTGGAAGCCCATTCCGCACCCTAGACTTAGACCAGAGTCTCATAGACCAGAGTTGAGCTAGGGAAGGAGCAGCTCAGGATGGGACAACGGAGCTGCCTCTGTCATCTTCCTTCAGAGCCTCTGGCTCACCAGCTCGAGCCATGCACACTGTGTGGACAGAGCCAAGCTGGAAGTGGACGCTGTGAAAGCATCCAATACCAAAGGCGTTGCTGTCATTCAGCCATTTCAAGTTCATGGTGCTCCTGAGTACAAGCTGTGTATGGGCTGAGGGTGGATTGCCACTGAACTGTGCCTTCTCCTGAACCTGACCATACTAACCACAAACAACTGCTCACAACCCAACAACCAATGACAAGTTCTCCCCTCATGCTCAATCAGCACAGCCCACAGTTCAACAGGAACCTACACTCAGCTCCTACCCAGGATTGTTGTGCTGTGTGAACCCAGCCGTAGATTCACCAGGTTCCTTCCAGGAAGGTCTTCAGGAACCAGAAGCAACCAGCTATGCAATGGGTATCTGAGTCCTACAGGCATGGAACCAGCTGCCCGATCTCAGAGGTTTCAATGCACCAGTGGGAACCTACTCAGTTCCCACTTCCTTCATGTCTGCCCCCATACCAAAAAGGACATGGCCAAGCCAATTGGCGACCTCCAAAAAACGTCTCCCTCTCCCACTTTAGACCACGAGCAGAAGATCCATGCAAAGCCGTGCGCTTTCTGGCCTGTTCAGAGAAGGCCTGCATTGTGTCCTTAAAAAGCCTGAAAGAGGGCTATTTTTGGAAAATACGGTCGAGAACACAAGCACGTTAAAGAGGGACTTGCAACAGATTGGATCCAATGGAGAAAAACTTATTGGAAAGAACCATCTGTTGGGAAAAAATAGCTCAGCCTAAGAATAAAAGAGTTCAGATTCTTTTCCAATAGTACATATATTCAAATGTTGCACAATAAGTGGGATTAAGAACTCTTTACATTTACAATCCATTTACAATGTATCTTAACGTTAAGATACCTTGCCCAACCTGATTTGCAAAAAGCTACAGCAACTCTTAAAAATACCATATGTTTGTTTGTTTTCACATGTTACGAACTGGGATGCTTTAATATAAAGGGATTCTAACACTACTAATTAAAAGGCATTGCATAACTATTCCATCTTTTCTTTTCTGTGGTGAGACAACCAACAGAAGAAGCTATGGGACCCCCTGTAAGATCCTATGAATGAGGCAAGGCCGCGGAGCTATAAATCCCTTGTCTGGAAGGAAGTCTCCTGGCGTTTCTCTTTTCGAAGTTACCAGTCATTAATACGAGCGAAAATTGAGTTTCCTGTCATTCTAAATGTTCAGAAAGAGAACCACGAACCTCTACAGTAATAAACATGAAGCGATTACACAACAAGCAATAAAAAATGGGGGCTGGAGAAGAATTTCAGAAACTAAAATCAAGAACACTATCTGTGGCTAAAACAACAGCTCAGGAATTTGGCATTTCTGCATCAAGTCATTTATTTGGGGAGAGGGGGAAATGCTGTAGCTGGCAAGCGTTCTTGCTTTAGGCAGGCCTTCCAGTTACATGACCTCAGCTGAGAAGTCGTCTCATAAGCATTGGAAGGGAGGGGCTCGCTGCAGTTCTAGGGATGCAAAAGTGGTTAAAATAGTTTGCTCTGAACTTTTCACAGAGCGTTTTCCCATAATGAGACCACTGGGACAGATCTCTTTGGATGCTTTCTGAAGGCAGGGAAGCGTGCTGAACAAAGAAAACATTTATATCCAAGAGCAAAAAGACAAAAACAGGTCAAATTCATACATGGCCATTAGAGGACAAAAATGTCTGTGCTTGCTTAAGGGACAAAACGGACCCCAATTACAAGCTGTTCAATATTCAGTGGACATTTCCTGCTGGGATTGAGGTGGTACACGGAGCACTGGAAAATGCCCATTCCTTCACACAGTCATGTAACCAAGAAATGGGCCATGGATGGGTCAGTGCAGACAACCACCAACTCGGGTCTTGGGAGGGCCTAAGAGAGGCTAGAGTAACAGACGGTCTGGGATGCGGGAGACCCCTCCCGTCCGAGGACCTTGAACCAGCCACTGATTCTCAGCCTAATCTACCTTACTGGGTTGTTGTGACGTTTCCATGGAGGTTCCTGAAGCCCCGAGGTGACCAGAGGCAAAAATCATGTCTACTCCCATCACAGTGTTAAGTACATGTTTTTGTTTTCTGCTACATATGTGGGTGCCTGCCATTCATTACTATGGGGGAAACTAAAGAATTGCATTCGTGGGGTGGGAGAAAAGAGTGAGGGAACGTTTTGGTGGTGGAGGAGGGCCAACCCAAAAGTGCTTTGCAGGGAATACAGTGAAGAAACTAGAACTGAGCACTGAGGTCAGCATGGAAGGAAGAGGGTAGGCAAGGAAGTTAAGCTTGGTTCCCAGTTCTTTATTCCAGATTCCTACAAAAACCTCAAGATTGCTGAATGAGCAACATCTGGAAACTGCAAACCAACTTCGCTTGCCAAGGGACTGGGGGATAAGATTGCTAAAAGTGTTAAAGCAGAGGACTGTAAGGGACAGGACCGGACCATCCCTTACACGACATTTCCTTTCCCATCCCAAACGTGTAATTTAAGAGTTGTTTTACTAGCTCTCTCTTCCCCAAAGCTCCCATGAATGATTATTTATTGTGTTTCTACACCACCCAGAGCCAAAGCTCACAGGGCAGTCACAGCACTGAAGTCACCCATCCAGATGTCAACCAGGCCAGACCCTGCTTAGTTTCCGCGATGAGGCAGGATCCGGCACTTCAGGCTATACTGCTATGGGGTATTAAACTCCTGCTGATCTGGCAAAGGTGCCCCACTTTTATAGCTGGCAACTTTCATCTGGAAGGCTGACAAGACCATATGCATAGAATGAAACAAGCACAGGGTTTTCCCCCATCCAGAAGTCGCATGACATGTGTGACATCCATTCCAAGAAATTTAGAGCCACGGAGAGAAGCTGACAGTTACCGTCCGTCCGAATCTAGCTGCAAGGAACTGAATTTGTTCGTCTCAGCACAAACTGAGGCTGAGTCAACTCTTGATGGTTTTTTTTTTTTTTTTTCAAGTCCACATGTCCAGGAAGTCTTGGAAAACAAACGGATGAACACAAAGTTACTAAGGGGCAAATCTGGTTCTGATTCTCATTGGCCAGGATCCAAAGACACCCTTTGTGTGCTGGAAGGAGGCCATGAGGGGCTTCAGCGCAAAACCAACCCCCTGGAAATTTTTCAAAGATGAAAATAGGGACATGTGCATAAGCACATCTGATCTCACAGAAAGGGTCAAAGTCCCCCTCCCCATTACTGTATCTTTCATTCAATTTACTGTGAAGCAGAGCAACTTGCTTCAGAAGCAAGGTGATAGCAGCTAAGACTTTTAAAAAAACTTTTTGAATCTCAAGATGGATCTAGCAGGATTTATTAGCGAATACTCTTACCTCAAAAAACATTCAGCAGCATATACAAGTTTGGTAAGCTGTGGCCCTGTGGGAGCTCACCCCCCTAAACTTTCTTTGCACCCTGTATTTTTTTACAAACAGTTCTAAAACGCTCACAATTTAGTCTGTAAAAGGTGGGCAGAGCAGGTGGACCTCTCCCTGCCTTTCTAATGCCCCCTGCAAAAAACATTTGGGCTGGCTGCAGGGCTGGTTGGCAGCTATGGAGGAAATGGAAAAGAACCTTATTTGTAACTGTGCATGACATTGGTGTTTATTTCTGCCAGAGCAGATGGCAGAACTCTCTCGGGGCCACACAACGAGTTACTAGAGCTCGTCAGCAGTGACTTCTCCACTTTTAATCTCTTTGCACTGAACCATGAGCCCAATCTGGATTAGGTGGGCGGAAGCATGCCTGGAACTGACATCATGAAAAAGCGATCCGTTGGTTTCAATGGATTCCTTTGGAACCACGTAAGCTGCAGGTGTGGGAGGGGGCGAGCTAGAGTGGGAGCAGGGGGGCAAAGAGTTAATCCCACATGCTACTATCCCAGTCTGCACTGGGCCCACCACACATATTTCAGAGTGAAATAAGAACAGCATTGCACCTTAAAGTCTGCTTGTAAGTTTAAAATACCACTTGGCTTGGCTTTCAAAGAACTAACTTGCAGGCAAGTTTGAATAACATTATGTGTCTTTATCTGTCAACTAACAACATTTTTAAAAAGGCATTCCCGGTTTTTCCTAAAAGGCAAAATAGGGACAAGCTTCCCAGATTTGGTGTCGTCTATATGTTTGGGACTAAAATTCCCAGAATTCCTGGCCATTAGCCATGCTAGCTGGGGCTGATGGAAGCTGTAGGCCACCTCCCCTGTGTGAACATACACTCATGGATAGAGGACATCAGCTCCAGACAAGCTGTACAAGGGAAAGGTACCAGAAATTGTCTCTAGAAATGAAAAGGGGGATCAGAAATTTCAGCAACTCTGCTTCATATCTCAGATCACTGCCCACACACTTTACTCTGGATTTCCAACAAATCCAGAAACAATCGTATCATTACAGGAAAAGCATTTGCTGCGTTGACTTCCAGTTGTGAGATACAGCACAGAATTAGACAGTCTGTTTAAGTGAATCACATTCAGTGTGGGCACACAGGCTTTTGTGTTAGAAGAACTCCATGAGACGGTGTGAAAAGTCATGAAAACTCATTTTTTCCAAAAAATTGAAATTTGTTATTAGAACACCATCTGCTCTGACATCAGCGACAGGACAGCATTAACAGTTTTGTCTTCTGAACAACACAGAGCTCATCAACTTCTTCCTCTACCTGATGAAGAGTCTCGTGTAACAAGGATTTGCACACAGCTGTATGGTTAGAGCAAATTCCCCTAGTTGTTCTGCATATGCATTGAAAAAAGGCAGACAAATTGGATGTCACAAAGCAAACAGCTAACAACAGTTCTTTACCCGAGTCCAGCAGTTTCTTCCCAGCTAAAAAAGTGGAAATGTCAAAGGACCAAGGTCGAATGTCAAAGCGCAAGACAGTATCCCCCCGCAGACTTATGTCAAAAGCAACAGTTTCCCATTTTTAAGGGAGAATTGCTGACAGCATGGGCGTGTTAAATTAGCTGTCCAAGCCAGCAGCAAACCCTTTGCCTGCAAAACTGATCAGCAACTCATTTTACCGAAAGGCTGCCTTGAGAAGCTGCAGGCGATGGAAGGCAGAGGTCTGCCACTAGGTTCCCAAGTGCCCTGGTGCAGAGTCCTGCACTCCAAGGCACTGCTCTTGCCTCTAGGGTGGGGACCGGGGACCAGGAATGACCTTCCTGGGGTCTGGATTCAGCCCAGAGTCCAACGCTATGAATCCAAAGCACTATCAAGGGTCAGCCAAGCCTCGGACACCTGCCCAAGGTGATGTGAAGAGCCGCCTGCCCATGGAGAAGAGCCCTCTGGGCTTGTTCCTCTGGTCCAAACGATGACGGTGGTAAGAAGTAGGAAGAGCTGATGCAGGCGAGAGGCAGCAATGATGGTGACAGGAAAGAGGAGAAAGAATATTTTGGGTGTCTGGCCCAGGGCCCCTAAAAAACCTGTTGTCAGCACAGCCGTTCCTGCTGAGGGTGTGTTGCTCCTATTGAAGGGAACTCTGGGAGGGAAGGAGCTGAACCTTCTGTCCACAGCAGGCGGGGGGGAATGTCTCCTACGAGGTGGCCTGCTTCAGCCCACCTTGCTTCCCTTCCTCTTCCCCAGCAGTTCCTCAGAGCCATCCCAATGTGCGACTCTTCCCTCCCCATTCCCTCCTCCACCTTCACCGCCATCTCCTGCTTTCCCCCATGCCAAGCCGGTCTCTGATGCTGACGCTTCGTCGTCTTTCAGTCCCACCTCATCGGGGACTCGGTGGACCTGACATGCTTTGTTGGGCCGGGCAGATCTGCCGTGCCTCGTCGCTCCTCCAACCCGGGCCAGGCTGGTACGAGTGCGAAGCAAAGCTCCAGAGTGAGAGGATACCGCCGGCTCCAGCCCCTCTATCCCCATGTGCTGCCCTCAGTATCGGGATTACTTTCAAGAGAACCAGTCTCTGCACTCACTACCTCTCTGGGCCCATAAATTCCCTTGAACCCCACTTCTAATATTCGTCAAAGTATTCACAGGTTGAACTTTTTTATCCTTGGCATGTTTTTCATGTCATTTTAATCACAAGACCATCAGTACTATTGCTAAGTCAAAATGGCTCCAGAATGCATCAGATCTCAACGCTAGCATTCTATCTTGCCGATCTTTGGGGGAAACAAAGCATTCCTTCTCGATAAAGCGAAACCATTTATACAGACGAGCTAATTAGGGCTTCCACTTCTATGGTTCTGATTCCATCACACTCTCAAGGATCGTGAAATAGCAAATGCTTAGACCCAGTGTGCTATATTGAGGATCCCAGAAGGAACATTGTTGACACCGAGCATCTGGTAAACAATATGCATTCATGTGTGTGGCTTAGTCATAGGAAGACGAGAAGCGCTTTCCTGCTGCCTGTGGCCACTGGCCCCTCTACACCAATGCTGGCAGCATGGACTGGCAGCAGCTCTCCGAGGATTATGGGCAGGATCCGTTTCCGGCCCACCTGGAGATGTCAGGGTTGAATGCGGGACTGACTCCATGCAAAACTTGTGCCCTGTCCCAGAGCATTTCCTGGCAATTCCTACGGCCATGTGGAATTTCTCTCCTTTTGGGAATACTGTGAAGGCTGCAGAAATGCTACTGAGCGCACGGGACAAAGAACAGCGATGTTCTGATCCAGCACATGATTCTGTTCCTTCAACGAAAGGAGATGTTCTGATCCAGCACATGATTCTGTTCCTTCAGCGAATGGAGATATTCTGATCCAAGTCATTAAAAGTGACTTTCTCTTGTGCTCTCCCGCAGAAGGGAAAGGTTTCCACCAAAATCTAAGAGAGCTGTCTGTGGATTGCAGCAATGCCAATGCCTTTCTTTAAGAGGGGTGCCCCCTTTCCCCTCACCCCACAACACAAAAAGCTGAAGTACTACATTGCTTGATCAGTAAATGGCTGAGAGCCAGCATGGTGCAGCGGTTAAGAGCACGGGACCGGGACTCAGGCGATCCAGGTTCTGGTCCCCGCTTGGCCACAGAGCCAACTGGGTGTCTTTGGGCCAGTCACAGCCTCTCAGCCCAGCCTACCTCACAGGGTTGTTGTGAGGATGAGCTTGAGAACAGGAGGAGGGAATGATGTAGGCTCCCTTGAGTTCTTGTAAGAAAAAAGGCAGGATGTAAGTACGTAAACAGTTGATTCTGGCTGAGCCCTGGGCAGGAAAAACTCTCACCTGAAATGTTGGACATCTACTGTCGCTCGGTGTCAGCAATCCCGGGCTGGACAAACCAAAAGCCCACGCAGCTTCTGATGTTCCTGTGTAATTTGTAGCTGAATAATGTGGCATTCTCAGGACTAATTTGCACCAAAACAGTCTGCACAATACCCTACACTGACTACATTTTTTAAAAAAAACCTCAGCTAAGGACAAAATGGCATTTTCAATGGCCTTGTACCTCGGCAAAAGCTGCCATCTGTGAAAAATAATCCATTTTTTCACCCATCTTGACTACAAACAGGAGGCATGGATGGGAAACGTGCCACATAAAGGACGCAGATTTGAAGTCATCTGTTTTGCTGAGGACACGCAGTTCTTCTTGGGAATGTGAAAAGGGAGAAACTTGCAGCAATGGGTACGACGGCCCAGCACAAAGGGCAAAGTTGACTCCATTGACCCGAGCGGCCGCCTGACAATGTTCCTGCACCTGACTAAGATCCCCTTTAAGTCGACTCTCAAGAGTCTTCCAAGAATCCTGAATCCGATCAGTGTATATAAGATCTTTGCTGCAAAACGAGGCTTGCAAAATATAACTAAGAAATTAAGTTAATTTGGTTACATGTGCCCATGGAGAGCATTTTATTTTTGTGACAAATGGCTTTATATCTGTATCCATATCGAACGTCTAAGCAGCCCTGCACATCACTCAAGGTACTTTATAAGGAATTGCATATTTAGTGTATTTATACTCTGCCTCTTCCTGCAAAGGGCAGAAGAGGCAACTTATAAGCACAAAGCCCTCAAAATGTTCCCATTGCAAGGTGATAAAGAATCCCAAAATTAAACATACAACAATAGATTCAGTGATGAAAATAAGACAACCACAGTTACTGACTTCTTCGGATTTATTTTTTTTTTCACGCCATATGTTATACTTGTGTAAGATCCTTTGGTAGCTTTTTATTTTTCCGTATTGCACCTTTTTATGAAAATATTTTAAAAGAAGAAAGACAAACCCCATAGTAAAACATAATGTAAGAGAGTCAATATCCACCATACGGGATTTGGAATCTCAGCTGCTTTCCCTACTTGTCGAAGTAGAATTCCTGCGTTGGATGCTTCTTTCCAATCAAGTGTCGCATGCCGAAAGCCCAGGACTGGCCTCTCAAAATGGGTGTTTAACTAGCACGTGGGTACGGTTTATGGTGTCAGGTCGGCTTCGAGACCTGCCAAAGCACTTAGGTGCAGCTCAGACATAAATCTGATTCTTCCATGAATGTAAGCTGTACTCAGTTAAAGTCAGGTCTGACTAGGGCAGTTGTACCTCTCAGGGCCTTCGTTTCTGTAAACCCACTTCCCCAATCATGCTGGCTGGGGATGATGGGAGCTGTAGTCTAACATATCTGGAAGGCACCAGACTGGAGGAAGGTGCTATAAATCAGCGACATCACTCTGGAGAGCCAATGCAAGCTGTGAGTGCTTTGCAGGCTTTGAGGAAGCGAGGTAATACAGGCTGTCGAAGCAACTCCTTGGTTGCACAGGGGACCCTCTCGAGTCACTCAAAGCAATCCTATGCATGTTTTCTCAGAAGCAAATTCCAGTGTATCCAATGACAGTTACTACACTGCAAAGTGTGCTTGAGTTGGCCGTGTTAATCGTGGCTTCTTCAGCATCTGAGCAAGAGCACATGCAAAATCCATTGCAGCATTTCAGGCGAGCACATGGAAAAGAAGTTGGCCGAAGGAGAACGTACACTGCCGGGTTTATTTATTGTGCCTCTCGCTACAACGGTGGAACTGACGATAACATAAACTCATGATCTGTTCCTGAAGAGACTTAACAAGGCTCAGCACAATGAGGCACTAATCACGTGTTCCTATGCATTTACTAGTCTGCCATGAAGTACACAAGCCGCTTAATGGCCAGCGTGAAATAGTAACGCCCAGCTTTCCAGGAAAGAACAAACAGAGAACTGCACACACTTATCCATTCCTCTTCCAGAAAGCCCCAGAGCAGCTCTCCTGAACTTCCCGAGGAATCTCCCATCCCGTTCAATCCAGGCCAGGCTAAGACCTGTTTAGCATTACCAATGTCCCTCAACCCATTCACAGGAGAAACACAGCACCCAATCTGGTCCAAAGCAAACACAGCTCCTTAAAACATCTGGCACATGATCTGCCTAGCTCAGCACAGTCCACCTGGATTGACAACAGCTCTCCAGGTTCTCCTCAGTCCTGCCAGCCCAAGATTTGAAGCTGCATACTTCCTCTCTAAAGCAATTCATAAACGTACCCCAAATTTAAATCCCTACATGCATTAAAACCTCCGCATTGGAAAAGCAGCCCTGCAGGTGACCAAGCCCGCAAGTTTTGTGCCCAGTGCGAGAGCTGACAGACCGAGCAAAAGAAGAAAGATGAGAGAAAGACCCACAAGCATGTTAATGTCAAAAGCAGGCTTTGGCACTGCTTCGAGAAAAGCTGCTCCCTTGGAATTCAGCTCTTTCAACGCCACTCCAAAGTCCACCAAGCATTCATACAAGATGCCAAAGTGGCATTTTGACTCACCCCTAGCCATCTTGCGCCTTTATTCGCGGCTTGCTGGATCTGCACTCGCTTGAGGGTGACATGGTAAACAGCTCCTTCTTCTACCTCCTCGCCCCAGTCCTGGATTGAGCTCTGCCGTATGGGGAAAAGAAATGCTTGCTTTCAAAGCAACCACAACAGCTTATTTTTCTTCTGAGAATAAATCTAGGCCAACTGCTGCGTGGATGCCTCGCTGCACAGCATGACTGGTTTATGTAAATATAACAATTGCAAACCAAGACAAGATACTTTTCAATGGAAGGGGCTACTTTTGGCCAGCTGCCCTTGCCTCTTATCAGGATATTCCGAGTTTCCATTTAGGTTTTCCTCCACTAGGGCTTGCACATATTTTAAATAGTTTTACAATGTCTTTCCAAAGGAAATCACTCCCTATTTATCCACAACTAGTATTAGCATCACCATTTCAACTGCAGGAACACTTTATAAATGATGGATTGCTCAGGAAGACCGAGAAGTAACAGGGATTTAATCCTGAAGAGCAGAGCTTCAGAATTATTTATTCTGAAATAATTATCTGAAATGATGTCAGAGTGTGTTTGCTCTCTGGAACTTTTTCCCAGGACGTGGACTGAGAGCTTAGTATCCGTGATGCCTTAGAGATGCCCATCAAAGTTTTTAAAAAGTTGAACATGACAGAAGTCCGAGAGGGGGCAGGGGGAAGCTATCATAGCATCTCTTATTCAACTTTATTTGAAATCTGTTCAGCAACAAGTCCCTGGATGGCATTTAAAGAAAGGAATATTAATCAGAAGCAGCCCCCTTGTCATTGATCAAAGAAAACAGCATTCACAGTTCATGCAAAAGTTTATCCAGCTAGGTTCCTTTTCTTAACTGTTCCCCCCAGCGCCACAGCCGTCCCTCTGTTCAGATGGAGCCCACGGAACCGCAAAGTAAACTAGATTGTGGATAAGCGTCATTTAAAAAACAGCCTTCACGGGAAACCGTGGCGGCAGTTAACCACCTCTTAAAAGATTCCTTGCAGAATCAGCATGGAGGCGGTGGAGGAGACGCATGCCCACCCATCGGTTCGCCCTCGTGAAAGTAAATCCAGCCTTCCCGAAGGAGGGCAGAGACGCGTCTGCGAAAGGCAAGGCAGCGCGGCTTACCATTTTAGCTCTCCAAAGCAATTTCATCCTGGGCTTTCTCCCGGGTGCGTCGACGGAGCATGCTGCGCGCTGCGAACGCCTCGCCTCGCCTCGCCTCGCCGCGCAGGACCCGCTCGCCCGGACCTCTGCGATGCACGCCGAGCCGCGGCTTGCGCTCTCTGCAGTCAATTCATGACCACAAAGAGCTGTGACTGGTGCGCAGAGACAGCGGGAACGAGGCTCCTCCCCCGCGCACACATGCACACACCAGTGATGTAAGGTTTTCCTGTTTATGCTTGCGGACTCGGCTCCAGAGAGAGCAGGAGAGACGCTCGAGCCATCCCTTGGCACCTAGCGCGCTCCGAGCCCCTGCAAAGTGTATTAGCTTAATCTTTCCTGATCAGGACCAGGTGGCAAAACAGAAGGCGCGGGTTCCCCTTCTCCTGGCCAAGAGGGACAAAGAAGAGCTGGGAGGTGGAGGGAGGGGGTTCACTGAACTTCTTTTATCTGGGCATGGAGACTTCTCTGAATAATTCGGCCTGAGTGACCCCAGAGAGGTCTTGACAATGGGACACGCACGTCAGAAATGGTCCTTCAGGATCCGGAACGGCATTGCAACTGCAAAGGAAACCGATGAGGCAGGCAGGGCCTGGTCAGCGAAAGCCGTTGGTAGTGTCTGTGGTACCTCAGGTCTTATAGCCCCTTTTTCTATTAGCCTAATAAAGGAGCTGCAGTCACTCAAACTATTATGGGGTTGGGCGGTTAGAGCATTTCAGAGATTCGGCAAAAGAAAAGTCCCATCAGGCTTTTCTTGCGCAGGTTGTGATGCGTCCAAATGGGGTTAATATGCAACAAAATTCAGGGAGAGGGCAGACATTCTGCAGCCGATTCCATGGTAGGTTCCACATTAAGGAAAAGTCCATTTAAGCCTCGCATGGGAAAATACTTACAGTCCATCCAGTTGTTGTTTTTTAATTATTTTTTGGAAAGGGTACGCAAACTCCCAAGAAAGGTAAGCAAGAAAATGCAAAAGTGGCATTAGCCTAACGCTTTTATTAGGGCCAGCTAAAATGTCATAAAATAACAAACAAGCTTTTGAGTCTCCCAGAACTTTTCCTCAGACAGGATTAAACCTCCCTGAATAAATACATAGGTGTGTGCACACGTGTTGTGAGGTTGCGGGGAGAGAGAAATATATTCCTTGCCATGGTGCAAAAAGGTGGAACTGTACGGCTCACACTTAGTACAATGGAATGCCAGAGGGTGCATGCACATTTAATTAGACAAGACTAAGGAAAAGCAGAAGCGATGGGTGATCTTTCTTCGAAAACTTAACAGTTATTTGGATGCTTATCTTCTTCAGAACACAAGATGTTCCTTGTAAGAACGGAAAAGAAAAGGGGAAATGTGGTCACTTTTACACTAGTGAAATGGAAGCTTAGTTTTAGAGGATGCTCCAGCTACAGAGTCAGCAGTAATCACGTGGCCATATCGTCATGAAATAGTTGGAAAGTCCTGCAATTCTCACTGCGTCCCATCAATAGCAGCAAGATCATCTTGCACTTTCCACAGATGGGGCTTCAGTGATGGCTTTGTTATGGGACAACTCAAAGTAAAGCTCTTTCCCAGGGCAAGATTTGCCCCAGGCCAAATGTCTCCATGTCACGACCTCCAGGGGGCAGCAGTCGTCCAGTCAAGGGTGCAAGTTCTATGGGATCTGTTTTAGCCCAAAGGCCAGATTCAGTTTTGGAGATGAGTTCAGCCACCACCTTCCAGTTGGGCTCAGGGCTAAGGAAGTAAGGTCAAAAAAATGTCAAGAATGCCAGCATATTTTAGTTTGAAACTCCTGAAGGTGTTAGACGGTGGTTCTTCTGACTAGATGGAAGCTGTTCAACCCATTCTGGATGTAGTTGCATTACTTTTGAAGGAGCAAGCTGATTGCATGAGGATTCTCTACCTTGATCCACCTTGGTCGCTTGACGCATAGGCACCCTCCACGGAATGGAGCACCTTCTGTTGGGTCTGGCTGGCGGCCCAGGTACAGACCTATCTGGACAAGGATAGCATAGTATCAGGAATCTATGCTCTGGTAGATATACAGTCAAGGTGACAAATAGATTTAAGGAATTAGATCTGATGGACAGAGTACCTGAAGAACTGTGGATGGAGGTTCGCAACATTGTACAAGAGGTAGCAACTAAAACCATCCCAAAGAAAAAGAAATGCAAGAAAGCAAAATGGCTGTCTGAGGAAGCTTTACAAATAGCTGAGGAAAGAAGGGAAGTGAAAGGCAAGGGAGAAAGAGAAAGATACACCCAACTGAATGCACAATTCCAGAGAATAGCTAGAAGAGATAAGAATGCCTTCTTAAAGGAACAGTGCAAAGAAATAGAAGAAAACAATGGAATAGGGAGGACCAGAGATCTCGTCAAGAAAATTGGAGATATGAAGGGAACCTTTCATGCAAAGATGGGCATGATAAAGGACCAAAATGGCAGGGACCTAACAGAGGCAGAAGAGATTAAGAAGAGGTGGCAAGATTACACAGAGGAACTATACAAGAAAGAGCTTAACAACCCTGATAACCACGATGGGGTGGTCACTGACCTCGAGCCAGACATCCTGGAATGTGAAGTCAAATGGGCCTTAGGAAGTCTAAGCAACAACAAAGCTAGTGGAGGTGTCAGTATTCCAGCAGAGCTATTCAAAATCTTAAAAGACGATGCCTTAAAAGTGCTTCACTCAATATGCCAGCAAATTTGGAAAACTCAACAGTGGCCACAGGATTGGAAAAGGTCAGTTTACATACCAATCCCAAAGAAGGGCAATGCCAAAGAATGTTCAAACTACCACACCATTGCACTCATTTCACATACTAGCAAAGTTATGCTCAAACTCCTACAAGCTAGGCTCCAGCAGTATGTGGACTGAGAACTACCAGAAGTACAGACAGGATTTCGAAGAGGGAGAGGAACTAGAGATCAAATTGCCAACATACGCTGGATCATGGAGAAAGCTAGAGAGTTCCAGAAAAACATCTGCTTCATTGACTATGCTAACACCTTTGATTGTGTGGATCACAACAAATTGTGGCAAGTTCTTAAAGAGATGGGAGTACCAGACCATCTTATTTGTCTCTTGAGAAACCTATATGTGGGCCAAGAAGCAACAGTGAGAACTGGACACGGAACCACTGATTGGTTCAAAATTGAGAAAGGAGTTTGGCAAGGCTGTATACTGTCGCCCTGCCTATTTAACTTAAATGCAGAGCACATCATGAGAAAGGCAGGGCTAGATGAATCTCCAGTTGGAATTAAGATTGCTGGGAGAAATATCAACAACCTCAGATATGCAGATGATACCACTCTAATGGCAGAAATTGAAGAGGAACTAAAGAGCCTCTTGAAGCGGGTGAAGGAGGAGAGCGCAAAAATTGGCTTGAAAAGCAACATTAAGAAAACTAAGATCATGGCATCCGGTCCTCTCACTTCCTGGCAAATAGATGGGGAAGAAATGAAGGTAGTGACAGATTTTATTTTCCTGGGCTCCAAGATCACCGCAGATGGGGACTGCAGCCAAGAAATTAAAAGACGCTTGCTCCTGGGGAGGAAAGCTATGGCAAATCTAGGCAGCATACTAAAAATCAGAGACATCACCCTGCCAACAAAAGTGCGTATAGTCAAGGCTATGGCTTTCCCAGTTGCAATGTATGGCTGTGAAAGCTGGACCATAAGGAAGGCTGAGCGCCAAAGGATTGAGGCCTTTGAATTGTGGTGCTGGAGGAGACTCCTGCGAGTCCCTTGGATCTCGCAATCAAACTGGTCAGTCCGAGAGGAGATCAACCCTGACTGCTCTTCAGAAGGCCAGATCCTGAAGATGAAACTCAAATACTTTGGCCACCTAATGAAAAGGAAGAACTCAGTGGAGAAGAGCCTAATGCTGGGAACAATTGACGGCAGAGGATGAGGTGGCTGGACGGAGTCACTGAAGCAGTCGGAGTGAGTTTAGGTGGACTCCGGGGATGGTGGAGGACAGGAAGGCCTGGAGGAATGTTGTCCATGGGGTTGCGATGGGTCGGACATGACTTTGCGACTAACAGCAGCAACAACAGGCTCTGGTAGCCTTGGACATTGCATGGCGCTGTGCGCAGAACGAATACTGAGCAGGAGCAAAATGCAGCAGCTGGTTTAGTAACGAGAACCTGTGGGACTCAACATTAGTGCCAGCTTTGGCCTGCCTGTATGCCTTGGAGCCCAGTTCAAGGTGCTGGTCTTAGCCTATACATGCCTTTGGACCACGGCATTTGAAAAAGCGCCTCTCCCAACCACACTCTTCCTAGATTCTGCAATCAGCATCTGGGGTCTTCTTCTGAAGGCCAATAAGAGAGTCACAGATTCACAGAACAGTAGGGTGGGAAGGGGCCAGGTAGGCCATGGGGTCCAACCCCCTGCTGGGGCAGGATGCCAAGCTGCATCCTCCCACCCAGGTAACTGCCCAGATTTATTTATTTACTTGCTCTCTTTTTTTTCTGGACCACTCCTTACTGTGGTCTCTGGACAGTTTAACAATCAGACAATATAAAATAAAACACAGCGTCCTAATAAAATTTCCAAACAGCTATAAAACCCCAATTAAAACGATCAGATCTTAAAACATTAGGAAAATAAACAGGTTTTAGCCTGGAGCCAAAAAGAATGAAGTGACAGTGCCAGGCAAACCTCTCCAGGGAGTGAATTCCACAGTTGGGATGCCACCACAGAGAAGGCCCTTCTCCGGGGAGCTACCCTCCTAATCTCCTTCAGGGAGGGCTCCTGGAGACGGACCTCTGCCCCAGATCTTAAGGGGCGGGCAGGCACGTATGGAAGGAGACACTCATTCAGATTTGCCTTGAATGTCTCTAGTGTAAGAAAGCCCACAACTCTCTCGGAAAGAGGTTCCACTGTCTTACTGCTCTGATAGGAAGTTTTTCCTGCTGTCTAGCCTGAATCTGGTACACTGCAGTTTAAATTCGTTGTTCTCCATCCTACACTCAGGGATGAGTAAAAAGAAATCTTTTCCTTCCTCTTTGTGACAGCCTTTGAGGTATTTGTAGAGCGCTATCATATATGTCCCCTTTCAGTCTTCTTGAGGCTGAACACGCCCTGCTCTCTCAGTCTCTCAGACTGTTTCCAGACCCTGGATCATCTTTGCTGAACCCTTTCTAGATTTTCTGCATCTTTTAAAAACTTGAGTGCCCAGAACTGAACACAGAACTCAAGGTGAGGGCTAACTAGCGCAGAGTAAAGGGAAACTAGCTCCTCTCTTATTCTAGAGCTGATGCTTCTATTTATGCACCCCAAAATAGTAATTGCCCTTTTTGCAGCTGTATCACATTGCTGGCTCATATATAGCTTGTTGTCTGCAGAAACTCCAAAGTCTTTTTCAGTGCTAGTATGAAAATACAAGTATTCTCCATCTTGTATTTGGGGTTTATTCCCCCTTAGGTGGAGAACTTGGGCATTTGTCGCGGTTGAATTTCATTCTGATGCTTTCCGTCCAGCGTTCTAGCTTGCCCAGGTCATCCTGGATCTTCTTTTTGTCTTCCAGGGTATTATCTATTCTGCCCAGTTTACTGTCTCCACTCCAAAGTCAGGTGCACCAAAGGAATGCCTTCATCCAGCTTAGACTGCCGCACTAGCAATGCCATTCCAGGCCTGCCCACAGTGACGCAGGTCTCCTATCTAGAGTAACTGTTGCCATGAGCTCTAGAAAGAGGAGCCTTTGGAAGCTGTAACTCATCCAGAAAGCAGCAGCAAGGGTACCCTTAGGCACCTGCTTACAAGATCACGTTCCATTTACCCTGTCGGGGCTGGACTGGCTGCCAGTTTGTTTCTGGGCACAGCCCAAGTTGCCAATGATGCCTTAACGTTGCCCTTCTGGAATTCTGAGGTGTCATTTTGTGATAATTCCTGAGCTATTCTAAATCATTCCCATCAATGTGCAGTTAGGCAAAGCTTCATCAGGTGCTATTTCAACTTGACTATATCAGCATGGGAAAACCAAATGTTCACAAGTTCAGCAACGTATTACGCCAATGAAAGCCTTCCAGGGTGAAATGGCAGGGCTGCCACAAAATGCATGAACGGCCAAAAGTGTTGGTCTATCGATATGCGCCTGTCATGATGGCTATATTTTACTTCCGGTATCGGAGGAGCTCTGCCTCTGTAAAACATTTACTTGAGAACGTGAATGGGAGGCTGCTATTGAACACATCTTGCTTGCAGGCTTCTCACAGGTATCTGGTTTGCCATCATGCAAATACAGTGCTGGGTTCCAAACATCTCATCCCATCCTGCACAAGGACTTTGATGTTCTTACACTGCAGTATTTTGCAGCCTAAGTATTAACTCTGCTAAAATGATTGAATAGACTGGAGCAAGTTTAATCACATGTTATCATTTCCTCTGGCTTGGTGAAAAAAAATACGCACAACCTCATATTAATCACAACCTCACATTAATCAAATAATGTTATTGGTATGGGGAGATTTTTCTTGTGATGAAACCCACTCCAAGATCCAAAGACTTTCCGCAGTTCCAATGGAAGGCTTGCTGTTTCTTTCCACACTAATGTTTTTATTCGTCAGTGTTGTTTTAAATAAGTTTTACCTGGTATAATCCATTCTTTATAGGTTCTAAATTTACTTGTCCATTTAAGTAAGCTAAAAACAGGCATGTTCCGACCTAATGGATTTCCAAGAAAGATCTGAAAGCAAGCATTACAAAGGGGAATAGGGAATAGGCCATTCCGAGTCTTTGTTCTCAAATGCTGTCCAAAGGGAAGTGCCTGAAGTGGCTGGAGGAAGAGCTTAGAATCCATGGCAGAGCCTGAGAACAGAACAAGATAAAAACATAATAGTCTTATCTGGTAATCTGAAATGTTTACTTGATTGGAACTAGGATTTTAGATCTCTCTGGTTAATCCATTTCCTAGAATTGCTTTTAATGATTCTGTGAAAAAACCAGGGACAAACGGTAACAATAAGCCCCTAAGTGTTTAAGAAAATTGCAACACCCACAGCCGACTCTGTGATAATTAGCAGACTGGGGCAAAGAAATTTCAGAGTATCTCTGTACCAAAAAGAGAAATTTACATTTATTAAAATCTATTTATTAATTTGTTACAGTTATATCCCACCTTTTTTTCCTTTCAAGGAACTCAAGGCAGCTTACATGATTCTCCTCCTCTTCTCAATCTTAGCCCCACAACAAGAACCCTGTGAGGTAGGTTGGGCTGAGAGTCTGTGACTGGCCCAAAGTCACCCAGTGGGCGCCATGGCTGAGTTGGGACTAGAACCCAGATCGTCTGAGTCCCAGTCCCGTGCTCTTAACCACTACGCCACACTGGCTCTCTATTTAACATCTATTTAACAGTTCTGTAGTGACACATGGTGACTGGGTTCATCTGACACAGCAATCCACCATGCACAGCCAGCCACGGTGAGCTGTCGTGCTCTCTTACTGGGTGCATCTGCCACGGAGCGGCTTAATTTTTCCTTCTGGCGTGAAGATTGCACAAGCAGCATCCATCTTCCACATCACACGCGGCAGCCTTTGTTTGTGCTGCTGCACATGATGTGGAAAAAAAGTTTCCTTCCATGCAACCTCCATGGCTGAATCAGTGCTCCGTTAAGCATGCACAGACCTCCTCTCAGCTTGGCTCGCTTTCTAAGCAAAGGCTGAGCAGAAGTGCACAAATGCCAGAAGCTTCCATGCACCCCTACTTGTGAGTTATCTTGGATGCTGAATTCTGCCTAGCAACACGCAGGTCTCCAGCAACCTGGTTTTCTGCTGCTTCACTTGTCTGCACTCTGCCTTTTCCATACCCGTGTGAGCTAGCTATGGACAATCTACACAGAGACCTTGAAGAAGCTTGTTACCCTGCCAACTTTAGTTGTCTTCAATTTGCCTTCCCTCCAGCACTGTGCAAAAAGGTTTCCAAAAGGGTTCTCCCAGAGACAAATCCTCTTATTTATTAAACAAAATAACATGCTGTCCTTTTGCACTTCATATGGTACAATCCACTGCCCTGTTTATGCATGTGAACTTTCTTTTTGTTTGTGCAGCGTAGCAGTAGAAATGCCTTGTTTTGGGGTGGGGGGGGGGCTTCTCCTGACAGTTGTCTATTTCTCCCAGCCACTGCAGCCTGATCTATTCTGTCCTGTAAAGGCCCTGCAGGCTCGAGGTAAGTGAACAGATGGAGTGTGTAAACTTTGCTCGGAATAGTGATCCACTCCCACTGCATGCTACGGATCCTGCAAGCAGGAAGTCCTTTCTGCCACTCTTCTCACGCTGTACATAAATGCATCACTTTTTCACTGCTACACCCGTTCTGTTTCTTTCTTAATAATTACTAATGCAGCCATCTTTGCTAGGTTTGTTTTCAAGGACAGTGGCAGACTCCAGAGCGCAACATCGCTGTGCGGCTGTGCTACACACTTTGTGGGTGCAGTGGGGTGGCTGTTCAGGGCAGTTTGCTTTCATTCCTGGAACCACGGACACCTGTAATGTCAACGGAAGTGTAACTGCTTTGTGCGCATGTCCTTCTTCCCGCTCTTCTCCGCCCAGCCTTAATCCGATTGATCCACCTTGCTGACTTCCCAAGCTTCTGCCTCCTCTCCGTTCTTTGTTTTTCGCTCCTCCTTTCCCCCCAGCTAAATGATCGTGCTGCGCAGTTGCCAGCACCCCTCTCATGCCATTTGGCCTGCAAGAGAGTTGGGGAGGAAGGAGCCCTTCCCGGTGTCTGCAAAAGCAGTTCTGAATCCCCACAATGATGCGCACAATCCCTTCCTATGAGGAAAGGCTGAGAGGGGCTGAGAGGACTGGGCATGTTCAGCCTTGAGAAGAGAAGACTGGGGGAGGACATGGTATCCCTCTAGAAGTACCTCCAAGGCTGCCACAAAGAGGAAGGCCAAGATCTTTTCTCGCTGCTACCAGAATGTAGGGCAGAATAATCAAGTCAAGTTGCGACAAGCCAGATTCAGGCTGGACATCAGGAAAAGCTTCCTCAGTGTCGGAGCAATGCGACACTGGAGCCAGCTGCCTGGAGAGGTGGGGGGCTCTCCCACACTGGAGCCATGGAAGAAGAACCTGGACAGCCCTCCGAGTGGGGTGGTGTGACTTGGTGACCTGCAACAGCAGGGGTTGGACTGATGACCTTCATGGCCCCTTCCAACTCTACTGTTCTGTGATTCTATTATTCTTCCAGTGCCATTGGATCAGACCTGTGTACAGGTGCTCTGCTGCACCTGTACACAGAAGAAACTTGTTCTATTCTGCCCTGGAAAAGTTTGGTGGTCTGCAGTGCTCCAAGCCCGTCCCTCTGCGGAAAGACAGAGCAGAGCAGTCTGCCACAGACAGATGTGCCAAAATAGTCTAGATTTGCCGCTGGGGCTACAGAAGCACCTGCAACATTTTGCTTCACAGGACAGAACGCTGGGGTTGCTCGGCTGCTTCTGCTACACGCCGGGCAGGAAACGACAGATGCCTGCGATTCTCGGGAGGCATATAGCTGGTAGCACTGCTAGGCGGTAGAGCAGGAGGGGAGAAAGCCTCACGCAGCTGGGACATGGGTTGGACGGGTAGGGAGCCCTTGGCAGCGCGAGCAGAATGGGACTGGGAAGGAGGGTGAGGAAGAGCTGCTGGGGCAAACGGCGGGGTGAGCACCAGAGAAAATGCCCAGTGGGCCAAAGGGGCGAATGCAGAAGGTAGACCTGCTTCTCTGGGTGACGAAGGCGGGCGGGCGAGTGAAAATCACTGCTTGGGCAGGCAAAGACAACAGCTAATGAAAACAGGAAAGGGCATGTTCTGGTTTAGAGATTGAACTAGAAGTGCGGGCAGAGGCAGGTATCAGCTCTCACACAGGAGGGGAGATTAGGAAGGCTTACAAGAGTGGGGAGAACACCCCAAACATGCAGAGGGCCAATAGTGAAAAGGAGCAGGGGAGCATGGGATGTCGATGAGAGCGTGGTAGGACTCCAGGTCAAGCCACCCCTCTCAGATGGCTGCCCAGGTGCATCTTGGAGGCCTCCAGGGTGGGAGAGCCACCACCTCCCCAGGCCATGGGCTCCACTGCCGCACTGCTGAACGGTCAGGAAATTCCTCCTGGAGTTCAGCCAGAACCTGGCTTCCTGTAGCTTGAGCCCATTATCCCATGCCCTGCCTCTGAGGAGCAGAAGCTGGCCTTCCACTTCCACCTTTCCAGTCCTCGTAGAGTTGCTGTTCTACCTCTTCTGAGACTCCTCGTCTCCAGGCTGAACATGCCCAGTTCTCTCCATCTCTCCTCACAGGGCTTTGTCTCCACTCCTGGATCATTCCTGATTGCTCTTCTCTGACCTCCTTCCAGCTTGTCTGCATCTTTTTAAAACTGTGGTGCCCAGAACTGGACACGGGACTCCAGAGGGGGCTTAACCTTCCAGATTTGAGACGTGCAATTTAAAATCACCTTTCACAAGAAATGGGACTGCCTTCTCTCCAACAGAAGCAGGCATTGTGGCACCCATGAACACCAACACAGCCCTGGTTGCATGTCCTGGTGTCCCGCAAGGTGTCTTACTCCTTCACAACACGACAACAACTCATTTTCTTCCAGGCAGCTGGAATGGCTGTGTAATAGGCTTCTGCTGGTGCTGAAAACTGTGGTTCGGAGGAATCGATGCAACACATGACAGGAAAAGGCTGCAATGAGTCTTTATCAGCCTTCCCCAACCTGATGCCCCCCAGATGTTTTGGATTACAGCTCCAGTTACTGTTGACCATATTGGCTGAGCCCCATGGAAGCTGCAGTCCAAACATTTGGAGGACTCTCAGTTGGTGAGGGTCTGGTTAAACTGTAGCAGCTCAAAGGGACCCATCCAGTTTTGTTTTCTAGCTGAATGAGCCCTTTTTGGCAGCTGCCGTGCCATCGCATTGCTGCCGCGGGCTGCCAATCTTCTTCTGCTAATGGGGCTAGGGGTGGGAGGACGGCCCCCAAGGGTTCTGGGAGGCAAAACCAGCCACTGGATTTCTGGAGATCGCCCAATCCTGCCACGTTTTAACAGTGCAGACTGTGTCATGCTCCGGTCGTTGTTGGATTGCAAGATGGAAGTTACAGTTCAGTGGCACCCGGAGAGCCAGTCTGTGCTACAAACAGGGACTATTATGGGCCCAATGGGATATGATTATATTTCTACTTTGCCTTTCTATTTGCAAAGAGCAGAAGCCAGCTTGCATAGCCCTTCTCCTCTCCTTGCTATCCTCACAACAACCCTGCGAGGTAGGCTGGGTTGAGAGTCAGTGGGTGGCTCAAAGTCCCCCGGTGTGACACTGATGGCCAAAGGGGAATGAGGACCCTGATCGCTGAGCCCGAGTCCACGACACCACACTGGCCCTCAGCCTTCACTGACACCGGTGTGGCGTTTGCATGCCGGAAGCATTTTTCCACCTGAACCATTTTTCCAACTAGGCCCCTTTGCCACTTAGTTGTTGCTAGAACCTCTGTTCTTTTATCACTTAATAATAATGTTTCAGAGAACTGAAGGCGGCATGGACAGCTATCATTTCTTGAGATTTGTACACAAAATCCTGTAATACCTGCTTGAACAGAGAGGCTAGCAGGACAAAAGAAATGACTACACACCACAATCAACTGGCTTTATCGTACTTCCTAATCCTTTTACAAGAACGACTGTCTCTTGCTGCAGTGAAGTTTCAACCCCACCCAGTCCCTGCCTCCAGCCACCGCAATGAGCAATTGGGTTGTATACAAAAATTGCTCCAGTTCATTTTTGAGCAGAATTCACTTAATTTGCTTGTCCTGGAACCAAGTACAGACCCAAACACAGTCTGTAGTTGAATTCTGCACGTTTCCAAGCTTGTGATACAATCTGCAGAACATAAGAATAGTGTTTGAAAAACGCCTGCTTGAAAAACAGACATGAAAATGTGTATTTTGAAAAAGACACACTGGCATCTTTAACCACTGGGAGAAGAATGTGTATATTTCAAAAAAATGCACAGCAGCTGTGTACATTTGGGAAAATATACAATATTTCACAAAGGAAGGAAGAAAAATAAAGTTTGCAACCGGATACAGGCACAAGTAGGAACAAACTTTGTGTTAGAATTTAGAGATTCTTAAGGTACTCCAGTTTTTCTGATTTGCGCATCCCTTATAAATCAGATGATACTTTGAATCTCTGATAATACTTTGAATCTCTGAATTAATGTGCCGCGCCACATTCTCTTCTAGACTGCATTTTCTCTCATGCATTGAACCTGGCTGTAAGTTAATTTTTAGCAACTCTTCCGTTGACAAGCCCTTTCCTACCCTCTCACCTTACGGATGGATTTACTCACCTTGCCCTGCATTTCTTAAGCCTGACCAGCTCAAAGCACAAGGACGTTGTCCCGCCCATCCAGGCAGGTGCAATCTCGTGGCTTAAGTCTGACCCGTTCAGTTCCAGTAATCACAGATTTCAAAGGACACAACCTAGCCATGTCACTTTATTGCTTCCAAGAAGGTCAGTCCAAAGCCCTCCTGTGTTTCCAAATGCTCGCATCAGATTTCATGGCCTCCACTCTAAAATCTACATGTGTGTCTAGAGGTAGGAAGTTTGGCTTAAAACATAGTGCTGGAAAGATAAAGGAATAGGAAACTGGATTTGTGGAATAGTAACAAGCATTTGTGGAAGGTAACAATGGAGCAAAGCTCAGGGAACCAAGATTTAAGGTGGATGCCTGGAAGAACTGCCTGACGGTTAGGACCTCTAGGGCATGGAATGAGATCCCAAGGGAGGTGGTTGAAGCCCCATCAGTGTGGGTGTTCAAGGATAGGCTGGGCATGCCCAGGGTAGGCATGTCATGAGCGGAGCCGGCTGGAGCCGGGGGTTAGACTACATGGCTCAGGAGGCCCCTTCTGATTCACTCTGTTTCTATGTTTCTCTCCCTGTTGACACCTCTGAGTTAACCCTTTGCATTTTCATTCATCAGGGAATGCATTTCAAAGGAGTGTTTTCCACACAAAGCTGCTTGAAGGCCCTTCAACAGGACCCTGCATAGACCCCCTTCCAAATGAAGCTTATGGACTTAAGCAAATGGAGCTTATGGACCCCACCTTCATAAAACCGGCTTCCTCTGCTCTGGAACTGAGCTCACAGTGGTTTTGAACCTGTAACATGTCAGGCGAAGATTCTGCCGCTGTACCACGAACCAACTCTAACGAGGACCCCCCTCCAAGAGGCCAGTTTTCGCCAGTAGACTAGAGCAGCTCAAGTGATGCTTCCGGATCCCTCGAAGACTGGAGTGCTGTTGAGTGGGGTGCTGGATCGCCCCCCAGCAGAGGACACCAGTGGGCTGGCCACAGCCACTGTCTTCACCCCACCCCTGCCCAGGATAGTGTTTCTCCGTGCTCCAGGCAGCGCACAGTTCCACGCCTCTGCCAGCATGAAGAACCGGATTTGGTCAGTAGGGTGAAGAGCTGCTGGTCCTCCAAACACCGTCCAAGTCCTCAACATTGCACAGCCAGTGATGTTCCCATGGGGATGCGGCCTGTCACACAGCGCAACTCAGCTGGCACCAGGGAGAGCAGCCACTCTTTCCAGAGCCACCCTGTGGCTTTGCAGAGTGTCCTCACGGGGGAACTGCATGAGGCAGCTCAGCCAGCCCTAAGAAGAGCAGCCACGCTAGCCGTTCCACCGCTGCAGTCCTTGCAGCCTCCGCTACTTGCAATCTCTGATCCAAGATTGGGGGAATCGGTGTGCTTTCCTCCCAGGGTGGGGCTTGGAGGAAGAAGAACCCAAGAAGGCTTTTTGGACTGCACCCCATTAGAAGACCTTCCCAGCCCAGCTTAAAACTCAGCTTAAACCTGCCCTGAGCAAGAAGATCTGCTTTTGCTACATGCAAACTGCCTTCCTCTCATTAACTGAAGGTGAACAGGTTCTTACAGGCAGCGTGCATGTAACGTCAATCTTGCCAACACCATACTGAAGGCAGGCGTCTTTCTGCCCTTTTCTCCGAGTTACAGCTTCTCCTCCCCTTCTGTGGTCCCCCCTTCTTCTCTTTCCCTCTGTCCATCCATCCATTCACCCATTAATCCATGCGCGAACCCGTTCTGGCCTCAAGCCATGACTTTCCCTTCATGTGTTCTCCGTGCCACGGCCTGAACAACGCTCATGTGAGCACAGCGCCGAGGAACGAATGGTGCCGAATCCGGCTGTGCAGTCGCTCCTCCCAGCCTCCTGCAGGGCAATCATACTGTCTACCATGTGGTTCGCTACCTCAGGATAAAACCACGGATGTCAACTGAGTTCATCTTATTACTGGAAAATGGAGTTCAGAGTTCAACTCAACCTAAGCTGAAGTCAGCAGAAAAACTTGGATTGGATGGAAAATTGGCAAGTCACTCCCAAGTCTTTCCCATTCCAATCTTTAACTCACTGGGAAAGTCCAGTGGGATGATCTTTTGGTTTGCTGCATCTCAGTTAAGCTTGGATTAAGGAGGTTGGACTAATGCTTTCCTCATCTGTATTACTACCGCATCAGCTTTATGTTGCTCCTGTTGCTTTACTATTTTCCTACAACCTAGTTCAGTGTTTACGATTAATCTCCCAGGATATCTGCAGTTTTGTTTTAACCTTCCTACGTTTGCAACGACAGCAAAAACTTCACTGAGGCCTGCTCTTCTAAGACGTGCAAGTTGCCAGCCCTGATTTAACATACTGCCACAGACCACCTTTGCACGCCAATCGGCCAGAAACTGATGCACTGCCCCGGATCCTGACTTCCTCCATCTCTCGATTCCTACCAACTCCAGTGGAAGTGAAGTCAAGTCACAAGCCCCTCCATGATCCAAACAAAAAAAGAAACAGCACTGAAAAGATTCATACTTTGTTCAGATGCTAACTGGGTGAGCAACTTGAGTAAGTGAATGCCAGTCAATTCCAGGCCCTCTCAGATGAACCTGCTTTTCTCGATCCATTTCAAGTTGGCTTTAAGCCTGGTTTGGAATGGAGAACACCTTGGTTGACCTATGGAAGGACTTTTGCTGGCAGGAAGATATAGGAACGATAAACCTTTTGCTTCTCTTCCAATTAGATTACTGCAATGAATTGTATGTGCAGCTGCCTTTGAGAATCAGTCCAGAAACTTCAGTTAGTCCAAGGCAGAGAAGGAGGACTGTTGAAGGGGTAAGATACAGCACCAAAGATGCTCTGGTGCTTTGTGATCTGCAGCCCAGTGCTATTAACTAACTTCTTCAAAGACTAACTGGCTTGCGGGCAGAATATCTGCTGGAGTGTATGAACCCTGAGCTCATTTTAAAGCCTTTCTCTGGATGCCCCCACCAAATGAGAAGAGGATGGCTTCTTCTTAAGACTGGGCCTTTTTAGTGGTGGTTCCCTGATCACAGGACGCCTATACTAAAGATAGTCAGCAAGTTCCTCTACTGTGGTCTTTTTAGCACTGGGTTCTTTTCTGGGGCTTGTTAGTCTTTCCATTTTCCATCATTGCTTGCAGACACGGCTCCACACTCCCTTTTTAGTCCTGAGCAATGGAATACATGTTAACAATTTATTTATTTCCTAGCAATACTTAAAAGGATGAAATTCCTAAGCAATACCCTAATTAACTGCAGCACTCTTCTCCAAAATCTTGCGTATGTACTGCTGCCTTCCCAACAACTCCTCTGATAAGGTTCACCCAGATAGCACAAGCCTAAGCAAACACTCACGTTAATAACTAATCACTTTCCGTTAACTCACTGAAATATGGCATTGCTCATATGTGCCATATTAAGACTGGATCATCCGGGGCCTGACGCTTTTCTGTGCTTTTACAGGTTTCGTGAACAAGATGCCAGAAAGCCTCTCGGGAATGCCTTGGAGAACCAGGTCACCATTATATCTCCTGCACTGCAGGAACAATCATGATGTTTGTGGTATCCAATTTATTTTCACATTCCCATTTACTCATTAAGAAGCAGACCTAAGCCTTGCAGAACACCCCCTCCCCCCGGCAACACACACATTCGCTAGTTTACACCTTTTCTACCTACACTCCCTGTCCACAGTCCTGAACTGTAGGCCAGAAGATTCAGATTATTCTGCAGGTAATGCAGAAATGGGTCCCAGTCGCACCTCTTCACTCTTATCTATAGAAAAAAGTCTAAGTTGCAGGATCCAGTAGATCGATGTTTAAGGTTAAGACTGTCCTCGTTGCTAAGGCATTTATCAACTCCAAATAACACACACAGGTGGGGGATATTCCAGCTGTTTATATGCAGCAGCATGGACTGGTTTTAGCTATTTGGGTGTAAAAATGTGGTTTTAAATGAGGTTCTAATGGTATGAAGTTGTATTGTTTTGATCTAGGTTGGATTTCACTGTATTTCTTGCTGTTATTCATCCCCCAGAGAGCTTCAGCTATTGGGCAGTAGAGGAACTGGATGGATGGATGAGGAATATTGCTCAGACAGCCAGGACTGGCTGCAGCTTTCTATGAAGGTTGCCATCCAGGTGTGTTCATGCTTTCATTCTTCCTGCTCAACACCAAGTTCAAACTATATTGCTCTTCGTATGGCAATGGCATTTGGGAATTTCAAGCTGGCAAAGTTCCAAACAGGATTCATTCTGAAATATAGATACACCTGTATTTAAGGGATATACCGTACTTTTGCTCTATAAGACGCACCTAGTCTTTAGAGGAGGAAAACAAGAAAAAAAATATTCTGAATCAAATGGGCACATAATCACAGGCACATTCCCCATCACTTCCCCACGGGCTGCACATCTGACAGACTTACTGCGCGCGCACACTCGCTCTATAAGACGCACAGACATTTCCCCTTACTTTTGAGGGGGAACAAAGTGCGTCGTATAGAGCGAAAAATACGGTACTTTGAAATTTAAGCATTTGTTTTGATACCAAAGAACAATAATCCATTCCCTCCAGTCCAGTGAACATTTTATTTAAAAGGTCAAACCATTTCCACAATCTTCTGTGGTCTCCTGCATGTTTTAACAGCAGAGACAGACAACCAATTTAAAAACCTCAAGCCTTTCCTGAGACCAAATGACATTCATGGCCATGTAAATCCAAGTCTATATAGACTCCCACTTCTTTTTATTTTCCTCTTCCTCTTCCTCTTCCTCCTTCACTTTAGGGAAAGCCTTAATTAAAATGGTCTCTCCATAAAACAATGAAGGCCACAAGAGTAACTTTACACACACACACACACACACACACACACAGCATGAAAGCGAGAGAAGAGGGAGGGGAGAGGGAGGGAGAGAAGGCAGAGGGATGACGAGAACAGTCACTGTGGTTCCTACTTCAGCCTCATGCATTCAGCATTTAAAAAACCCATCTCACACATATTGATTTTTACGTGGAAACCAGCCCTTGGGGCACAGAGCCAGCCCACCCGATGTCTGGAAGTTCTCTTCAATGTTATTTTGTATGAGGCGGTCTTTGAAAGTGATCCGGAAATTGCAAGTGGTCCAGAATAGGGCCACAATGGTTAACCGGCACTGGCTCAGGTGCGCTTGCCAGGTCTGTCCACGTGTGGGACCAGTGTAAAGTTCTGGCATTCAGCCTGAGGCCCTAAAGTACTCAGGGTCAGGTTACCTAGAGAATCATCTCTTCTCTGCCTGGACTCGACAGCATCTTCAGAGGATCTTCCCACAGGACCGCCACGAAGGGAAGGATCTGTCCATTGGCGGTGCTCTGTGGAATGCCTTCTCCAGCCCTGGAACTGACGAGTGAGGCCTTTCCAGTGCATCAAAACACTTTTCAACTTTCCCACTAAATTTAGTTTTAGTGCTTTAAAATCATTCACACTATCGTTGTTTGCTAAGGCTGGTTGTTTTCAGGTGCCTTTTTAACTCATTCGGATTTTTATGTTTGCATTTTATTTTTATACTTCAAGGTTTTAACTTGTTTGTGAACTGCCAAGAGAACTTTTGTGGACTGGCAGCAGAGAAATATTGTAAGTAAACAAGGGCACAGAGCTTACAGGTTCCTCTAAAATGCAGCCGGGCAACTCAGGGACCGCAGACTGCATGTCTGGCGTTTCCACACTGCCTGCCACAGGTGCCCAAGCGGCTACTACCCCTTCACATCACACTGGGGGGAACAGAAAAAGTCCTCCCCATCCGCAGCTTCCCATCTGTCTCACTGATTGGCTTCGGAAGGGGTTGGGGAGAGAAAATTATCTCAGTGCATAATAATGGGCTGTTCCATCCGGCTATAGAGGTACAGAGCAACAGCGATTTAAAAAAACCCCAAACAGACACTCAGAATGTCAGCATTACAACATTGCAAAGGCATTTGGGATACAGGAACTCTGCTGGCAAGAAGGAGGGAACCAAAAAGCTCTGGAACTGGGGGGGGGGGGGGGGGGCACTATTTGTTGGGTGTCTGCCAAACATACCCCTGGGCTAGGGAACAAACTATAAGTTTAACCATGGGTTAAATTAGCATTATATGCAAATATGCGGGACTCTGATCACACTGCAAGGAAGAGGAGAGGAAGGAAATGTAAAAACTTTTAAAATAGAACAATAATCATAAGACACAAGTCATTTCACACTAACAATGTGACCGTATCTGCTAGTTGAAAGTCTGTTCTAGATTAAAAGTAAATTCATGTGTTTCTTTTTCCAGCTGGAAAGTTAATTGTAGCATTGGAAAAGGAATTCGCTTTTAATATTTGAATGGCAGTCTTGTCTGGAAGAGACACGTGGAATGACAGGCTGCTATATATTTTCCCATGAAAGGGACACCGTTCAGCGCTGCACAGCACTCTCTGAAAAGACCCAGCCATCTAGACGTTGACAAGGCTCTGGTCAACTCCCAACACAGCTCTTTCTTTGGAGGAGCATCGCAGAGAAGGCAAACAAAACAACTAACCCTAAACCTTTGAGCTGTTGATCTGCTGACAACTCCCCAGCTCATCCTTCTCAGAGCTACAGAAAAATAATTTTAGACCTTGGACTTAATGGTCTCACATAGGTCCCACTTAGCTTAATGGTCTCACATAGGTCCCACTTAGCTGGCTAGGTGTATTGCTTGAGGCTAACTTTTCTCTTCCATGCTTCCCAAGTGCTCCTAGATCCCTGTTGTGATAGAAAGCATTGTTGTCGCTGGTGGGGGTGTTAGTGCTGTTGACACATGTCATGAAGTCGTCTCAGTAAAAGTCCGGTCCATGACAGCCTTGCCCAGCTCTTGGAAACCCCAAGCCTGTGGCTTCCTTCAGGTCCAATATGAGATCCATCCCATATTTGGTCTTCCCCCTTCTTCTTCTGCCTCCAACTTTCTCTAGCATTATTGTCTTCTCCAGTGAGTCTTGCATTCACGCCCACTTCTCCCTAAAAATAACCGGTGTGCCAACAGCAGAAAAAAAGAAAGACTCAGTCTTGCATTTTAAACCCACTGAAATCTTAGCACCATCCTGACGACAGGAATAAAATAGTTCAATTCTGCTGACCTGATTTACTTGGGAATCAGCATCACTTTTATTGTAGAAATAGATTAAATCTTTTAGGTATAGAAAATAAAAAGAAAGTATAGAAAAGTGTGACCATGCGCATACCTGCCCAGCCACGTGCTTTAAAAATAAACAGACAGACAGACTCCAGAAGCAACCTGTCTCAGCTTTGGTGAGCCCAAGGGGTGATGCTAAGCTGTCTGCCTGTGCTTTGTCCATGCCTGCCTCCTGGGTGGACACCTGGGAGCCTCCTAGATTTATTTATTTAAAACAATTATATCCCGTCCTACACGAGAAAAAAGTCCCAGGACGGCTTACAACATTTTAACAATTAGTAACATCAACAAATAACCCCTGTAAACAGCAAAAACATAATCTCAGCAAAAGTCCAAATCAAAATCGGAAACAAAGGGGAGAACAAAAACAAGAAGCAAGTGTGGATGTTAAAGCCACTTGACATTTCTAATTCTTAAAATGACGGGTAAATAAAAAGGTTTCCACCTGGCGCCGGAAGGAATATAAAGTCGGCGCCAGACGAACCTCTCTGGGGAGCACATTCCAGAGCCTGGGTGCCACTGCAGAGGCGGCCCTCCTCCGGGTAGAGACTGCGGGTCCCAGTTTCAGCCCAGAGGCCGAGGCCTTGCCGCAACGCCGCTGCTGAGGTGCGTGTCCCATGCCCCTCGTTCTCTTCCCCCGACAGAGCCGTGGGTGGTGGGGTGGAAAGCGGCCACCTACACTCGGCCTGCACATAATCAGCACAGCCGATTCCTCCGTGAAACAAGAATGGCATCGGCCCCCGTGGGTCTGTGCACCGGGGCAGGGACTTCAGCAGAGCAAGCTAGAATGAAGCTTAGTTTGGCCCGACATATAAAACTGATCGTTTGGCAAGTGTTTTAGAGAAGGAATTCTGCTTATTGCTTTGTTCCGTCAGCTGCTCCCAAAACATCTGCAAAGCCTACGCCAACTCCATCTCCGTTGAAAAGTAAAAGCCAGACAAAAATCTGTTTTGCACACATATATGCAGGACACATGCAAGCTGCTTCTGACTTTGTCGTTAAAAACCGAAAAGCAAGCCTTTGCATAGCGAGGGATACGCACTATTCCATTGCTTCCTAAGACGAAGTCCTTTCTTCCAAGAAGACGGTGTGTGTTTCCTCATTCTACACTCCCAATTCTAGAATGTATTACTGGCATTCTTTTTTTAAAAGAAAAGAATCTTGACTGTATTTGCATTATCATCATGAATCTCTTTTGGGAAATTAGGCTCAGTGTTGAGCTCCAACACGAGGAAAACAGCTGCGAGGACTTCCAGTCACCATTCAGGCCTGGTGGCTGAGTGCTGAAGGGCCAGAACACCACCGTTTTCTCCAGCAGGGAAAACAAGAGTTTTGGCCCGAATGGCCACAAATCCAGGGAGTGTCAGCAAAGGGAAGAGAGTCTCTCTCTAACATACATGTCTCTGTATGTTAGATTTAGATTGAGAAGTCTGACTTTTTATTTTAGAGAAAATCTGTCAATGCACTACAAGTGAAATCAAAACAGGAAGCTCCTGCAGCTACTTTTAAAGCATGTTAAGTCATCCTGGGCTTTGGCAGGGAAGGTTCTCTCCAACATTAGCCTAAACCATCATC
The DNA here is from genome assembly GCF_004798865.1 of Varanus komodoensis. Lineage (NCBI taxonomy): Eukaryota > Metazoa > Chordata > Lepidosauria > Squamata > Varanidae > Varanus > Varanus komodoensis. The sequence goes on from NW_025335854.1 coordinate 5,389,802, forward strand.
CCCTGGTCTGGTGCTCACAAGATGTCTTGGACTGCAATGCCAACAAATCCCAGCCATACCAGAAGGCAGCAGACTGGGGAAGTTAATCTAACTCAAGACCCCTTCCTTTCAGGAGTAGAACCACTGCTCTCTACATAGAACGACCATTAGATACAACCCAGATCTTCCAATATTCACCCACTGCAGCCCTTACTCTGAAGTTTTATAAACACATGATAGAAAACCGAATGTTAAGGACCAAACTACATATGTTTTTAATTCCATACTTCTGCCCTTGAAGACTAGGTTGTTATTCACAAACTGCATTCATGAGACAGGGGGTGGGTTTCAGAATCAGGACACTTTGCCCCCAAATGTAGTCTGGATCAGGATGTCATGCTTGCCATTGGCAATTCTCCAAAAAGGCCCCTTGCATTTAAATGGGCCAATCTGGGGCAGTTCAAATTGCAGCTGTGAGGCTCAAATCGAGATCAGAAGCCAGACGAAAAGAGCTGAAGTCCATGCACAGCTGCACACACCAAAAACCAGAATCTACCCTCTTCCTTAGGCTAGCAATTTGTGAAAAATAACCCCATGCTCAACCATAGACCCATGTAGTTGAAGTTACATAGAGTTTGGCCCCTGGGGGCATCACTTTCCAAGCAGATGCAGGAGCGGCTGGTTGTTCACTGGAGTGTTTCAGTTTTACTTCCACTTAAACCAGTCAGTCCTAGAAGAGATCACCCCTGACTGCTCTTTAGAAGGCCAGATACTGAAGATGAAACTCAAATACTTTGGCCACCTAATGAGAAGGAAGGACTCCCTGGAGAAGAGCCTAATGCTGGGAACAATAGATGGCAAAAGAAGAAGAGGACGGCAGAGAATGAGGCGGCTAGATGGAGTCACTGAAGCAGTTGGTGTGAGCTTAAGTGGACTCTGGGGGATGGTGGAGGACAGGAAGGCCTGGAGGAATGTTGTCCATGGGGTCACGAAGAGTCAGACATGACTTCGTGACCAACAACAAAATGGTCAACCTGTATATTATAAATAAATGCAAATATTGCAGAAAGCCAAGGAGCCATCAGTGACCTCCTCCAAAAGGGGAGGTTACTCAGTAGCTGCTGCGAACTCAGCTCCCTGTGTCTCTCCCTCTGTGGCTGCAGGCCGTTCTTTCCAAACGCAGGGCCTGTGTCATCCGGATGAGTCATCTCTGCAGACCATCATCTCTCTGTTCTCCCATGGAGACATATCACCGTGACATCATGGGTCATCAGCACCCCTTTGTCAAGCCCAGGTATTGTGTCTGGTCCGGATGGATTGATAGTCTTACTCACAAGAATCTGACAGGGAACCCAAAAGTAAATAAATATAACACTGGAAGTTACTCTTACATCCAAAATGCAATAACCACCAGGAAAAACTGACAATTCCTCGGGCATCTGGGAACATGCAGAAACAGACAAATGAATGCCATCTGTCCTCCAACAGTCACTGCCAAGGTTCACTAGTGCAAAGCCACAGTTTCAACCATCCATCATTTGCATGCAAAGCACAATATGATCGATAGACCAAATAACCAAATAGACCACAATAACAATGACCAATAGAACAACAGACCAAAGCATCAAAGGAGAGATCAAACTGGTCTTCCAAGTTCAGAGCATATTCTTCTTATTCCTTTGCTACAAAGGAATGCTGATCACTGCATGTGTCAACAACATTCGGGTGTGTAGCCCCATTTGCCTTACCTGTGGAGAAACACTGTGTACATCAATGAGTCAGAACATGCCCTCACTGGACAGCAATATGGTGATGCTTTCTGGAATCACTGCAAAGTGAAAATTTGTCCTAGCACCATGCATACATGCAATACCTTTCTCTAGAGGATCCTGCAGAGACAGAACATGGTCTGTATGAAGAAAAGTCACCCTATGATATACATGATTTTGGATTGTATTATCAATGGGTTGGGGCTGCAGGTGGCGCAGTGGTTTAAACCGCTGTGCTGCTGGGCTGGTTGATCGAAAGGTCGCCTGTTCGAATCTGCACAATGGGGCGAGCTCCCGTACTCTGTCCCAGCTCCTGCCAACCTTGCAGTTTGAAAGCATGCAAATGCAAGGAGATAAAAAGGTACCACTTCAGTGGGCAGGTAACGGCATTCCGTGCACTTTGGTGTTTAGTCATGCCGACCACATGAGCATGGAGACTGTCTGCGGACAAATGCTGGCTCCCTCGGCTAGGAAACGGAGATGAGCACCACCCGCTAGAGTCAGGCATGACTGGACGTAACGTCAAGGGGAAACCTTTACCTTTATCAATAGGTTGCAGTACATAGTACTTCAAAGAAAGCAGTCCTAGTGCCAGCTCCAAAGTCCCTGAGCATCCAGTCCTAAAGTCTGATAATATCAGAAGTTTGATTTGCAGTAGCTATGAAATTTCCCTGTATAACTTCTTCCAGTTTGTCTGAAGTCCAGTTTATCATTTAGTGAAGTCCTGGGGAACTTCAGCCTCAAGGCACTCCCACAACAAGGATATAGCTCTCTGCTTGGCCCCTGGCTTTGACAGAAAAGATCAGGGCTGGGCAAAGCCAAATGGGAAAGCTGAGCGTAGGCTTGGGAAGGGCCAGTTCAAGGCAGCTCCCAGCAAGGCCAGCTCCTCTCATGCTTCTTGCCCGGGAGAGGCCTCAATGGAATGCCTTGGTGGACCAAAGTCATCCCACAGGATCAAAACTCCCCATCCCTGATTTAGGGAGCATAAGATGGAAAGGGGGACGCTTTTAGGCTCCTGAAAGATCAGGTGCAGGGAGTCTCCAATACAGAAGGGGCCTCCACTGATCTGTGGCTGGACAACTTCTTCCCATCACGCTGCTTCCCAGCTTAAATCCTGGATTGCAGAAATATCCTAGGGTTGCCAGGCTGATATTGTATCTTCTACATCTAAATCCAGTGTATATCCTTTAGAAGGAACTAGTGATGCCCCAGAAGACCTGGCCAGCCCTAAGAGGCACAGTGGCTCAGATCTATATACATCTTGGCTAGAAATAACTTTTCCAGAAATGTATTTTTAATTCATGCTGGCTCAGGAAAACATGCCACGAAGTTGCTGGCAGGATCAATGCTTAAGCATTATTACACTGTACACACCAGGGAAATTCTCACCACAGTGCAAATTAGGCCTTATTGTGGAATACGTGTGTTACACTTGTTGTGTTTCTCTTTTCTTTTCAGTAATGATGCACAAAATATCCCAGATATGCAGACAGTCTGGCGCAGGCCCAGCAGTAAGACGTCTCCTATGGAAATCTGGCACAGCAAATATTAATTGGGACCATAGATGGACAAGGGAATTTGTATTTTGCTTGCTACATTCTCACCCATAGCATTCACAAGTCATACTTGAACCATAGTTTATGCTGTAATGCAACATGGAAGTCCAGGAATGTGCTTGAACAAGCCTCGGCCTCTGGCTCTCCCCCATCCTCCTTCCACACAACCAGGAGGACAACCGTGGCTCTGTTTGCCTTATTAGTTTAAACAAGTCAAGTTCGTAAGTTATGCTTTGAAGATGGCTTGTTTTAAAACTGACCTGAGTTGATAAACCATGATCCCAAGTTTGCCCACAACAACAAGCCAAGTTTAAGGAGAAAAGAAGGAAAATGCTGACAGAGTTCTCTACATTGTCAGGTTTCTTTCTTTTCAAGGCCACATTTTAAGCCCCTGTGGCTGGGAAGATTAACTCTGGCAGTGTATGACCATTCAACATCTGCAATTGGTTCTGGATCAAAGTGTTTGTGCTTTGTATAGATCCTTTCATAACCTCAAGTTCCATTTTCCGAGCTATCTCTACCTGCTGCTGCTAGTCCGTCACGCAGAGATCATGCCACTGAACAACAAAGCACGATTAGTCAGAGAAAATCCAAAACGATCTATTTAAATAGCAGATTCAGACCCAGTGAAGGTCAAACACATACAGGCAGCGGAATGGATGAGAAGGATAAAATGCCATTGTCAGGCGATGAAACACTGCAGCAGACGGGGGGTATACTTAATCCTTACAATAAGGAAAATAGAAGGAAGGAAGAAGTATCGGAGCTGAACATAAAAGCAAATAATGATAAACAACTGTACTGGATCCAACATTCCCACCACTCCTCTATATGGAGACTTCTATTCCCTGATCTTAAAACGGGGCAGAGGTACCTGGTGTGTGAGTTCATTCTGTGCAAGTTTCCTCTGCTCCTGCTGATGGCGATTTCCCGCAGCCTGTGTTGTTCTGCAGGGCACCAATGGGCTGCCACAGGTAGGAGGAGATGGGAAAGCCCTGTTATCTTCCTCATGCAGCTCTAGATGGAACCAGTATGTGTTTTAAGTCTGTGGAAGTGATCAGTCTCTTTCCTTCACATGCAGTCTCCCAATCATCCTTATGGCAGCTCTGCAAGACAAGCTTAGGAGTTGCGAGAGAGCTGCCTACTTCATGAGCTCACCCTGGTGGAGCTAACATTTGAATCAGGGACTTCCAGGCCAGTACTTTATAGTCACCCTCGATAAACCTGGTATAATATTGGCTCTAGATACTCTACTGTATTTCAGTGACTGCAATGACATGAGCAGAACTAACTGCCACCGCAAACTTAACATACCGTTTAAAAACTGGGAAGCAGAAGACAATTCTGTCTGCTGAGTTCCACAAAGATGGAGACTTGGAGACAGGATCTGCTCCAAAGCTTGAGAGATAAAAGGGGCCAGCTCTGTGGAGGCAACATCTGTGAAACCTTAACCTGGGATCAAACACAGACAGACAGCAGATACACAGAAGCATCCCAAGCTGCCTTTGAAAAAGCATCTATGAATCACACAAGATAGTCTTTATAGTTGATGAGAAACCCAGAGCCAGCCTAGCGAAAGGTATTCCATTTGCAGGAACCAGATTCATCCAAAAGAAGAAGAAAAGAAACAGATGTGTGCCTGCAAAACCCAAGCTGAGCATTTCTTATGCATACATGAGGTTATGCATAATTTTTAAAGAAAATCTGAAATTTTGTTTTGTGGGCTTTCGCCAGCTTTTGTGCGCTCTCCAGATGGCTTCCAGTTATTGTACACAGCTCGCATCAGCAACTTGACCCTGGCACCCACAACGCCACAGCTGACGCAGATAGCCAGGGCTGGAAGTTGCCATCAGAATAGAAGACCTTTCTGAACATCTGTGGGACGCTCGTTATGGCATGAGAAAATGGAACCGCCCTCCCCAAGTCCCAAACGAGGGGGGAATAATTTGCTTTGGCACCATCGGCTTGTGTCCACCGCACAACAACCATCATTCCTTGAAGCAAAAACGGTCTAACTTTGTGCCATGAAACATGCATTGATTTAAAAAACGAACCATGCTGTTGAGCGCTCTGCACCATCCCTACAGGAAGCTGGCCACAACATCTCTCCACGATTTACTGCTCTGCCGTTCGCTTCTTTCAGTCAGGCCTTGCTGGGTGCAGACCATTGTATTGTGTCTATGCATGAGGTGTGACTGGATCCTTCAATCATTCCCTGGGCAGAGACGCACATCTCAGAGCAGCCTGCTCATTACCTCTCCGCTTGACAGGCCCATAGTCAGCCCTCAAGTTTGCAGGGAGCGCCAAAAGAAGCCGGTGGGGAGGCAGTTCATCTGCTCTGCAGGCTTTTGGAAGGCAAAAAACAAACTGCATTTTAATTAGGAGGGGCAGTGAAAACTGACGAGAGGCCAGTCCCTGCTGGCCTGCCTCGGCTTCAGGCTTGGTGACTGAGAGACCGGACTTCATGGGCAGAACAGAGCACTGCAGAAACAGGAACGGAGCTCCTCTCGCAGGGCACAGTTTTTACGTACTTTCAAACCTTTGGGGTGGAGAGTGTAGCTCCAACCATAAGTCCTGTTAAACCAGGAGAGTTTTACACTCCTCATTCTGGTCTGCTTTCCCACAGGACTGCACGGGGCAGGCAGATGCACCCTCCAGAACCACAGAACCGCCTCTGCAGGCAGCTGGCGGTGGGGCTGCTGCTCCTGCTGCGCTGGTAGCAGTGCAGAGACGCCAAAGAAGGGTTACAGGAATGTATAGGAGGAGTCAATTGTGGAAAAGGAGAATAAACCAGAAATGAAGAGGGGGGAAATGAGGAAACGAAGTTAGCTAGAAAATAAGAAAATGTAGTAATGAAACAGTAGAGGGAAAGTGAACTGGAATTTAAGGACGTACAAGGAAAAGGGAAACTGCAATGAAGATTCATAAGGAAAACACATTAAAGTCGTAAGTTTGTTTCTTGTTTCAGTAAATATTGCTGACAGTGCCACCCACAAAGTAAAGAGGATCCATCAAAGTGAGCTGCCCATGCTTGCAGTCCTTAAAATCACAGGTTTGTTCCTAGCAAAAACTGCCAGACTGTGTAAGTCATCAGAAATTGCTATACATGGTTCAGAAGAAGGACCTAAAAAACTTAATATTGAAAAGTGTAGTTATTTAATACTGAAATAGCTGTGAGGGCCCTTGTAGCCATAAGGCAAAAAAAAAATAAGGAAAAAAATGATTGGGATGAAATGGTACTTCACATATACCTTTGGTCCCGGGTCTGACAATTTTGATAACAAAATAAGACTTGCCTTCAACCTACAATTTGCAAATATGGTTAGGAGATAATTTACCAACTGTAGTTTGAAGTAAGCTGCCATTATATCAGCACCAATAGATGTAATGTGGTCCAAACCATGGCCAGTTCAGAAAAATAAAAGAAGGGAAAGAATTCGCACAAGACAGGAGAAGGAGCACAAGCTTCAGCCACCTTTGGTGCCCACACCCCAGTGAGCTTACATTTTTTCCTGTTCTCATCTAATATATGTTTTTATCATATTTGTAGTGCTTATTACATTTGGTAATACTGTCTCCAAGAAAAGCTGAACTGTGTTGATTTTTATCTAGAAAAAACAATGTTAAACTGGACAGTGAAAAGGAACATATTTAAAGCTGATTGATGGAAGCTGATACAAAGAATCTGTACAACTCCGGAAAGCAGTTAAAGACATCACTGTTTCCCTTTTCCCTAGCTTGCTGCAAAGAGTACACCCAAATGCTGAGTCACCCAGCTCAAAGCCCACTTCGGCTTGGCGGCCTGGATGGGGGCCCAACTCAATACGGGCCTCCAGAATATACAAGCTGCAAACTTCTAATCAAGATTTTGGTGGTTTGACATTCAGACTGCACAGGCAATCAAATGCAATGCTGTGGGAGAAGGAAACATTACAATATGTTGAGACAAGTGTAATTTGCTTGGTAGCTCTGTGTTTTTTAAAGAAAAACTGCTAGAATATAAAGAACAAATTTTAAAAGCACTCATCTCTGAATTGTAGATCTCCTGTGCCATCACTCTATGTGTCCCACTGAAGTTCAAGTAAGACAGGATATTTAAAATCGAAATTTAAAATTGGAAGATGGCATCTCTAAGATGTACACCAAGAACTTCACACCCTGCTACCGCACAATAGTGCAGTATGAGCGCTTTTCTGGGAAGGGACACAAAGAGGAGCACAGGAAAGTATTTTCTGTCCACAGGGAATGTCCTTCTCAGACTCCCAGTACCAAACCTAGCACTTCCCAGAGCAACTAAGGGCAACAGAAATGATGGTGAAGCTGAGGGCTAAGAACTAAGCCAGCTACCTTCTTCCTTAAGGCTGGGAGAATAGTGATGCTCCCATTAAACAATCAATGCTCAGGGTAGTACAGCCATAAATTTGCACTCAAATGGGTTAGAGCATATTCCCTTTAGGGGCAAAGCTTGCTGCTGCTCAGGAAAGCATACCAGCCCTCAAATGCCTGTACTTGTCTCTCCCCGCATCTTCCTTTTAGCTGTGAAGGATCCAACTGCTCTGAAATACATTCTGTGCGTCACCGTTTGCATCTTCCTTCTGCAGCTTCGCAGATTGGTCTGTGCATGTAAGGAACACGAGCTATGCCTCTTTTAAACAACAAAAGAACATCAATCTTTTCTTTTTGCCAGGTACAGCCTTGAGTACATGCAATAACAGCATGTGCACTAATAGCATTTACAGAAAATGGAATCGGACTACTCACGGAGCGATTTGAAGGAAAGATCTCCTCCTCAGTTTGATCTGAATTCATTCATAGTCAGGACGGCAGCAAGCAGGATCAACCAGCTTCAAATACCTGCAGAAATCAGACTCACAACTGCAGTGCCTTAATGAAAAGGAAGGTGTGGGATTGGTGGAGACTCCTCTCTGGGGGGCATCATTTGATCAGGTACAGTCCTGCACTGTTTGGGGATTTATCCAGGTTAACAGCATTTGCATTTGGACTCAGCCAAATTCAGCCAAAAAGAGACTAGATCAATCCATAAATCCAGGTTTCAAAATCTTCCACAAAGAAACCTTAATTTGCGTGCAGGGCTCTTCCTGTTAGGGTGGAATTGCTATATTTCTGATCCTTTCCAGTGTCCAAATAAATATTTATTTAAAAGCATTTCGATCCCTCTATTCTTTATTTCTTTATGTCTTTTTACTCAAACTGGCCAGAATTGGCCAATACAAATATCTAGAGCAATACATAAAGCACCAAGGTTAAATTAAACATTATAAAATCAGCGAACAACACAAAAACGAAAAGGGCATTTTGTAAAAGCCTGCTGGAAAGGACAGCCTCAGCAGCTCACCAAAAAGTGAGCAGCAACGGAACCAGGTAACTTCTTGCAGAAGATAATTATAATCCGTGATATTGACACTATACCTCTGCATTTTATCTTCACAACAGGCAGGTTGGGTGAGAGTCTGCGACTGGCCCAGCGTTACCCGTGCAGTCTTCGTGACCGGGTGGGGATGGGAACCCAGCTTTCCGAAGGCCCATTCCAATGCTCCCACTGCTCTTGCCACACAGACCCCCAGGATCACTCTGTAAAGTACCGAGAGTTGCAGCCAAGGTAAGCCTTGCACATGGCATCGATACGATCCCAGGTACAGTGACGACACTACATCAATGAAATAGTTTTATTATATTTGTTGCTACTAGTATTATAAATATACAAAATCTATTCAAGAATTTCTGATAGTCCTACCAAGGGCAGATCATTTTTTTCTTTACAGATTTATTGATTTTGGCACCAGGCCAAAACCTTTTTATTTTTTTCCCATTATTTTAAATGTTAGTATTGTTTTTAAGCTTGATTTTATATATTATTCTTGATGCTGTGTCTTATTCATTTTATCGCCACCCTGAGACACTGCGAAGGGCGGGATACAAAAGCTTTAAATAAATCGATAAAGGGTACCACTCTAGTTCATGGACAAATTGTAAAAACAGAAACCTAACCAAAAGTGATTGGCAGCCTAGATATGGAAATCAGAAAAAGATTAAACTGTTCTCTGGGTTGGCTGAAAGACTGGGTGCAAGTTCCCATTGTTCATAGAAACAGTTCAGAGAGGGAAGAGAGATAGAGGAAGTTGTCCCAAGAATCCTCTGATTTAGCTATTTCACTAACAGGCATACGAACACACATGCAAGCATCTACGTATCTCACGTACACAATTCTAGGAACAAGAAGGCATTAAAATTAGCCATTAATAAAACTACTATAATTGGCACACAGAAAAAAGCTGTTCTATTGACTTGGCATCATTGACTTCACAATGTGCCGAGCTTCACAACTCTCTCCAACTTTTTTCTATGTCAAGTATCAGTCTTCTTCCAACTATTTTTAGAGCTTCCCTCTTTAAGTACATATAATGGCACACTCAGCCAAAATTATCTTGGAAACTAATGGCATTATCTGAAATAAAGCTCTGATAAAAATGAAAATATCAGCTAAACTAAGAAAGAGGGTCATTGTTCTTCACATTCTCTCCCTGGCAATTAGCCTGCCCTTTAATACTATGATAATATGATGATTATTCTCTCTCTCTCTCTCTCTCTCTCTCTCTCTCTCTCTCTCTCTCTCATACACACACACACACACACACACACACCCCAGGTTCTACACAGTTGGCATGGCTATATATTGGAAGCATCCATTGTGACTTATATGTGTCCGTCAGGACAAGGGCATTCAAGTCAATCATGCACAGCTTCATAGGTTAGATGCCTGGAGTGCCTGGAAACTTTCACAGGGACAAAATGTTGGGTGCCAGGCTCCAGCTCCCATTGTCTTCCAGCAACCAAGTTCCTTTATTATGCAAACTGTGAACCAGCTTCTTTGCTTCCTTGTTTCAGGCTACTGAGGGCTTCCCCATGCGACCGAAAGAATTTCAGGCGAGCTTTAAATAACACAGGCCATCATTAGCTTGAGCTAGTTTTCTAGGTTAGAGCACCATGAAAGGGAGTTGCTAGGAGACTGCTTGTGTCTCCTGCAGCCTGTCCTTCCCAGACTCAGTGGGCTACAAGATCCATAATCAAGGCAGGTCCGTCCACGCGGTCGGCTCCCTGCCTGCAAGTCTCTCTGAGAGCCATGTGGCCCGTTTCTGCCCCTCCCTTGTCATCTGACTTCCAATTCCTGGGTCTCCTATCCCATCCCCTCCTCTTCTTTGTTAGAAGCCTACATTCACACAGATTCAGAAGGTCCACCTTGGTTGTCCTCTGAAAGATTCGGTGACAACTGGATTCCCTTCATTTTGTCCTTGTTAATCTCTCCAATTGGCGGCTCCTGCTCTCTTGGCACTTTCCAACTGCTGCTCCCCCTCTGACTCAGAATCGGGTCCCACATTTTCTTGGGGCAAGTCTCAGAGGTGCTGGGCACATACCCTACATAAAACGAAGGAGTAAGGCTTTTGACACTCATGTAAGGAATGGCTGTCTGTGTTAGAACGAAGTGCTGTCGCGTCTGGGACAGAGGTGGCAGGTGACTATGGCTGCAACACCAGCACCAGGGCCAGAGGAAGGAGCACGCAATGCTCAGATGCTAGTGAAACACGGCCAAAGGCGAAGGCAGAGTCAAGAGCAAGGGAGGGTCAGATACCTGGCAGGGCCCGGCAGGTCCAAAGGCAAAGGCAGAGCCAGGAGCAAGGGAGGTCAGATTCCTAACAAAGTATAACAGGGCAGGAGCCAAAAGCAAGGATCAGGAACCTGGCAAGAAAGGGTTGGACCAGAGTCAGGAGAAGAGAGCAGTCAAGGCCAAACTGGAGGCATGATCAGAAATGTAAAGCAGGTATCGCAAAGGCCATGGTGCTGGGGCAAAGCCGAGCAGCTGAGAGGGCCCTTTCAGAGCCTCCGGCTGAGATGCATGGCTGTACAGGTTCTAATCCTGGCAGGTACGTACAGGTCTGATCTTGCTCCTGCAGGCATTTTGGTACAATATTCTGCTTCCCCCAGGTTCAACCTGTTGACTCCAAGGAACCTGCAATATTTATTCCTTATTGATAAAAAAGAGCCTGAAGGCAGCAGCTCTCTCCTGCTATTGCTATTAGTGTTCAGTGGCAAACTCTCTCTGAAGATGAAGATCCCATGTAGTCATCATGCTTAATTGCCACTGATACCCCAAGTGCCACAATTTGAATAAAACAAATGAAATGCTAGTTCAGCAGGACTCCAGTGCCCACAGAGACAGGTTCCAGGCCCCCACAGCAGATGCCTGAAGCCACGGATAACAGCTAACACTATATGTACTATACACAGTATATATACATTCCTTTTCCCCACAATTTCATGAACATAAAATTCGTTCCTCCCCTACATCCTAGCAACCTCAGCTTTTTTTTTCTTTTTCTGTTAAATCAAGAATTTTCACTCAAAGGAAGCGCTTTACAACATCTCTCTGGCACTTTACAGCACTTCATGACTTTTCTTTCAGGCCAAGGTCAACTGTGGTTAAACAAAAAAGTAGCAACTGGGCCAGTGGAGGCAGGTGTCCTGCTATACTCAAATGGACTATGACAGACGTAAAAGACCAGGAATGTCCGCAGGCCTAGGAAGCCTCCTGGAGTCCACATGGCAGCAGTGGGCACAGCTCCCCGCTTGCTCACGTAACACTCACAAAGACACGCACACGCCATCCGTCCATCCTTCCACCCACCATACCTCAGCACGCACAGTTTCTGGCTTTACCTCCTCAGCCAATCCAATCCACTGGGGGATGGATTATTCTCCATCCGAGCTGAGTGAGACTCCCTTTCTCAGCTCAGTGCCTATCTGAGATCAGCAGGTGATCAGAAGAAAGAACTTTTGCCTGCGGAGCAGCGCCTGGGAGAGAAGCTGATGGGTTAGATGGGAAATGCCTACAGCCTGTATCTGCCTTCAGGCCAGAGGCCTTTTTATTCCCTTAAAAGTCATGGAGGAAACAATCCTATGTCCCCAAGGTATTGTCTGTGAGGCCCTAAGACAGCTCAGATTCCCACCTCGGAGGTCACAGACAGCTCTTCAGCCTCAGACCAGGGAAATGGAACTCCAGCCCGCCCCCTCTTCTTCCCCCTTACAGCCGGTGCAGAAACAACAGTGCCAGCTCTTCTCCAAACCTGGGAAAGCAAATTCAAAGAGGGGTTAAAAGAAATGGAGGGAAGAGGGAGATTGCAATGGCCAGGATAGGGGGCATCCCGAAGCCATGCTAGCCTTCTTCCTTCCTCTTCTGAGATTCACCAGATATTCAAAAATAGCCAACCAGCAAACCTGAAGAATGGGCAGAGCTGAGTCAGGCATTGCCTTTGCTGTTTCCTCCTACTCTGTACCGGAAAAACATGAGCTTCCACATTGATTCCCATAGAACTGCACCCTTAATCACATGGCCATCTCCCTACCTGGTAGCAGAGAACTCTATGAACTGTGTTGTGTCTTGGATTTTATATCGCTTGTTGGAGTTCTTTTCTGGCTGCCTTAAATGGTACCGTGGAAAGCTGATCTGGCTGTCGTCAACATACCGATGATAACCAACTCCAATTCCCTAAATGATCTCTCCTGGAACTTTCGCATAAATGTTAAACAGCACATGCTACTGGTTTATCGTAATTTGAAATGTTGGTGATAAGCATTTATTTATATCATTACCTTTTGAATTACTGTGTTTTTGGTAAAGTGTTTCATAGTTCATTTTCCCATTCTTGTTGTTAATGTTATTATGTTGATGAGGATGCAGATAGCACATAGACTAAGAGGTTATTCACCTGTTTTATGTTTTCCTGTTATTGTGAGATGCTCCAAGTTCAACTTTGTTGCTGGAAAAACAGCATACAAAGATTTAAAAAACAGAAAACTCAAAACTATGGATGGTCTCCCAACACCAGCAACAATATAAAGAACACGACTGCAAACTCTTCCACACATACTAAGAGCAAAGAGCTTTGTGCCGGACAATTTATGATCCCTTATTGTTCCAAGAACAAATGTATTACATTTGACCTTAAAGTAGGACACTGTCAAATCATGCAACAATTTACCAGTCATTCCAACAATAACATATTGCATTGTTCTACAAACTGTACTGTACATAATAGGTATGAAGGAGCCCGGTAAAAACCTTGTAGCTTCATTTCAGATGAATTATAAAACGACTGAGTACAAGACTTCCTGGTACTGTAAGTTAAATTATAGAAAACCCCAAAACATCTTGCCTTAAGTAATAGTGACTACTCATGTACACTGTCAGTTGGCAATACAGAGAAAAAGAAAGGCTGCAAATTGTGTGCAGGATGGAAATGGGCCAGCAGTTCTTCAGCTGTGGTCCAGGGACCACCATGATGAGAACAACAAAAGAAAATGCTGACATGCTGGAAGATTCTTTACATTTTCCGCCACAGGCTACAATGGTTATGTCCCTCCCTCTGCCAGTGAATTACAATTCTTCTGCACAGGTCAAAAGACACTAATACAAAACATTTCCAGTGGGGTAGCCTTGTTGGTTACAACAAAAACCAGAAAGACTGTGGCCCACAAAAGCTTATGCCATAATAACTTTGTTAGTTTACAGCAGAGACGGCGAACCCTTTTCTCCATTGAGCACTGGATTCCTTCACAAGGAATCTGCTTTGGGCCACTGTGGGTGGGCCTGGAGCTCGCAGGATGCAAGGCCGGAGGCAGAAGTGAAAAAGTCACCCATTTCCTCTACTGTCCCTCCTTTTTCCTCTCTCTTAACCATTGCAGTGGGTCCTTCTATGGAGTGGTTGAGAGCACACGAGCAGGACTCAGGTGCTGTGGGCTCTAGTCCCCACTCAGCCATGGAGCCAACTGGGGAACAGCCACAGACAGTCATAGGCTACTCGTCTTTGGTGGTAAAACGGACAGACGTTTCCCTGATGTTCAGTAGCTGCACCTTTTAACATGCTAACTACTCTCATATCTCTGTTGCCAAGACTGACAAAAAGAAGTTTGAATCAGCATCTTTACATAAAAACCAAGGGACGATTTCACTGATGATGATGAGAGATGTGATAGGATTCTACTTCCCTTCTCCCTGCTCTACCAGAGCTGCCAGTCAGAGGTGACTAAATGATCGGGGGCTGTAAGGCATGGCAGCAGCAAGTCTGTAGCCTGTTTCAAGCAGTTGTCTGCATGGGGAAAGTAAGCCAACCAACAAGACCATCCCTTTTTCATATAAAGCGGCCAGGGCACAAGGAGCACGTAAGTGAACTGGGGAGCTGTCTGAGAGTGCCAATAGCAGTGCTACTTCACATGAGAGAGTTTCTGCTCTGCCGGACTATTGGTCTCAGGCAAATACTTGCCTTTAGTTCTCAGCACCTGACAGTCGGAGGAAAGAACGTGTGTAAAATCCAAAAGGCACAAGAGAAAACTCAAACCGAGAAGAATGGAGGCCACCGCAAGTTGGAAGCCAAACCCAAATTCTTCACATGAAACTAGGCAAGACAAGCAGACAAAGAAACATATCATACGTTCCTTTGTTTGGTTGCATATGGTTAAATAGTCATATTAGACAGAAACATGATGCCTTGGATTATTTGAAAAGCATGTGACACTCCTGGACTTTGAACCGTTAATTACCAGATGAAACCATGAATAAATCCTCTGAAGCACAGAACACTACAATATTTCAATACTTAAGATTTAAGAATGCAAAGAGGCCTTTCCTGTGTGGATACTATTAGTAGCAGAAATAATGCCAGATTTTCCCTCATCTGTGCTGTATGTGTGGTTATGGACTACTAACACAGGCCGTGAGCTCTGCTTTCTCACTTTAAGTCTCCAGAATTATACTTATCCTGAACTTTCACCTTGTTCTGCATAAAGACTTAATCTAATTACATTCTTTCACTGTTAAAGAGATCTTCCTAAATCACATTATTCCACTACAACCAATCTGTTATGCACTGCACTGTGATGAAGGCAGAAGAACCAATTTTTATGCTATTTGTTTATGCATGAGTATTTATAAAGTATTCACAGATTTTAAGTCGGCATGTTCAAATCAGAGATGCCATCCAATGCCCATCTTAGCTTCCTCATCAGAATTTCCCACCAACCTTGAAATCACCTGGTCCTCAGCAATAGCCTGGGCCACTGGCTCTGGCATTTCAGCTGTGAATTCGAACCTTTCCTCCTCCATCACCACCTTGAATCAGAATCCAAGGCAGCAGCCTTTAAGGGCTGAATTATAGGAGAAGTACAGTGGTACCTCAGCTCACAAACACCTCAGTTCACGGCCATATTGGGTCACGAACAAAAATATCATTAAAATTTTGACTTGGGTCACAAACGCTGCATTGGGTGGTGACCATGATTGCGGCGGTCTCCCCCGCCTCCCCGAGTGGGGAGATGACCGCAATCGCAGTAGCACTCATGCAGGGAAGACAGGCATGATTGCGGTTGTGCTTGGGTGGGGGTGGGGAGATGGCCGCGATCGTGCTGGGGGGAGATGGCCGAGATTGCACCCATCTTTCCTGCTCGAGCATGCCCATGATCTCGCCTGTCTTTCCCACAATCTCGGCCATCTCCCCCCACCAGCACGATCGCACCTGTCTCCCCCCCCCCCACAACGCATCCACGGTCATGCTGACAGGGGGGAGATGGCCACGATCTTTGTTGTTCTTTGTCATGTTCTTTCAAATTTTTCTTATTTAAAAAAAAAAAAAACTTACAGAATGGATGAACTTTATTTACATTGAACCTTATGGGGAAATTTGACTTGGCTCACAACCAATTTGGGTCACGACCAGAGTCCTGGAACGGATTAAGTTTGTGAGCCAAGGTACCCCTGTATTCCTATTCCTTGAACTGATTGCCCCTCTGACAGATTCTGTGGATGTTCTGAGCCCATGGAGACCAGGAGAAGAGATAACCTTTTGTCCTGGTGGACCCTTTCTTTACATGGGTTCCCCAGGAAATAGTTTCTGATTGGCTATCCACCAGTCAAATGAACCTTCTGTTATATCTAGGCTGTTCAATTGCTGACCAAGGACCCCTCCCTTCAGCCCAACTCTAGGGAAAAGAAAAATGGATTGATCTTCCCAAAGTCAGAAACAGAAAGTTTACCGAAACCGTTTTTAAAAAATCATGAAACACAAGCTTTTGCAATGTGTTTTGTAACACTGCAGTCTTTCGCATGGGAGTTCAGTTTAAAACAATGGAGTTAATAATAAAAAAGAGTTTATTTGGGGCATGGGGAGGAGTGAGAAATAAGCAGGGCACAAGAAAGGTGATAATCATGCACATGTGCAGAATTCCAAGTTAAATTTGAAAGTTAACCTAATTTATCTAGTCACATTACCTACCTGGGTTGAGCTTTGGATCCCAAAGCCTATGCTTAGTCCATTGCAGGGGATGCTCTGAGAGAAACAACCTGACTTCCAGTTAGGTAGCATATAGGAAAACTCTAGAAGGACTGAGGGGAAACTTTCTATGGGGATTTCTGCTCAGTAAAAGCCAGCCCCCTTTACAGAGACTGCTGGTTGGTCTCAGTCAATAACATACTTTTCTGATGTCAGTGGTTCCAGCCGGTACATCAGAAAATTACATGCATTTATTTTATTATTTTATTTTATTTTATTAAAACATTTTTATGCCGCCCCATTCGCTGAAGCCTCAGGGCGGCTCACAATAATTATAATATAAATTAAAAATATAAATATTAAATTAAAATACCACAATACAGTATAAAATAATTCTAAACTGGCTGGAACCAGTCAACTTGCTCAAGAAAGGTATTAAAATATTGTTTGCATTTTGGAGGGCAAAGAAGTGAGACAGAGCGAGGTAAAACTCGCACAACAGGATACCAAGTGGCTTAGTGTTCTAGGGGGCACTATGGGTGTCTATTAGAAGAAAGGCTTTGTTGCATGCGTACTTCCAACAAACCTGGAAGGCAGAATGAATGTCCTAATTCGACTATTCAAAATACTAACCCTTTCTATGAGATTTTACTCACTGGACACTCTGTGTATTAACCTTTTGAGCAGAAGTTGATGGAAAGGAATTCTTATCACAGATTATGGATGGTAATCTTTCAAGAAAAAGAGTTTGTCTATAACTACTGATCCTTCAATGAAATGAATTGCTACAGGGTATGACGACTTCATTGCAGCATGCAGAACAGAAAGATCCAACCCGGCCTCACCGAAATCACACAGACTGAAAGTGCACTTCAGAATACGTGCCAGATTTTTTTTTTTTACAATTGTAGTGGTACTTCAGCAAACGCATTATGGACTTTTGGATTTGAAAGTCATCACATAAGACCATTACTAATGCTTGTATAGTGTGCTGTGAATGAAAAACAGTATATAAAATCCTTGGATTATTGATGTTGATGTCTACTTGACCAAGATTATGGTCCTGCACAGAATCCTATAAGTTCATCAAACAGTTCAGTATTTAGTTGAGCTCCCTTTGTACAACTGAAACAAATGTTTGCTTGCAAAAACTGTTTCAAATAGAAAGCTGAAGTCCTCAAAATCCACTGAATGATCAATTGTGTTTCCTTGTGCTGAACACTTCACTTGCCAGCTTTCTTCCTTTGAATCATCCAGTTCCCTGCTCTGGGAATAGCATATGTGGCAAGCAAAAAAGCAAATTCTTCTGTTTGTATTCGTCGATTCATTTGGATTCTGCTCCCCTGCAGGCTTCATTCTTGAAAACTGGCAGGGGATTTGATTGGATGAAAATGCTGCATTCTGAGGGGCTGCAGCACAGGGCCCTCCTGCTGCCTTGCAAGGACGGAGCTGGCAGAGAAGCAAAGGGCTGGCACTGCAGCAGGCAGAGACAAAACTCCAGCCACATGTCCTTGATCTGAATGAAACTGAACAGCTCAGATGAGTTTGTTTTTAGCTCGCTATTCAGCAATTAATGTATCGCAGCCTCTCTAAGAGAAGGCAGTGGAAAATCTGTCCTATCAGGAAAAAAAGCCAAGTGACCATTTTAACAACATCAGACATAAGACCTTTTAAGATGCGAGTGAAGCGCTCCCATCATGACGTATAAAGCAAATCATTGTGTTGCTGCCGCCCTGTGGACGTTTTGGTTGCTGTTATACTAAAGCTTAATGTCCAACCATTTCAGCTCTGAAGGAACTATATGGCAGCCCCTTAGCTTCAAGCTACATTCAAAGCGCTGGTGCATGCGGACCTCTAAAGTTCTGCTTGTTTTGAAATCCAAATATCCGCAGGAGTGCCTCTTTCATTAACATCATCAGCAGGAGCCCTTCTTTGTACTGCCATCTATACATAAAGTACATCTACAAAAGAGAAAGTGCTTTCCATCGTAGACTATGGAATACCTGTCACGCAGACCATGTGCCTGGCACCAAGGTTGTTAAATCCTGCTTTGTTTGTCCAGCTAGTTTACCTTTTGATTTTTCATATGCATTTTTAGTTGGTAAAAGTAGTTTGTGTACCTCCCCATTTGTTGATGTTTTGGTTTTATGCCGACTATCTGCCCTGAAATCCTCTTTTAAACGGGGGTTTATAATTTCAATTAAGTAAGTAAGTTCTGGCTTCACTTACAGAATTATTGTTAGAATTCCAGCTGCTAATGTCAAGAATCTGTAGCACAGTCATACACAAGTTTACTCATAACCCGTTCCCATTTTCAGTGGGGCTTATTTATTTTTCGAGTTATATCCTGCCTTTTTCCTACAAAGGGCTCAAGGCAGCTTACATGATCTCTCCTCCTCCATCTTATCCCCACAACAACAACCCTGTGAGGTAGGTTGGGCTGAGAGTCTGTGACTGGCCCAGAGTCACCCAGTTGGCTCCATGGCTGAGCGGGGACCAGAACCCAGGTCGTCTGAGTCCCAGTCCCGTGCTCTTAACCATGACACCACACTGGCTCTTGAAGGTAACTAGATGTAAGGCTATACCCTAAATACTATATCAAGGTTCGCCGTCACCCACCACTTTGCTACCTTTGTTTTCATTTAAAATATCAATAAACATCTGTGTTAATTTTGTGAAAATGTTCTTCCCTGTGTGTTTGCCTACATTCATCCCTCTTTCCTTGCCATGGCTGTCTTCTGAGCTGTCATAAGTTAGACCATAAGCTGTTAAAGCAGGGACGTTCAGCCCGCTTTCTCTGCTGCGTAAAAGAACCATACCATACAGTTTTGTAATGGCAGAAAGTGGCACAAGAGCTAATCTGACTTGCCTTTCAAAATGAGAGCAAGCTGCCTGTTTACATCTGGGTTTCCTAGCACTGCAGCAATCCTAACAACCAAGCTCCTCTGCTGAGCCACTAAAATTACTTTACCTCAGCAGTACGTACATATCCAGTCCACAAGCAAACTTACTAGAAAAGAGTGAAGTGGGAAGAAAAAATAACTGATAAAAGAAAAGGGCTTGGAAGGGGGATTTGTCTACTATGACATTTACAACAGAATACAGCAAACAACTCAAGCAAGGCTGTGGCGTAGGCTAGCGCTTACTGCTGCTTTTCTGGTCTGGAGACATACTGACAGTAAGTATAACTCTGTTACTCCATCTTAAGAATATAACAGACTATGTTTATTTTCTGCAATGCTAAGAATATGTTATCTCATTTCTGGGAAGTCAGCCATTCTTCTATTGCATATTTTTTTGACATTTTGTGGCTAGATCTGTAGGAGTATAAGAGTTTCAATGCCAAACCTGATCCTAGCTGGGAAATGGGAAAGGGGGCAACCAGGAGACTCTATTAGGTGGAAATCCTATATACATATAGGTGGGAGTAAGTCCCATTGAGCTCAGTGAGGCTTACTTCTCAGTAGAGTTTTATAGTAATATTTTCCAACTGAGTGTCCCAGAGACATGCTGGGAGTTGTAGTCCAACACATCTAGGGGACATCAGTTTGGGGAAAGTTATCATATAGAATTTCACTGTTAATTGCTGTCCAGAAATTTCAAGGACATCCCACTTTGCCTGATATTGATCATGAAAATACGTATCTTTCTGAGTGAATTTTATTTGCCTCTCAGTTTCTCAACCCAGAAAGAGAGTGCCCTAACTATCAAATATTTGGGAAACACCTACTTATTACTTAACCAAAAGCTGGTACAATACAAGAATTCTGGGATCTGAAGTTCAATTCTTCCAAAACGAAGCAGAGATCACTCTCATTTTCCCAACCGAGAGAGCAAGTTTTTCTAATAAGAACAGAACAATAAAGTGCACCAGGAAGCATGCAGGGTGCCTTTGCTTCATGAAGGCGGTCTAGTGGTCTGAAGACTACTGGAAATGACACAAAAGCTGGTCTCCTGGATCGCATGTGGCTCCACAGCTATTTTACCACCATTGTTCTGGGATGGCGTCACAGGCCCATGGGTACTTTGGCCATTTCCCAGCTCATATGGCAACTGGGAAAACAATAAATACATTCTCACTGAATCCAGCTTACAAAATGGTGCCAACTACCCCACTGGTCTAGAGGTGGATGCCCCGTGAAAGCACAGTGTGCATGTGATGGAATTCATAAAAACATCATCTTCGCAGAACAGCACCACAGTGCGGCTACCACCTCCCATGTCCTGCTTTAGTGTACTACATGCCCAGTGATGGCTCAGATACACACTAGTGCAAGCAAGATCCACTCAGCTGCCATTTTAACCAGCCTCCAATTCTGGCAGCTGGTGCAAAGATTAAATTCTACTCAGGCCAGTAGAATTCTTATTGGGTGGACTGACACTGTTACATTAGGGTGTGTGTGTGTGTGTGTGTGTGTATTTATATATATATATTACATTATATTACATGAGGGGTGGCTCAGCTAACCTTAATCCCTAACTCATTCCAACCAAGGAAGCATGGGAATTTTGAAGAGGCTACGGTTCCTGGGCAAAAATTAATAATAATAATCCTTAGTATGGAAAGAAGCACAGTTCTTAAAGTTTCTGTGTAGAAGAACGCATGAGGACATCAAATCCAGTTTCAAACTGTTTTAATTTTGTATTGTTCAGTTTCAGCACTTCCCAGCAAGCCAGAAACTAACCAACTAGGAATTTCTGTTTCAGGATTGCCCAAGTGACAAGGGCAAGATTTTCCTATGCTATGGAGCTAGAAACTGAAACATTTTGCCAAGAATACCGCACAAATAAAGGTACAGTTGTTCAGCCATATTACTGGCTAGCAACGAACCAAAGATGTATTGACTGTCCTTATCACATACGGACAGGTGAAGAAGCAAGAGTCCCTCATGTAGAGTTTCATAAAGCTTTTGGATTTCCCTATGGGCCAGTGCACCACCAAAATAAACATCTTCTCTTTTATGAACTGAGGCACATATCAGGTAAACTAATTCAAAAGGGCCGTGCCACGAACTGCACAGAGTACAACATTCATCCGGAGTCAATGTTATTTGAACCGGGAGGTTATCTAGACTCAGTCATATGTAAATGTGAGAAAGCTGCATATATCAATCTTTATTCAAATTATTCCCCTTGCAATGAGGCAGAGCATGGCTGCATCAGCAAAATCTACAGCTTCTTGTTGAAGTATCGAGACATCACCCTCTGCATTTATTTCTCACAGCTGTATCACACAGATGAGAATTTCCCAGTGTCCATCTGGAACTGTGAAGCTTTGCACAGCCTCGCCAGCATGTGGCCCCAGGTAGCACTGAGCCCGCTGTGTGGTGGGCTTTGGCACTCGCTCCTGCACAATTTCGTGGCTACTACGCCATGGGCAAGTCCCTACCATCCAATTCTGCCTGCAAGAGCACTGGCTGACAGGCAAAATGCACAACAAATTAACAGCATAAGAAGAATGTCGCTTCCTTCTATGAAGACACCGCATCAGCCATTCTATGGAAACTCAGATGTTGCACAAAATCTGCAAAAGTCCTCCTTCGCATCACATTCTCAGTATCCAGCACATATGATGAATGCCAGGTTGCCCCCACTGAGAAAACCCCCTCCCCATTTGATACCACCCATTAATGTTATCCCCTCTTTTGGACAACAACTGTTACGCCCCAAACCCAGAAATATTGTCAGGCACTTAAAAATGCCAGATGAGTCATTAAGGAAAGCTCAACATTTGAAAATAATTCCAGAGGGAAGATCTGCTCACGTGGAAAGAATTATTGAGCAATTTCCAGAAAACTAAGTCTGCGGAGCATGAAGGCCACAGAAAGAAAACGGATTAAATCAGCTGGTCTAAAAATCGAACACATGGTTGCACAGTTCACTTGGCAGGAATGGCTACCTAGGAAATACACAATGAGCTGGAGAACTGGAGCTAATTTGCATGGAATACTCAAATTATGTACATTGTTTTTATATGTACTGTGGATAATGTGGCAGCACAGGGAACAGCAGCAGCCAGCAGCAGAAGGAAAAGTCCAGATCAGTCTTCGTCACTGTTGCTGCAGCCTTCAGTAAAAGAAGGGCAGCCCTCCTTTTTCAGTTAGGAGCATTAGGGCCTGGAGGGTGCAGGAGGGGTGTATTGCTTTATGATTCTTTCCTTTATAAAAGTGTTGTACAGATTTACTGTCACTGCACTATGTAGCCTTGATTCTTTTAACTCATCTTTGAGTATGTCAACAGAAAGCCAGGTTGTAAATTTAATAAAATGAATGAAGCCGTAGTGAAGTTGGCTGACAATGCACCTGCTGATATTCAGTCACCTCTAGAGAAATCATTTAGGTGTAATCCTAGTCAAGTACAGATGCAGGGTCAACAACTTGCGCTTCTTGAGCCAGCTAGGCTACCTGGGTGACACTAGCAATTGTAGGGATTTTTTCTGTCTGGGCATGCATGGGGTTGCACTGTTAAATTGAGTTCATTGGGAGCAGAATTAGGATTATTTTTGGCTTCCCTCACTTGAACGTAAACCTAAATTTCTTTTTGTTTTCACTCATTTTTTAGGATTTGAGCAGTTCAACATATATATATCCCTGAAGATGTGAAACAAACTTTCAAAAGCAGTCAATATACATGTGTCAGAGGTGTAATCTGCACATTAATAACTTCTTAACCAATGCACTGGACTCTAGTCCTCCTAAATTTATGCCATAATAAATCTGCTAGGCTCAAGACTGTCAGGGCACAATCCTATGCCTGTTTAGACAGGGGGGGAAATTGTACAACTCTAAGCATTCAGATGGAAATTGTAGAATATTTTTTCAGTCTAAACACGTATAGGTTACAGCTTGAGGGAGCAGTTGTCTGGCTTCTATGCAGCATCAGAGAGACTACAGGATAGGTCAGGTAGCTGAAGCTGGAGAACGCTCCAGATTCATAAGAGAGAATTAGAGATCTGACATCCCCCCACCTTGTGTGAAAACTGCTATAGTGCCTGAGTTCAGGAACTCTTGGAGAAAAGTAAAATGGAGTGGCTTTGGGGTGGGGGCAGGGTCAAAGATTTGAAGGGGTCAGGATATGAGTTAACCTGGGGCTCTGCCAGCCATCTTCTCTACCATTAAAAACTCCTGTAATAGACTTGACCAAAAAAACACATTGGGGGGGGGGGGAACCAATAAAAATAAAAAAATTAAAAATGCATGGCAGGACAAAGAGGCAGAAATTACCTCCAATGTTCTACCAGCCCTACAGTTTGATTACAAGCCGGCAAGTTCAGGGGCTTATAATAATCAAAAGCCACAGGACTGCACCATTAAACATTTAAAGTCTGCAAAACTCTTTATTTTTATTTGATGAAATTATTACAGTGTGTTGGTTTATGCTTATGCACCCATCCCAGACTTTGAGATGGGGTGAAATAAAACCTAAACAAGAAAAAGCACACAAAAAAAAGATACCTACCTGGCCACATCCCCAGCTTGAAAAATTGTGAACAGTTCATTGGGTCTCTTAAAATGATCACTTATCTTTGTAGTCCCATTTTTTAAAAGGTAGGTTGTAGCCAAATGGCTTCTCCAAGAATGACACAGAGGTGGGATGCTCTAAAGATTTTCCCTCCCTCCTGACACATCTTAAAATTCTAGCACCTGTTTGGTTGGTAGGAGATTCAAGACAAAGGAAGCCCTCTTAACACAGAATACTGTTTCACTATGGAATTCTCTTCCACAGGATCCAGGACTGACCATATGTGTAGGTGGCTTTAAAAGAATGGACAAATTCATGGCACTATTCCCAGTATCAGAGGCAGTATGAACTTCCCAGGAAACCATACATGGTATTTTTTCTCGAGCTAGGTGAAAATCTTATTTTCCCGTGGAATACTCCTGTCACACTATTTTAAATCTTGTACTGTATTACACGTATTTATATTGCTTCCACATTTTAATGTTTTTTTTTTTTTTTGCTTTTACATTATACAGCTGTTTTAACCATTTAACAGTAATTTTGTTTTAAATTGTTGTGAACTGCCAGAGAACTTCGGCTATGAAGGTAATACATGCACACCAGCTGCTGAGAGCTATGGGCCGGAGGGTGCTGTTTACATGCACATTGCTTGTCGGTTTCCAGGGACTGCTGGCCAGCCACTGCGTGAAAACACAGCTGGATGAGGTAGCATTTCGCTGGATCCGGCGGAGCTCCTCTTAGGATCCTGGTACCAGAGCCAGGCCAGCGTGGAAAGAGGCCTCCGCCGAGCTCCTCCTCAAAGGCGAGTGCAGCCAACCCAAGGTAGCCCGTGATTGGACGAGGGGCTGCGACGGCCCGCCTTGCAGCTGTCAATCACCGCCAAAAGGCAGGCCAAACAAGGCCGGGCCTAATTGAATTTGAAGGCCGTAAGGCAGCCTTCCCTCCTGCAGAGCCGATCCCGAAACCCGAGAGGCTGGGGTTGGTGCGGCGGCTGGCCCAGAGCCCTGGGAGATCCCGTTTAGACGCCCCACTCGGCCATGAAGCGAACTCGGTGATTCCGGGCCTCTGAACCCGGCCTACCTCTCAAGGTTGTTGTTTGGGGTATAAAATTAAGTCATGTAAGCCGCCTCGGTTTCTTCACAAGAGGAAAAAAATGGAGGATATAAAAGCTATCTAATAACAATCGTGCGCGAATAACCAGACAGAGATCGCGAACTTTAACTAGGGCCTGCTTAGATTACCTTTCAACCCAAAGCTTAGTAGTTTTGCGCTTGCGCAAAAACTAGGCACCGCCTCTTGGCAGCGGGACGCCTTTTTAAAATGGCCGCTCTGCGCATGGGCACCAGACACCGCATAGCTCGGGTGCGGTTGGTGCGCATGCGCATGCACGGCAGGTTTGCCTGAGAAAGGTACAAAATCAGCACCAACAACACGGGAGGTTAGGGAAGGGTGATTGTAGTTTGATGCATAGTTCTCGTAGTCCGCGTTCCTCTCCCCTATTCTTGTTACCTGCCTACAGCCTATGGGAATGGGGCGGTATAAATATATATACACTCACACACATATATACTAACAAAAGAAATAATAATTTTCTCGGCGCGCCTAGAACATAGCACCAAGGGACAGCAGGAGGGGCGCGCGTGCGCAGAAGCAGGCGAGCGCCGCGCATGCGCGGTGCCGGCTCCGGCGGCCGCCTCGCCGCGGCTTCCTTCCTCCTGACGTGAGGCGCCGCCGCCTTGAAGGGAGGGTGTCGGCTGCCGCGCCTGCCTTGCCCCAGCGTCCGAGGCGAGGCGATGGCGAAGCACACGGTCTCCTCCGCGCGGTTCCGCCGGGTGGATGTGGACGAGTATGACGAGAACAAGTTCGTGGACGAGGAGGACGGGGGCGACGGGCAGGCCGGCCCCGACGAGGGCGAGGTGGACTCGTGCATCAGGCAATATCCTTCCGTGACCGTCCGCGGGGAGCGAGGGGGGGGCCGGCCGCGGGTCAGCCTCGGCCCGCTCCCTCCCGCCCCGCCGGGCCCCCCGCGGCCGCCGCCGCCCCCTCGGGGCCTGCTTCGCGCCGGCGCCCCGGCCGGACTGCCGCGCCCTGCGGTGGCGCTTGCCTCCGAGCTGGCCTGTGCTCCTCTCCTGCGTGAGATGAAGGGCGGCCCTCATGTCTTCGGGGCCTCGCCGGCCTAACCTCGCAAGTAGGCCCCGAAGCAGAGCCCTATGCCCCCCCCCCCGTGGGCCTCCACAAGCCCTTCTCTCTGCAACCGCCGCCCCTCCCGTAACATGAGCGAGAGGTCAAAGTGGCCAGCCTTGCAAGGCGGTTAGAATGCTGAATGAAGCACTCTGAGTGCCCGAAAGGGTTTTGCTATAACATTTGTCATTTGCATGCTCAGGGTTGCAGCCTGGCTTTAGACATGTTTACTTTGAGGAAGGCCATACTGGTTGCAAGACGTTAGTGCAGATGTACTGTAAGATCTGGCTGTAAAAGCATGCTGGGTATTTCTGTGAGTAATAAAGAGGAGACTTGAGGTGCTTGCTTGTAAAATTTTATAGCTCTTTATTTGGCATGTTCTATAATTATTAAGGATGCTTTTGTATGCGTCATCCAAAGCATGTGGAGATGGTTTGCAGATGAGAATTGAGATTGGAAGGCAAAGTGCAGGACTGGGATTAAACTAAATATTTCAGGGCTGTCACCCACAACTGCAGTTCATAAGGTCCCAGTATGCTTCAGCCTGATAGAAGAACTAAACCCTAAGCCACACAAGTCTTTGAAACTGTACATGAATATGAGAAGGTAGCGTTTGTTCCCACAAACTGTAAAAGTGATTGACAGATTTTAGATTTAAGGAATTGTCTTTGTTACTAGTCTTTTAGGAGAACCCTAAGGTCCACCAACCACCACCAGGCATGAAATAGCAACTGAAGAGAGTATGCTGAAGAAATATGCTCAGAATTGAGGACAAGGGGCTTGTGAGCATATGATGACTTAGGGTAAAACTTCACTCCTAGTCTTTTCCAGTGTCTAAGCTTTCTTTGTTTCAGCAGTCTGTTTAGGGTAGGAGAGCCTTTTTGGTTCTTGTTAGTCTTCATCAGTTGGGAATCACAAATGCTTGCTGATTTGCAGCAAATCAGACGGGTGTGGTGATTGGAGTGTTGGACTGGTCACCCAGGAGAACTTGGTTCTGGTCCCCATTCATTGTGAAACTCACTGATTTACCTTCTGCACCTGGCTGCTCTGTAATGTTCATGGTGCCCTATGGACGTAATTATTCCTTACCATACTTCTTTGATAGGAGAAAGATTTGTTGACATTAGGTGGAGCTGGCTTATCCAAGGACAAGCTAACAAGGCACTAACAGACTTGGCTGGGCAGAGATGTTAGCCTGCCACCACTTTTAATGCACTTTTAATGGCTCTGCTCCCCACTTTACTCCATATTAATTTCCTTCTCTCTTCACAGTAGATAGGCCAAAAGGTAGATTTGGTACTGTCTAGTCTGACATCCTGTGATGATTAAGCCTAATTTTATTAATTCATTAATCATCTTAGTGACATTGTGTAGCTAGTTGATCAAATTTTACTTGGAAACTTTCCTATGTAGAAGGGTTTCAGAACTGGGGGCATTGTTGGGAACTATGTCTTCAGTCAATCTTAAAATTACTTCATGTTCCCAGGACTGAAATGTTAAGTCTGCGTAGTTAAGGTTGAGATTCTGGATGCAGCTTCCTCACTGAACATCCTTTTCCTTAATTGTGGATTGGATTCAGAATTAGACATTCTTAGAGTAGACCCACTGACATCATATGATTTATAATCATATCAGTGCTTTTCATGAGTAACACTCATTAATTTCATGAAAAATACTTAAGCATCACTGTCAGGATCCAGTTCCTCCAGAACAGCTTATGTCATGTTGATACGTTAATACAACATTCATAACTAATACTGTACTACCAGCACATTCAATCAATTTCAAATGTTTGGTTTTGACAGCTGTAAACTAGATTGATGTTCATTTAAGGCTATAGAGGACATATTTTTATTTCCATGAAATAACTCATCTTTTAATCTTCCTCAGTATCTGAACTGGAAAAAAGTTAAAATTGCCTAATATAGTCTAAGCAAAATGTCCAGATCTGAAGTCATAGGTTGGTAACTTTGCCTATCAGAGGTTATGCATGGGTTATCGCCCACTCTGCTTGCAGAGTTAAAGCATGTGTTTGACCTTGTCAGATCAAATAAAAGGAAAGGAGGAGTCATAGAGCAATATAACTTCCTCCTGTCAGACAGAAGGAGTAGAGGAAGTACATGAGTTTTCTGGGGGCCTTCCTTTTATGGAAGCATAAAACATCCATTTTATCTCGTGAGCGATGGTCCAACTAGTATTCAGTTCCACATTGAAATCCTAAGCATTTATTTGAGAGTAAAGTTCCTTTAACATAGTGCTGCCTATTCTGAATGAATTCCAGTAAGCTTGGATATTAGCAAGCTTGGGGATTTCAGATGAATTTTCCCACAAGGAATCTTTGTGGTACATTTAAATAAGCTTCAGAAAGTAATGAAGACATATGAAGGGAACAGGGAATCCTTTTCTGAAACTAAAGTAGAGCTAATTAACATTGGTCTCCACCATAAGTACGCTACCTGAATTTCCTGCATATTGTCTGTGAGCTGTTGCTTTTCTTGGTTATTAACCATATCACTAAAACTGCTTATCTGGGTAAGTGCTAAAGTGCCCTGACTAAAAGTAATAATAATAGGTACTTGTCACATCAGTGCTTTTAACACTGGAGAGGTGGGGGACACTGCTTCATCATCAATGGATAGTGGGAAAGAGTGAGATACGAGTGGAACTTCTGGTTTAACTTGCACTTCAGTCACAGAATTGCCTTAAGCTAGCTGTTCACCAGTTTCACTTGACATGACAACCCATTGTGGTTCACCCCGTTGTCATGTCATGGAGATCCGGACTGATACCTGCAAGGTGGCTTGTCATTCTCAAACACATTGTATCTTTTTGTGGGGGTGGTTGTGCTCACCATGGGTTTTCATGTCTTCTCAGCCTACATGACTGACCCCATCATGGTTACGGTGAATCATCGGTTGAGCTATGTAGCAAGAGTAGCAACCCTCCCCCGTTGCCAAGCTTGCCTAGGCACCCAGCGGTACCTAAGTGGCGCTTGGGGACCATGGCTGGATATGCCCTACCATGATTATGAGGTTTTTCTGTCCCTCTTTTAGCAGCCACTGACAGCCCCTTCCTTTTTTTTTTTAAATAAGTTTTATTTGAAATTATAATCCTGAAAAAAAAAGACAAAACAAAAACTACAAACAATATCCATCATCAAAAACATTGAGCCTGCTGGGTCAGCTCCCACACCCTTCTTTTTCCATTTATGATAACTTTAAAAACATACTTAAATCTATGCGAAGTCCCATTTCTCTAGCCAATAATAAAAAAAATCCCAAGTTTGATAAAAGTCAGTATCTTCTTTCTCCTTCAATGATAAAGTCAATCTATCCATTTCTGCACAGTCCAGGATCTTTTTTTGAGTCAGTTCATCTGGGAGCCCCTTCCAAATGCCTGAGCAGCACCTTGGAAAGGCTGTCAGTAGTTGTCCCACAATTAAAAAAATGCACCTACAGTGTGTGCGGTGGTTTCCAGGGTTTTTTAAAGCCACAGCTGCAGTGATGTGGAGTTCCACAAATGCATCCCTTGGTTGGGTCAATGCTCTGGGGAGTGCCTGCTGTAAGAGTATGGCAGGCATCAATCTTGGGCATTTCCCAAGGAGGTAAACATGCCATTAGAATAGTCTAGTTAGGAAAAAAAGATCTTGCTCCACTGAGGCAACCCACTTCCCCCTTCTTGCAAGTAAGGATGACTTGCACCTTTGGCTTCCTTTGACAGCTAACCTTTTGACAGATGTCAGGAGAAACTAAAGGGTCCCTCCTTGGGTCAGTGCCTACTTCCAAAATGTCACACTTATTACCCTGTCCACCTTGATAGTTGCACGAGCGTGGTTAATCTTTTTTTAATCACAGGCCTTGTAGGAGTAATTAAAAAAAAAGTTTGGCCCCCTCTGACAGCCCCTCCAATGTGCTGCTCAGGTATTTTGAAGGGTATGCCAGCAGCTGTCAAATAGTGACTGTGAAGGCCAGCTATCAGACCGGTTTTCACAATTTCAAGGAGAAAAAAGTGTAAAGCCAGTGTGGTGTAGTGGTTAAGAGTGTGGGACTGGGACTCAGGTGATCTGGGTTCTAGTCCCCGCTCGGCCATGGAGCCAACTGGGTGACCTTGGGCCAGTCACAGACTCTCAGCCCAGCCTACCTCACAGGGTTGTTGTGGGGATAAGATGGAGGAGGAGAATGATGTAAGCTGCCTTGAGCCCTTTGTAGGAAAAAGGCAGGATATAAATCGAATAAATAAATAAAGAGCCGAAAAGTCATTATGAGCTGGAAACAGCTTACAGCCATGGCAGGGAGGGGAAAACAAGTTAGTACTGAGGTGTCCCCTGCAGTACTTGCAGGAGGACAGGAGTCGAGGATCAGCAGACCAGCGTGAACCTGACCAGGTGCACCATGAGTTGTCCACCAGCCCTCCATGGTTTGTGGTCATGACATCTTCACATTCCCAGAAGCAGACTGCCCGGCCTGCCTCCCTTCAGAGCGTGAAATAACACTGACACACCTTACGAGTGTTACCGTAAGGTTTACTGCTGATGTGTCGGAAGCATTTTGAACACCTACATTTCATTTAAAACATTTCTGTACCTCCAGCCACACAAAGCAGACTCAGAAAGTGTAAGTAGCCATGATATACATATATAGTAAAACTAAAACACGCTGAAAACCTAATCTTTAGAAAATGAACAAAATCAAAAGGACAGTCATCACAGAACATCAGACGTCAGATAAATAAATAGCACCTGCACCTTATCCCGCATCTTTCATTTCTAGGGTGAGGGGAGTGCGTGCCAGCACTGAAAAGACTTCCTGGATGTTGCCAGAGGGATGGGCCTCAGTATACGGCGCAGGCAGGATGGCATGTGAGGATGACTGCAGTGGCAGGACGGGTCTCCACCGGAGAAAACAATTTCTCACGTATTCCAGTTCCAAGTTGTTGGAGCCTTATAAATTAATACCAAAGCCTTAAATGGCCTGCCAGCAAGTTAGCAGCCTCTGCCATTCCTTCAGTGCCTGGCAAGATTGTGTTTTTCTTAACTGCTCTTTACAGGGAACATGATGGCTGCGTTACAGGCAGCTCTGAAAAATCCTCCAATCAACACCAAGAGTCAGTCTGTAAAGGTGAGGTGGTTGGCACAACATGTGCTGTGGAATAGTAATTGCAATTTACTGCTTTTCAGAATGTTGTAACTACATCCCAAAACACCGTTGAATTATTGCTGAGCAGCAATGAACAAGCATTTCCAGTAACTAGTAGACTTAACAAGAGTGCTTATTCTCACTGTGATTTCATTGGCTTCTTAAGTATGGTTCACACTTAAGATTAACCACAGGTTTGAGCATATGCTCAGGTATGAGCATAAACTGTAGCTAATTGCAAACGGAAGCGGAAGCTCCATATCTCTTGTGACTGGGTTTGGGGAAAGGGGAAAGGGAAGCACATCATAATTTAGCATTTTGTCCAAACTATTCTAACGTGAACTTGTCTGGCCCAGTTGTTCTGGGCTCTCACTTTTCATCTCACTGAGATGAAGGCTTGGTGAATAAAAAAGCAGAGAACTGGGTGAGGAATGGCTGTAAGCGTTATTTGATTTTACCTATTTGGAAAATCAGAGCTGCAGACTAACCAATTTTGGGATATTTTAACTCAGATGTATTCACACAGTCATGTATTCTAAATTAAAGCTAATTTATTTCTGTCACAAGGCTTGTTGAACTTCCATGGTATAATAGTTGAACTCAGTGGCATGCTTGTGCAGAAGTAAATCCAGCTGAGTTTAATGGGAGTTAATGTCCTAGTTAATGCTTCTAGAATTGTGCTCTTAACTCTTTGGAGACAGATATTGCTCAGTCATGATTCCTTGCCTATATGTGCTATTTTTAATCTCTGTAGGATCGTGCAGAAAGTATTGTCCTGAAGGTTCTCATCTCTTTCAAAGCCAATGATATTGAAAAGGCAGTACAGTCTTTGGATAAGAATGGAGTCGATCTATTAATGAAATACATCTACAAGGGCTTTGAGAGCCCTTCTGACAACAGCAGTGCTGTCTTGCTGCAGTGGCATGAAAAGGTACGTTAGCAAGGCTAACCCTTTCTGTCTGTCTGACTGTTGCTCCTCCTGACCTGCTTTATGGCATTATTTTATGTTCTGTGGAGGTGTTCAGCTTGCTCATGTGATAACTGTAAACGAGGGAGAGAAGTAGGTAGGCACCCGAGCTGTGCTCACTCCCCAACCATCCTGAGTTGAGGAGGAAGGTCTCCATGGGGTTTCTGCACCTGTTTGCTTGATTGACAGGAGAAGTATCTTCACAGGGCTTCTGAGTGCATCTAGAAGCCTCTGCTCTCACCCGGCTCCTGGAAACCATCAGTGCCCGGTGTATTTACTCATGGCTGATTCACACTTGCATATTCTCCTGGCAGTAGTTGCATGTACAAGTGATGCCTTGCATATATGAATGGAACCCTCACAGAATTTAATGTAAGTGGGCAGAGCTTTCAGACCACCTGGTATTTCATCTCAGAAAGAGAGAGAGGGATGATTTGCATATTCAGTTACCACTCATCAGCTGTTAAGTAATCAAGTGAAAAGAAGTGAAGTACAAGCAAATTTGTGAAGTCAGGAATGTACCTCCTAGAAAGCATCTGTTTTCAAAACTCAAATACCTTACAGCTCTTTGTGCATTCTTACACATCTCATGGAAACACTTAACCCATGAAATCAGTTTGTCTTTCTGCAGACTGCAATAGTAGCTGCAGCTGATGTAATAGTCCCTAGAGAGTGACAATGTCGTGGGAGCTCCAGCAAAGCAAAACAGAAAATAATTCATTTCATTTATTTAGCATAATTGCATGTCATAGAAATATTACCTGCCTTCATCACAACTTAGGGTAATTTACACAATGAACTAACATAATATACATTAAGGCAAGCAATTTAGCTGGGGAATAAACAAGAACAGGGATTTGTGTCTTAATGCAGGCTAGTGTTGTGGAGAGGCATCCCCACCCATACCCCCTAAGGGTAGATACTCTGTCTGTAGTTCAGAGTGTATCCTGATCTCATTAACTTCTTTGTAATAGCTGCATGAAAAATGCCAATGTTTGTTGATGATAATTGTCTTTGATTACTTTAAATTGGTTTGACTAGTGATTTCTCTATCGTATTGTTTCTGTTTGCAGGCTCTTGCAGCAGGAGGTGTAGGTTCCATTGTCCGTGTCTTAACGGCCAGAAAAACAGTTTAAGTCCAGCAAAAGTGCCCTTCTACCATGGATGTGGGAAATGCTGGTACAAAGACCAAAATAACCAAACGCCATCACTGCCCTGTGGGGAGCATCTCTCTGTGGACCGGTTTGCATGTAACGCTAAGGTGCCATGGTGAATAGGCCAGCGGGACTTTGCAGGATGCACTGACCGCCATTTTGAATAGGCAAGCCTCCGTGGACATGCACCATGGCTTGTGTTGCACAGACCTGGTCAGCACGGGTTATTCAAGGGTTAAACAACCCTGGCATAATCCTAGAACAACCCCCACTGCCCAGGTTCAGATGACACAAACTGCGGCTTGAATATTCAAAAACTGCCTGGGGCGTGCCATAGCCCACCATGGCTTAAACAAGTTGTCATGTGAACCGGATTTCTTTCTCAGCTTGCCTTCTTGCTTTTTCATATCTGTGGCATAACATGCATATCAGGCATTTTTGTTAGATGTTGGATAATGATTAAAAGTGCAATTTTATTTCTAAAAAGAACATTTGGTACTTGCAGAGCATTTCAGTGACACGTACAAGTTTTTGCACAGGGTGATTTGCATTTTCAGGAAATTATAACAAGATGCACCCTCCTCTCTTTTCTTGGCTAGCCTTTCTGAGCAGATGGTGGGGACTGAGGTCAATGTTTTCAATTCTTGAGTGGTCAGGCAGCATTCCTTGTTAAATGTGTTGAGACCAGGGCAGCTTATGAGTAACAGAAACTGGATCTTGTATTTTCTTGTCAAATTGTAAACCTTACAGCTGTCAGCAAGGGTATCTAGAGTCAGTTTGCTTATTGCTGTGTCAGTGTTCTTTAAGTATCTCAACTTTTCTCTGCCATCTATAAAATAACACCTCTATGAAGGGAACATGTCACTGCATCTGTGATGAGCGATCAGATGAACAAGGGGATGCTTGGGGAACTAGGTATGGCAGTTGTCTTTCGATAACCAAATAAGTGCACACTGCTTTAAAGGAGCTGCCCATCCTACCCGACGTGGGACCACTGTCAAAAACAGCATCACTTGGTCAAGTTGTTGCCTCCGCCTAACTAGCAGGATCTCTTGCCCCGTGTCTTGGTGCCATGCGTATCTGTGCCTCCATCACTGCCCAGATCCCTGCTGCCGGCACAGAAACATGGTATGGTGGCGTGGCACAGAGCTATCGATTCCATGCATTAGGTAAGCTGTATGGAGGGAATGTAACATGGGGTGCCGATTTTGGTGTTAGCCTGTATCACATCTACTCGATGGTTCCGCCAGAAGATGCAGAGATTTCTTGATCAGTGTTAATGTTCTGGGACCTAGAAGATCTTGATCTGTGATCCTAATACGGAAACATTCCATGTGATACTCAAGGAGAAAGTATTGACAGCCTTCCCCAAAACGTGTTTATAAAATCAAAATGAGACTTCCTAGAATCTAGAAGATCTTCTGCATTCCAGATCTGGAAACAGCTTGAATGCGGATGAGTTAGGAGCAAAGCTGATCAGTGTGTTCCGTTTATACTTAAGGACAGTTTTGTATTGCAAAACTGGGACAGAATTATGAAATTCTTGCTCATTTTTTATACCTGCTTTTTTTGTAAAACAAATCAAATTAAATGGTCACTGTTAAATATTTACTTCTTTCCAAAGTGTCATTTTCTTACTTGCTATTCGTGCATGCATGGGAGATGGTTTAAATCAGCGAATCATGCCGTTGATACACTTCTACACAGTACAGAAAGAAGCACCCTTTTCATGAGCTTTCCATTACATTATTATGTGATTAGGGAATTAAGGAGAACAATTTCAGCTTGCATGGAGTATTTTTTCCAGTGCTTTATGTTGCCCACTGTTTTTCTAGAAATTATGCTTACCACAGAATAGCAGATGTAATCTCTACTTTCCTATTTTTATATTATTTATTTAAATTTTTATATACCACCCCATTCCCATAGGCATTGGGTAGTTAACAAAATATTAAAGCCAACAATTATTTAAATTTATTTAAAATATTTCTACCATGTCCTATACGAAAATCATCCCAGGATGGCTTACAAAACTGTCATTACAAAAACAATGATTAAAATGTGACTAAAACCATGCATATTAAATAAAACTAATCTAGGAAGGCCTTTCTTTGGCCTGCGATTGCAAAAGTCTCAAGAACCATTTCATGACAGAGTATCATGGAGCATGAACATGGATGATCTCACACAGAAGCAGATCACCATCCTTGGCTGAGGCAAAATACCAGGTCAGCTCCAGGGTAGGAAAAGTAAGCCTAGATACAAATGCAGCTATTCTATCTCCACACACTGGATAAATGTACATTTCCCTGTTCTGTGCAAGGGTCCCTCTCAGATGCTTTATGGGAAACAGCCATCACGGGTAAAACCAAAACCAGGAGACTGACAGGAAGGAGGGAATTCCTCCTGTCGCCACCACCCCATGAGCTTGTCAAGTCCAATACGTGCACACGAAAAGGACACTGATGAATGCAATTCACCTGTTTCTAACCCAGGATGGAATGAGGGAGAGGCCTGGATACCCTCTCACTGGTAGACAAAACTCACAGGGGCGAGAGCTCATTCTATGGAGGTCAAATGACAGGACAGCTTCTCAGTTAAGGAATTTGTCCTGGATGGTCATACAGTAGATAGAACATTCCCCTGCACAGAATGAAAATACGTCATCTGCACAGAAATAAGACTAGCCTTGGGCATCCAGGACACTGACTTCCAACATGAAATTGTAGGGTTGCTCCCTTTTGATTTCAAGAAACCAGGAATGGAGCAAGGACAGGCAGCATCCACACAACCAGGGACAGGGCTCAGAGAGAGTGTGGGGGGCAGGCTACAGCGGTGCCAGGGCAAAACCTGATGGCTTATGGGTAGAGCCCTATCACATACAACAGAATCTGGGCTGTGCCTGAAAAAACTATGGAATGAATACATTTTTCAGACCTTGATACGGATTACCTGACAATGCAGCATGTTCACCGGAGACCTCACCCCCAGAACATGAAGCCATGCTCTGTTGTGACAAGACTATGCGGGTGACCTGTGGCTATCAGTGACAAAGGGAAGTGTTTGCTCCAAATGCTGGACTGCATTTTCCCTTCCATTCTTGGCATTATGCACATAATACATGTTCCAGGAAAAATGAATGCCACGGATGGATTCTGTCATTCTGGTTTTCTTGGCGCATATATAGCAGTAGAAACTGAACAAAAATTCAGCCTAAACCCATGGCTATCACTGGCCATTTCATTTGAAATGCTTGGCATTTCATAGGTGATCATCTTCATTTTCAGGAAGTAGAATGTATAATCAAGGAATTCACCACTACAAAGTGGCTACCAGCTTAAATGGGTTTAAATTTATGAAGGACAAGGACATAGTGACATTCACCAGAATAGCCAAATGGAATCTGCACAAGGCTGTCTGTATTAGCAATGCAATTCTTCTGTTGCGTTTAAAAGCAGACATATTTGGGATCTATTTTTCTCCGATTTTTGTTCTGACATGCAAGAAAAATATAATGCTATGCTAGAAATATTCTAGCACAACAGAATGGCAAATAAGGGCAGTAATGGCAAGTCCTTCCTTGTCAAAACACAACACCAGAAACTCTTCATTGCTGCCTTTGAAAACTAGTGAAGAAGGAACGTGAAAATGAAACAAGACCCCCTAAATTCCAAGATGGAGATTGATACATACTCATGGAGATTATTTTCTACTCATATGTGGAAGATGAGTAGAAAATAACCTTTGCTTTTATTGTAAACAACAGCAAAAGAGCTCTGTTTGCGAGACTTCGTGTTCTTCCTGCTGCTACCAAGTTGCCTCTGCAAAACCAGTGTTGGTTTTTTTTGGAGGCATCAGCCTGTGACTCAGTTCATTAGATGGCTTACAGGACTGACTCCCTGCTTGTAAAAAGAGAATGAAAGAAAAAGCCAAGCGTTGAGATTTATTTTGTAGACGAATGGATTTTTATTTTAAGAAAAGTGAGTCATTACATCTCGAGAACATTTTAAAAGATTCTAAAGTCTGTTCTTTCACTCTTGAAATGAGACTGCAGTATCACCCAGGTTTCAAGGAGGCAACCCCCAGGAAAAAGCTATGAAGCTGCTTATTGAAACAATGCTGCTTTTACAATGGAAAGGTCTAGTCTTCTCCCAATTCTGTCACGAAGAAATGTGAAGTCACATTGCCACTGGCAGGTAAGCCCAACATAGTGGGGAGAAACAGAATATTTTGCCAAGGATCCTGTTAGATCTGTTGGTTGCTGTTGTTTAGTTGCAAAGTCATGCCCGACCCATCTTGAACCCATGGACAACGCTCCTCCAGGCCTTCCTGTCCACCATCCCCTGGAGTCCACTTAAGCTCATGCTGACTGTCTCAGTGACTCCATCCAGCCACTTCATCCTCTGCCGCCCCCTTCTTCTTTTGCCATCTATTGTTCCCAGCATCAGGCTCTTCTCCAGGGAGTCCTTCCTTCTCATTAGGTGGCCAAAGGATTTGAGTTTCATCTTCAGGATCTGGCCTTCTAAAGAGCAGTCAGGGTTGATCTCCTCTAGGACTGACCGGTTTGATCGCCTTGCAGTCCAAGGGACTCGCAGGAGTCTCCTCCAGCACCACGATTGAAAGGCCTCAATCCTTTGGCGCTCAGTCTTCCTTATGGTCCAGCTTTCACAGCCATACATTGCAACTGGGAAAACCATAGCCTTGACTATACGCACTTTTGTTGGCAGGGTGATGTCTCTGCTTTTTAGTATGCTGTCTAGATTTGCCATAGCTTTCCTCCCAAGCAGCAAGCATCTTTTAATTTCTTGGCTGCAGTCCCCGTCTGCAGTGATAGATCTGTTGGTAGGTTTGCTCAAATTAGCAACCATACCTAGCATCTCCTACTAACTTACTCCAGGCATGGACAACACCAGAGCATTTTGCCTAGAGAAATTAGCATTCAGATCCTTCATCCTGCTCCCAGCAAAGGAAGAGAGATAGTGGATGGATGAATCCATGAGTGGTTGAATCCTGACCATGGGATTCTGATTTCACACCCCCAGACAGATTTCTTTCTTTCCAACAGCATTGTGATTTTAGACAGATATGTGCCAGATAGAGGGTGTTAGTCACAGAAAGCGTCTTTTGAATGTAGAAGGAACCCACAAGGGAGGAAAAGCAGAAGGAAGAGCTCTTGTGTCATGGGAAAGAATTGCCCTAGATTAAGCAAAATGTTCAAACATTTAATTTAGTAACTGCGTTTAAGCTGTGGGCCAGTTCAAAGCTCACTTCAGCCCTGAACTCACTATTCTGTTAGGCTCAGTTCTTCAATTTGCAATGGGAGTTATGAACATCGGCTACCTTAGAGGGTTAGCCTACTGAGATAGTATAAGCATAAACTAATATAGTGAAGTTGCTAGTAGTTAGAGCATTAGACTAAGACTGGGGCTTCCAGTCTTACCCAGACTCTAAAGTCCACTCAGATGTAAAGCGCAATGGGTGATCTTGGGCCAGTCACAGACTCTTCACCAACCCTACCCTAGCAGTGTTCTTGGAAGGTTCGGACACAGAAGAAGAGAGAACTTTGTACAGTACACTAAACATCTCGGATGAAGAGGCCATACAAGTATAAAATAAGTATATATGAATTATGAAGTGCTTTGAATAAAGATCTCTATCATACGATCATCTTCATCTTCACTGTCATCTAAGCTTTCAAGTCATTCAACCCCAGCACAGCAACACCTGGGCCTGTTTTATTTTATACATTTGCATGTCACCCCATTGTGCTTCAGCACCTCTGGGTGGCTCACAATCATAAGATAAAAACACAATAAGAAACTAATTACAACCCTCAAACATACAATAAAATATGGATAAAATAAAAAACAGAACTTTGAGTGGCATTCAGCTAAAAATAGTAAAGTTGACAACATTAAGTCAACTTTACAGTGACTTAAGGATTTTCATACCTACCTCTGCATGCTCAGGCAAAGCACGCTCATATTTAAAGTCCTTTGAACTACATACATTTGGATGCAGCCTTAGGCATGTTTAAATACATAAACTTCCTACGATTCCCAGCATTCCCAAGTCAGTGCAAGATAGCTTCCTACAGTACTAAATGGTTACATCAAGTGTGCATTACTCTGAATTATACTGCTCTGCAGCAGGCCTTCCTCTCCAGCTGCCAAAGTGATTGTACATAATGAAATGAATTTTTGCCCTTCCACCCAAGAGAAGCAAGCCAATGCCTTGCAGATGTTGGGACCACAGTTCCCATAATCCCTGATCATTGGCCATATCGTTCAGGCTTTCTGGGAGTCAGGAATTTCTGCAGGAAGCTTGAACTGTATCCAACAAAGCAACCTTGTTTCCAGGTCAGACTTCCTGTGATTTGGAAAGGCGGACTACAATAACATTGCTCTTGTCGCTTTCCACGGCACTAAGATATTTGCAGAGGCACCTGGATGTGATACGCTGGAGACGTGTAATCTCTGTTTATTTACAAATAGGCAAGTTTAGAACATAGTGAGGAACATGCACAGGCAAAGCAAGCAGAGCTGCTTCTGTCACTGTGATCCAGCAACCCAAAGCGCGAATGGCACCTGCTCAGAGACAGAAAACTCCTCCTTCCAAGCAGCTGCACAAAGCAAGTCTCTCTTTCGCCAGCCACACCGCAGCTGCAGAATCTCTCTCTCTCTCTCTCTGTCTCTCTGTCTCTCTCTCTCATAGGCAAGACAGTGCCCCTTGATCCCACTTGGAAGGTAGACTGGCCGATAGAACGGGGAATAATATTTTTTTCCCGCCTTGGCACAGCACGACAGCTTTTCTGACAGACGGCAGAGCAGCCTTAAAGTGAGGAGGCCCGCAACTGCACCGCCGTAGCCTTACTCGAAAGCTCCGATGAGAGGAAGACACAGGCCTGGCTTGGAAAGTTACAGATGCAAGCCGTCTGCATCTTTTTTATAATTAGGAAACCAAAGTCTGGGAAAGAGCAGCTGTGACTGCAGCAAGATGAGGAGGTGTCAGCGTCAGAAAGCATGACAGGCCTGACCAGAAGTTCGTGGAGGGCATGCCTCAGAGAGACAGCTTTGTGGCAGATTCATGACGTCCAGCCTGCGTGTGCTACTTCCCCTCTCAGAGCAGCCCTGCTGCAGTTTGTCAGTGGGACACTTCCTGGTCGGTTTGCAACACCCAAGAGTTCTCAGCCAGCCCTGTGCCAGTGCTCAGTGTACGAGCAAGAGGGAAGCAGCTGCGGGAGCCAGGCGTGGGTGAGCAGCATCTCTGTTCCAGCCACAGCGCTCGAGCATCGCCATGTCCCTCGTCGAAATAATCCGTCTCTGGAGCGAGGGGGTGGCCGCAGCGGACCACAAGGACTGGCAGGCAGCCCTGCAGGCCTTCTCTTCCATCCAGAACCCTTCCTCCAAAATCTGCTTTAACATCGGCTGCGTCCACCTGGTCATGGGATGTTTGGAGGAGGCGCTGCAGGTAAGCGGCTGGGTTGGGCAGCGTTCTGAAATTCTCTCTGCCGGGGACAGAAACAAAAGCAACAGGTAGGCGGGGAGAGGAATTAGCAAGGAGTCCGTTAGGTAAGTCTGGAGTTGCATTAGACTGAATTAGCAGGTGCAAGTGCCGATGCTGCATTCTTGATGAGCTAGACTGAACTTGCATTTTGTGTTCTTCTCTTGCTTGTGTGTTGTCTTCGCAGAGCTAAGCTGGAAAGTAGGGAAAGTTTTGTACCAGACTTTTTGGCTGAAGAGCAGGCTAAAAAAGTTTTAAATAAAATAAATGGCATTGAATCTTAAGACGACTGGGTTTTGTGTTACATGTTACACAGAATGAGAATACTACTTCCAGCTGCAAGTGAATACTTAATGGTATTTATTTTTTATTAGTATGTATTTATTATATTTATACCCTGTATTTTTTCCTTCGAGGAAATCAGGCTGGCTTACATAACTCTCCTCCTCCTTTCAATTTTACTTTCACAACAACCTGTGAAGTAGGTTAGG
Organism: Varanus komodoensis; assembly: GCF_004798865.1. Lineage (NCBI taxonomy): Eukaryota > Metazoa > Chordata > Lepidosauria > Squamata > Varanidae > Varanus > Varanus komodoensis. The sequence goes on from NW_025335854.1 coordinate 5,431,335, forward strand.
CTGAGAGTCCATCAATGGCCCAAAGTCACTCAGTGGCTGAATGGGGACTGGAACCACCTGGATCTCCTGGGTCCCCAGCCCAGCACCCCAACTACTGCACGACACGAGCTCTCCTAAATAACAAAATTAATAAAATAAAGAAATGGGCTTAAAATAATCTCTCTGCGTGAGGCAAACAAGTGTCAAGGAGAAAGGGGAAATGGAACCCTTTCCCTGATGTGCTAGCTTATTACATGCAGGGAGATCAATGCAAGGGGAAGCATTCAGCCTTAAATCTGCACCTGCACGTTCGTGGTCTAAAGAAGTGCGGCCCACCACCCCCGTCTGCCGACTGAACCTGGGTCGAGGTCCTGGACCCAGGCAGGTAGGACAAATGGAAACTTCCGCTGGCGCAGGCATCCCTGTTCCTGGCCAAAGCTGGGCGAGCTGCTGGTGTGGCTCCCTCCCTGCCTTTTGTCCCCGCTGCCAGCACGCAAGGCATAGGAACAGAGCTCATGGCTCGTTCCACAGGAAGTTGAGCAATTCCGCAGGAAGTTTGTGCAATTAGTGCAGAATTATAATCACTGAATTGGACCCAGGATCTGCCTTCCAAGAGAGGAAGGCTTCCAGTTGCAGAGGCACGCTTTGCTGATTTTGGGGGAGCCCCTCATCCTTATTTTTGGGGGGTCTCCTCCCTCCACACCGGTGCTTATTGCACTCAGCAGCAGGATGCCCTCACCTCTGAGTAACTCTTCAAGGAGCTGGAAAAGCTGCCAAGGGAAGGGGGGGAGCAGTGAAGTCCACTTCTAGCCTTGGGTGGATGCGACCCTATAAAAGGCTCTAGGATCTGGTTTCAGAGGAAACACACACTGGAGGCTGGGAAATTGCGAAAGGACACTAATGTCCCATGCAGATGGAAACCCAGCTCCATGCGCCGCTTGTGACCCACTGACCAAAGCACAGCTCATGAGTCAAGCAGAGTAGCTTTTGTGGTGCTTGCAAAAACTCGCCCCTCACCGCCTCGTGGGTTCGGGGTGGATCCTAGCAGATCACCGTGTTGGAACCGAGTTGGCAGGTGATCACAGCGAATGAAGGTACCAGCTAAAAGCTGATTCGCCCTTGTGTTTATTAGGTGTTTGTAAATGAGGTGTCTGAAGATGCCCTGAGTACCAAGCTTATTAACAGCTCTGGGTGCATCGAACATGTGTGGGTGCAAACACGGCGATAAGCTGATGGGGTGTCGGGAAGTTGCCTGGCAGCCAGGTGGAGCTCATTGATCCAGGAGAAGCCCAGGGAAAGACAATTATTAAGTTCATACAACACAATAAGCCGCCTCAGTGCAATCAAGCAGTTTCTAAATTATCTCGGCTTCTGTTCTCCCCACTCAGTTTTCCTGCTATTGGTCCCGTCAGCCACCGCACCTGAAATGTCATCCCAAGCTGCATCCCCTTTCTGCCTCCATTGCCTCCCTCTTCCTCATTGGTCCACATTGGTCCATTGGGCTGAGAATGATAGTAGAGGCTGGATGACTGGAGAGATTCCTAGAGTGGCTGCTCTTCTAGGGAACTCTGGGATAGTTTCTTATAATGGTTTATAAACTTACCATGGTAAAATATTGTGACTGGGTTCAGACAACACGACAGACCAGCAATGGTAAAAACCCACCAAGGGTTGTTGTTTGTCTGAACCCACACAGTATGTTCAACATGTTCTGGAGTAGTAGTGGTTTCTTTCTGTTAGGAGCCTAGCCAGATTTGCGCTGCTGTTTTATATGCCTGGCTGCTTAGCCAGGAGACTATCTTTGTATGACTTGGTAGTTCGCCAAGCCCTTTACTGTCTGGATTCAGTCTGCTTCATTCAACTGTTTCGGCTGTCAATGGCACTAAAGCCAGATGGAAGCCGACAGTCACTGCTGCCGCTACCCGGACCACTGGTTACCTGGCGGATGTTGCATTTTTTGGGTTGGCCAGACTAGCAAACTGCTGGTTGGCTGGTGACCGTACATTCTGATGTGCCAGTGCAGGGGTCGGCAACCTTAAACACTCAAAGAGCCATTTGGACCCGCTTCCCACAGAAAAGAAAACACCGGGAGCTGCAAAACCCTTTTGACATCTAAAATGAAGATAACACTGCATATATGGTTTTTTACCTTTATGCTATGTATAAAAAACTATAGTGTGTTGCATTTGTGAAATCAATGAACTGCTACAGAGAAAACAATTTTTTATTTCTGCATGCAACAAAAGCATTTTGAACTCTGAAAAAAAGACGCTGAAGGTTACTTTCAAATAAAATACTCAGTGTCTATTTGAGTCCTCCTTGTACTTATGAACTAAAACACCAAACTTAAATTATGATTTTTGCTCAGATCAACCTTCCGCATCAGTTTTGAAATGGCTTTTTTTCTCTCATCTCCATCTGCATATTTTTCAGCAAAGGCTGTGTGTTTATTCTGGAAATGTCTTGCCACATTCGACTTTCTGTTGTTTGCCGATTTCTCACCATATATTAATCCTACTGGTAAACCAGTCTCATCAGCAGTGAAAGCCAATGAATCTGCCCATGTACCATTAAACGTTCTGTTTTCTTCTGAAACTTTTCTTTTCTTGGATTTATCCATGGTTGGCCTGCTGGGGGTCGAAAAGCTCCGTAAATCGCGTGCCGGTGGGTGTCGCACATTGGCGGTTGTGAGGCATATTTTGAGCGGCAGGGAGCTGCAGCAGAGGGATGAAAGAGCCACATGCGGCTCCAGAGCTGCGGGTCGCTGAGCCCTCTGCTTGCGGTTCGGTCAAGCCTTCCTCCCTATGGCACTCCTGGACTAGGCTGGCCTTCCTGTTAGGCACAGTGAAGTGACCAGCTCAGGCACCAGACACTGGGGTCAGGGAGCTGCAAGGTCTTGGGAAAAGAACCGAGTGTGTCACAGCGCCCGGCCTCCACTAGCTGCGGTGGGAGGGACTGGCCCACTGTTTGTGAAAGTGAAATTCAGCTGCCCATCTAGCCGGCTTCCGTGCTAGGAACAGAGCAGAGTTTTCTTTGCCTCCGTCAGCAAAATGACAGGCCAGGCCAGGCCAGCTGCTCCCGGGCACAGATAAAACCCTGAGCTTCTGGTTATGCAACTCCACATGCCCCGCAGAGGACAGAGTATTCCAAACGGGGTTGCGAGTTGTGTAAGCCCAGGCCCAAATTTGTTCAGGCCATCCCGGAACCTCAAGGTGTAAGGCAGGGGTGCCCTTGGCAGGAGAACCGCCCCCCCCCCGGGGTATTAACCATTTCTGCTTCTTTCAGGCTTTCACCAAAAGCACCAACAACGACAGGCACTTAGCGGTGGCCTACTTCCAGCGAGGAGCCGTGGCTTACCGGATGGAAAAGTGAGTGACAACGTGCGTACCCCGCACAAGCGATGGGGTGTTACCTTAGGTGAGGATGTTCATCCGTCCAGCTGTGCCGGCTGGGCGGAGGAAGCTCATCAGCGCCAGAGCTCCCAGAGATCCCTATTTCAAATGAAAAGAAACTCCTGTGTTGGTAAATACAAAGCAATGCTGAATGATCTGTAGACCCTCTTCTCCATTTTGACGCTAACCAGACGTCGTTGCCTATATACACTTCTTTTTCACAATGTTTCTGCTCCTGCTAGGACTGGAAATGCGAGCAACTGGTACTAAGCCTAGTATACAGATAGTATCTGTATGCATGGCACTTTCAACAAAGGAAGTACAGAAGTGAGTTCCCTGCCTGGAGGAATTTATAATTAAAATCTGACACTTGAGCAATCACAGGAAGGGAAGGGATGAGAAGAGAGAGAGCAGAGAAGTTAGGGGAAGAAATGCATTTCTTTCCATTCTCTGTACTTAAGCCAAGTTCTGTTACAGTTCACAGGTCTGGGGTTTTGTAAGGCATTGGTCACAATAGTACAAACTAGGAAAGAACTGTTTCTTAAATATATGCGCGCACACACACACACACACACACACACACACACACAGAAGGAAAATGAAGATTCTCAACCGTAACACTAAGGACTAGGAGCTTTCTATGCCTGAATGGAACTGGTGGAGACTTGCAGCCTTAGTGGGAACAGTTGCGGTGATGCCTGGACAGTGGCGAGCATTTCATGAGGATGGCTCCCGATGCAATGAAGAGCTGTGGAAAAATCCTGGAGGAGAGCAACAAAAAGATCCACTGAATGAATGCAATTCGTCTCCATTGTGCTTTGGAGAAATTCTTTATCAAAGAAATCTGAATATAAAAACACCCTAAAAGATACATGCCTGCATCCACTACAATAGACCGCACTGCACTTCAAATAAACCACATTGACCAGATACAGAATTTAACCATCGTACGAAGTACATGTAACTTAACCTCCAGGTTTCCACAGAGCTGTATTTTAATTTCCTGTGCTTTTCAACATCTACATAAAATCACTGGGAGACTAAATGGGCTGAGGTGCCACCAATATGTAGATAATGCCCTTCTCTCAAGGGCTCCAAAGCCCTTCTCCTGGAGGCTCTTGCAGTGTCTTTTATGGCTATGACCCTCTCTAGCCAGGGGGACCCTTCCGGCCACTGTTCAAGCTGCCGTTTGGAAGATTGCAACACGGAATACACAGGCTTGGCTTTGAAGACGGCCTGGTTACCTGAAGAATTGCCTTCTCCCCATCTTCACTTATCAAAGGAAGCTACAAAATGAACGGCCTTTTCTCTTCTGGCACCCTGCCTATGGAATATCCTCTCCAGAGGTGTTCACCTGAGGCCTACATGATACTCTTTTTCAGTGCTTTTTTTGTAAAAAAAAAAAAAAAGGTGCCAGAACTCACATCTTGGGGTCACACTTTTACACAATGGTCGCCGCCGGCAGTAAGCACTCAGCGCGCGGCCACACGAGCGATCCCAAGCCGAGCAGCGTCCTGAGCCGAGCAGCGCCCTCACAACCAGCGCGGACACACAAGCAGCCCGCAGGCACTATGCTAATGATTTTTGCCACCGTCCTGCTATGCCCAACAGGGCGATTCACAATCACTTGGAAAAATCCATCAAAAAAGGGTGCTGGAACGCTGTTCCAGTGCGTTCTATGACAAAAAAAGCCCTGCTCTTTTCATCACTCATTGAAGTCCATCTTTGATTTTCCCAGGCATGTTGATACCTGTTTCAAGTTCTTGTGGGTGTTTGCCCTGTTTCATTCCTGCTGCTGGTTTTAATCCCGGCCTTATTATGTGCCCACTGCTAATTTCATCTCATATTGATCTGTTTTTATTTTGTTTTTTATCGCCAGCTTACATGTCATGTTTTTATTTTGCAGCCCACCCAGAGAACTTTGGTAGTTGGGCAATTTTTAAATGAAATTATTTTAAAAATCAGGGAGCCCCAAGCTTTGAGAAAGGGCTTGCAAAAAGGCTGCCATGAAAGACTCGGCCAGGAGAAACACTGATCTCTCAGATGTCAAACTCTTGAGACTAAGCAAAAAGTATCTTGCTCAAGAACTCAAGTCTAAAGCAGAGGTGATGTGGCTTGAGGAGTAAAACACAGAGCAGTTCTACTGAAACCAAACAGAGATGGCACTGGAGGCCCAACCCTGCCTTTGCAGCATCCCAATGAAAACAAAAGCATAAGGAAGAAATAAAAATCAGGAGGAAAAAGGTGCCTGACATTAGTGCCAACAGAACCATGCTGGGGACCCCAGAAATAAATGCAAGCTTTAACACTCATTCCCATAAGCCACGTAAAAGACCATGATTCCTTTTCAAAAAACTCCCTTTTGTCCTCAGCAACATCACTGTGTAACTTCGAAGTGGCGTAAGGCACCTTCGTCCTTTTAAGCGTTTGCCCCAGGATGCTGTTAAGAGGAAATAATACATGGCAATCAGTGCTCCGCGAGGTGGAAGGCAGGTCCTAGGGTGAGCGCAGGCTCCCTCGAGGACGGTCAGGGAACCAGCTGAGTGCAGCCGTGCCCAGTGCCAGATTGGTTTCAGCCCAGACGGACTCAGTGTGGTCACTTCGGTGTGCTTTGCTTTGCTTTCCAGCTACGAGTCAGCCATTAATGACCTAAAGGAGGCATTCGCTCAGCTCCGAGGGAACATCCTGATTGACTACAAGATCTTGGGCCTTCAGTTTAAGCTGCTTGCTTGCGAGGTGAGTCCCGGGGCTTGTTCGAGGCTGCTGGCAGTAGCCGGCCAGCCAGAAATCCAAGACGCTGGAGGAGTTGGCTCTGGCTCAGCCTGGCCTCATTCATAATGGTGAAGAACCGGCTGAGTTCAGGGAATAACCCCCAAGCCTCGCACTCCACTTTGGCACATTTCTTTCCGGCTTATCACACCCGCATCTTGTCCTTCCTCCGAGGTGCCATGCATGGAAGCGCTCCCATTCCGCTAGGTAAGCTGAGCTGGAGAAGGTTAAAGTCATCCCATAGCTTTCATGGATTGGGATCCAGGGTCTCCACATCCAAAGCCAGTGCTCTGTTCACCCCATGGAAGTTAATGGGACTTCCGAAGAAGCTGTCCCTTTCTGACCGTCCGGCCCTTTCCCTGGCAGGTGTTGTACAACACAGCTCTCGCCTATGCTAGACTGGAGGAGTGGAAAAAGGCCGAGGAGCATCTGATGAAGGCAATGCAGCTGAAGGCTGGACCCCGGCAGAGCAAGCTAGACAAGGCCATGGAGTCCATCCTGGTAAGGCCAAGTGGAAGAAGCTGGGTGTGGCCAAGGGCAAAGGGGGTGGAGCCAAAGTCTCAGCAATACCAGGCTGTCGTCTCCTTTTGTCAGTAGCTGAGTTTTAGGAGAGGTATTAGATGGGGGGAATCTGCACAGAGCAGGGTAAACCTTCACTTGACATGTGGTTGGATGAAAGGCCATGGGGCCAAGGGAAGAGCTGCGGACGTGCAGGAAACCCACAGAGGGTTGGGTTGGGTTGGGCTCCGGGCTCCAGGCCTGGCACTCTGCCTTCGCTCTCTCTGCCGCACAACATGAGAACGCCATGGAACCGGCCCGAGGGACACCGTCGCCCTCCCCTGATTTGGAATCACACACACACAACACACGCCTCTAGCAGAAAGCGTGGGAGGAGATTGGCTTGTTGGACAAGCACCCGAGAATGGGAGGAAGCGAGTGATTTTTGTGCGTTTGTATCTTTACAGAAGCAAAGACTGTTTGAGCCTATGACAATTCCTGAAGGGAAGTTGTTTCGGCCGAATGAAAAGCAAGTGGCACAGCTGGAGAAGAAAGATTTCTTAGGGAAAGCCACGGTATGGTGTTAATCGACGGCAGAAGTGGCCTGGGCAGGCAGAGCTCCCCTCTGTGTGCTGCTGAAGCGGGTCTGGTTGAAAAGCTGGCAACTTTATGCCGGTGCCAAAATTCAATTTAAGCACTCGGATGTGACCCGGCCTGTGATTCGCATGTTGCCTCCCACACCCTGCATTTCCCCAGCCTGACCTTCATTGCCTTGCTGCTCCTCGTGGGGCTAACCAAGAAGCATCAAAGCGCGTTCATGAATGATGTTCTTTTAAGAATCACTGGGGACAAAATGGACTGAGGGGAAGCAACTTATTTTCCGGAAATGCTCGGGTCAGAGGCTGCTCTAACGGCCCTCCAATGTGAAGGTACCATTCTAGTCGGGTACCTAACACAGAAGAAACACACGCAGAATATCCAAGGCAAGAGCGGCCCCCTGGTGGTGTTTTGGCCAGCCGCTCCGTTTGGTGATGGTGCTTGCAGGCCAAAACTTCCTGAGGGCGCCTGGTTGCCCAGCCCTAACCTACTCGTAAGAGACTGGTTTGCACAGCCCCGGGAAGAAAGAGAGTGCACCCCAGCTTTGCTTTCCGGTGAGGATAAAGCCATTCAAAATACACGTCTCCTTCTGATTCCAGGTCGTGGCATCTGTGGTTGACAACGATGACTTCTCGGGCTTTGCTCCCCTGCAGCCACAGGTGAGATTGACGCTCGTCCTCCTGCTCACTCGCTCGCCCTCTCCTCTTGCTCTTGGACACTCTGGAGCACCCAAGCGACGTTGCTGGGGGCTCCAGCTCCGTTCTCAGCATGATAGACCCTCCCCAAGATTACTTCCAGGCTTCCCATGCCAGGCCTCCTCACAGCACTCTGTCATGTTCCATGGCTCAAGAGTCCCTGTTTTCATAGCTCAAGTTGCGTAATGCCGCCAGACGCTTCGCTTTTCAAGGGACGGTTGCTTAAGGCTAATGTCACCATGTTTGCTTCTTGGCCCATCTCCCCGGGATGTCGGAATGAAGCTACCACACTCAGCCAGTTAATCCATTGCTTCGATCTATTTCAGCAAACGACTAGCTGAAGCATTTAGAAGGCACCTCTGACTGGGGGTGGGGATTGGACTAGAACTCCCATCATACCTCAGCATGGACTGAGTGGGCTAGGGCTGATGGGAGTTGTAGTACAAGAGCATCCCCAGGGCCAAGAATTCCCCACTCCCATAGCAGAGAGGTGTTGCCTCGTGTGTAAGCCTAGAGGGAAACAACCCCTTGCCATCTCCTTCTTGGAAAGGATCTTATTTTTTCAAGTGCAAATGCGATAAAATGCATGCCCAGCCCCTGACTATCAATTGCTTTAAAAGGAAAGGATGCTGGTGTGTGTAGGGCCAGCTGTGATGAGCCTCCGGGTCATATTTTGGGGGCCTTCCAGTTGCCCCCCCCCCCGTTTTTCAGGGCCTGCTTTCTAAATGGCTGGCAGACTGCTCTTGCGTAGAGAGAGGCTAATGCTGAAATATATCGGTGTGTTTGCAGGCATCCGAACCGCCCCCCAGGCCCAAAGCCCCAGAAACCCTCAGGTAAGGCCAATCACTTTTGAAGAACGTCAACGAAGTGCCTCGAAACTGACTCGGCCAGAATCTTCTTTGAAGAAAGCTGCAGAATAGTTAAAATAAACACAGAATTCTGTTGAGATGCACAACCCCAGGAAACTCAGATGTCCCACTGGTTAGAAAAAGAAGGACTTCTTGGAAGAGGACCTTCCCTTTTTCAATGAAAAAAAGCATGGAAAAACACACCTGGCATACACAGACACATATGAAATACATTGGTGAAATGCAAAATAATATGCTGGAAATTTTGGCCCAAACTGGTATGTCGTCCCTTCCCATTCTCCCTGTTTGGGATGCAGGATATTGCAACAAAATAAATGTGTTTTAAATATGCCCAGTGCCGAATAAAATGAAGCTGCCTGCTGAGAACTTCACCACACATCTGGGTTAACTTTTTTTTTAATCTACTTTGTTGGAATTTCCTCAGGGAATTGGACTGTGCTGTAGACAGTCAGGTATTATTAATGCATTGGTTTAATAATTATTAATATTAATATGCTGTTATTATTACACAGGGCTCTGCAGGGAGAACCACACAGAGTTTTGTACGAATTTATACCAGAAACCGCAGCAGAGCTTCAAGTCCTTCCTGGAAACATTGTTTTTCTCCTGAAGAAGGAAGAAGATAACTGGGCCACTGTGGTTTTTAATGGAAAGGTATTGTGAGGCTGGAGGTTCTCACTGTGGTCTGTGGGGCCTATTTGGGTGTCGCAGAACAGTTCAAAATTTCTCTGTACTTGAATTTTTGCTCCGCTGACTTCCCAGCCGTGACATCGATGCCTATTTCACAATGAAAACCGTGCACATTTTCCAAATGCTTTACAAAATACAAAACACGCAGAGATGACAGAAAGGGTGGGAGAGAACCCATCCCCGCTCCTCTACGCCCCGTGTCCCATCTTAGTCAGCCACTTTCTTGGGGCTTTATTTGGTGAACACCATCAGGGCACGGCAGTAAGCATGGCACTAACTGCTCTGAAGAGGCGTTGTGAGAAGCAGGGGGAGTTCACACTACCCTCTTCTGGAGCAGCTGGAGATCTAAGGACATGCTGAAAATGCGAAGGACCTCCAGAAAGGTCAACTGCACGCTTTACATCACAGTGCGAGAGGGGCGATCCTGCTGCTGCCCCCATTTCTTCCACTTGCTTCCCTTTTTCTAGTGATTTTCAATCGACAGCTTGGGAACGGTGTGCCTACATGCAGTCTCACCCGGTCCTTTCTCATTTGAATTACCAATTCCACTTGGCTCCAGTTGATAGCTCAAGCTTACCAAGTCATCAACTAGGCAAGATTTTGCAACTGAAGTGCATGATCCTCCCTAATCTTGGAAGCTAAGCAGGGTCGGGCCTGGTTGAAGCCTGGATGGGGGACTTCAGTGTTGTGAGCTGCCCAGAGAGCTTTGGCTACGGGCAATATAGAAATTTAGCGTGATAATAACTATATACCTGTGAAAGACTTTTTTAAACTGTGAAGACATTTGCACAGATTTCTTGAGTGAAAGAGGTAAAAATAAACAGGTGGCAAACCAGTGCCAGTCACTCCAAAGTGTCCTTTGGACATAGCGTCTCGTTGCCCCCGGGAAGCCACCCTGTGGGAAGCAGGCCATGTCCAGACAACATGGAAGCCCATGAGGGCTTGTTCCCCACAGTGGGCAGTGGAGTCGTACGGATGCTGAAGCTGTTGCACAGATCACCTCCCAGCCATGGGGCCGCTGAGCCCCAAAGCAAGCAAAGGGTGCCATTTGCTGCAGGTGTTCCATCGTGCGGCATTTGCGACGAGGCCCCCTTGCCCTCCGTGTGCAAAGGTGACGCCATTCATTCTTCTGATGATTCCTTGATTGTGCTTCTTGTACAGAAAGGAATTGTACCTTGCAACTACCTGGAGCCAATGGAAATGAAAAAGATGCCAGTCCAGGTAAGAACACAATGATTTTAAGTTATGTGTGAGACTTGGGCTGAGTCTGAGCCACATAAAACCTACCTGGGCAATAGGCCGCAGGTAAGGCTGTCCGTGGACGCTTTTCTCCAAGTGCTGCCTTCCTCAGTAGTGGGACCCATGGCTACCAGACCTTCTCTGTGGTGGCCCCCAGTCTGTGGAGTGCCCTTCTCCAGGCGATCTGCCTGGTACCTTCATGGCGTGCATTTAGATTCCAAGGTAGGACACTCTTCTCTAAGCAGGCACCGAATATTTGATGAGTTGCCCTGACAGGGGATGTTACTGCACGCTTTTCATGTTCAGTATGGCATTATTTGAGATCCTTGAAATGAAAAGAGCAGGATTTAAATATAATAAATAATATGCCGTTTGAGAGCTGTTACTGTAACATCTGAATGGGGAAACTTGGGGTTGTTCATGGGTTAAGCAGCCCCAAGTTAACCCAAAATCAAGCCATAGATTAATTAACATACACATTGCCAATGTTATGTGCAAACAGGGCGAGTGACAGCTGCTCCATCAGCCCGCACTTGAACGGAGATTTGTATGCAGGCTGCACTCATTTCCTGGTTGCATGGGGCCTTTTTAAAGGAATGGTGCGAGTGTCATGTATATGCAGCTGGCCCAACAGGCAGGATACAAATTTAGAGGCTGGTCCCTGAAACTGGATAAGCATCAGTGGAAAAATTCAATATTGCTTCATGTTGCCCAGAGAAGCTGCTGATCCCAAGCAAAAGTACTTCTTGCATGTGGATTATAGGGTCATCCTATTCCTTTCCTGCTTTCTCACTTCCACCAAAAAGGGACTGGCTTATGTTTTGAGCAATGCCTCTTTCTGGGGTTATACTGCAATCCCTCCTGTGCATCACACCTCTTTGCTTTTATGCAGGGAGAAAACATGGCAGAGATGGACATTCCTTCTCCACCAAGCATTGCAGCTCCGGAACGGCCTGCTAAGCTGCCCCCAGGTTAGGGCACTCGGTGGAAAGTCCTTCTGGTGGAGGTGCAAAGGAGCTTCACGCCTATCACGGCGTGCTCCGTGAGGGCTTGGTCCTCGTGTGCCGTGTTCCCCCGTCCCTGGCAACCAGCCCCATGGAGGGCACCTAGACCGGCTAGCAAGCTGCTTGGCAACAGGGGCAACCGTGTTTGTTGCCCTCGCCAAGCTTGTCTGGGCCCCTGCCAGCAACCAGCTGCTCCCCAAGTCTGCAAGCGGCACTTGTGGGGAGCTGGCGCTGCCTTGCTGCTCTCCCAGGCCCCACCCTGGCCTGTGCCTGTTAAGGCTGATGGGGACCATAATCCACCCCCCCCCACCACAAGCTGCCCACCCCTGGTGTAGCATGGCGCTCCGCAGCAGCCTCTGCCGGATTAATACTGCTGCACCTGTATTTCTTAATAAAAACATTCCACCTTTTCTTACAGGTCAAGAAACAGCGACAAAGGTAAGTGTCTTCTTTGCACTGGGTCTTCTGGGGGATGAGACGCCGGCAACGGGCACGGGGCCTGTGCTGCCTATTGCTATACCTAGAGTCCGCTGTGTTCTCTGGGGTTCCACGAAGAACGGGCATGCCTCCTCCCATGCGAATTGCCCCGTCTGCTTTCGTCTCAAGCGAGCCGCGGCATTTCTGACTAGCAGCAGCCGTCCTGCGAGTAACAGAGGGCCCTCCTGTCAGTCTCCTTGCGTGCTCCTCCTCACAAGAGGAGGAAAGGCCAGCTATGAATGCAATGTCATCGTGTCACAATGATTCACTTCCTGCATTGCTGCTGCAGGCATGGAGCACGGCTGGAGCTGCGTAAAGCAACCAGGCCTGATCTTCAGGGGAGGTCCCTCACCTCCTGAGCTGCATCTGGCTTGCTGGAACCCCTCAGAATCTCACACGTCCAGTTCCCGGGCTTTCCTCCGTGCATGGAGCCATTCTGATGACGGATGTTGCGCTTGTGCTGTGTCCCACTTTTCTCCGGTCTGTTTTTCCCTTCCTTCAGCTTGGCCTGGCCACTCCAACGCCACACATCGTCAAGGTGCATTACAAATACACCGTCGCCCTCCGAGCGAGCCCCGACCTGCCCTACAGCAGCCTGGTGGACAAGGTGTGCAAGAAGCTGGAACTCCCACCCCAGCACACGCAACTGAGGTGAGGACTGAACCTGGCAGCCCCTCCTTGCTGCTCTCTCTCAGCAAAAGTCCTTGATTTTCCGCGAGGCTCGCTTGGATTTGCGTCTGGATTGGATTGCAAGTGATTTCCCCATCTCACGTGCGCCCAAATCCATCTATCTTTTTGTGCGGGTTTTTCAAAGTGCTTGCATCAAAGGTGTGCATTTTTCAGTGCTCTGCACTGGTGGACATTTTTCAGATGTGAGCATTTTTTTCATGTGTCTGCTTCAGTTGTACTTGCTTTTCAAGCTCTGTTGTTGCCATCACAACCCAAACCACATCCCAAGCTGGGAACTGAAGACTTTCATTCAGATCCACACTGCATTCCAGGAGGCGTAAATTGCATAATTTTGATAAAAAACCAAAACAAAAAATCCAGCTGCTCACCCATTCCTCGCCTTACCTGCTTCAGGGTTTTTTTCCCCCCAGATACCGGCCTAGAGATGGAGATTTGGTGCTTCTGAATGAGGACAGCATGAAGAACTTGTGGACCCATGCAAAGAACCGTTGTGTGACATTGTGGTGCAGCGTTGATCAGGTGAGCGAGACGAGATCAGGGAGCCGTTCACTTTGCCAGGTAGTGCTGTGCCATCAGTTTCACCCTGCCCCAGTATTCTAGTCCCTTCACGGAATAACCAGTTTCCATTTCCTACACACTGGTTACTTGAAAAGCTTGTCTTGAAACAGATTCACAGCAACATTAAGTCAGACAGATGACAAGGAGGCCATTTTTAATATTCTGTGCTGCTTATTAAGGAAATGGCAAAAGGTATTTTAGATGCCCGTTTCTTTCATCAGGAAGGACAAGGTGATCCAAGCGTGGAAAATGGCAAAGAGACGAAACAGGAGGCACCAAAAGAGATGGAAGCAAACCAAGTTGTCGCACGATATACTTATGAAGCCAGCCAGCCGGAGGATCTGGAGTTCCAAAAGGGAGAGACAATCGTTGTTCTGGCTAAAGGTAAATCAATCCTAAACCACAGAGCCTTGTAAACTGTGCACGGAAATGTCTATCAACTCCACCTGCCCTGCAATTTCTGCATCTTTTTGTATTAGCAAGAGTTGGAATTCTTGACTCAAATGCATTAAGAGGCCTAAACAGCCCCACCTACTGGGAGCTGAAGTATTCAAAGTCACCAATCAACTCTAACCCCTAATTTCCTGCAGATCGCTATATTTGATTATGTTAATCAAGCACTTGAAGATCATGATCTGTTTTTAAGTGTGACCAAAACACTTAAGGAACATGTACAAAAATTCTCCACAAAGCTACAAAATGCTGCAGCGGGTTCTCTTATCACCACTTCTGCTCCTTCTGCATTTCTTCAGCCCCACCTCCCAAGCAGTCCTCCCTCCCTCAGCCAAGGTCCGAAGTACCTTGCCACTAGCCTTCCCCAGAGCAATGCCCCAGATGCAATGCAGAATTGCCAGACTGCAACCTACCGATTCTGGCGGAAAGCCTTTACAGGAGACCCGCTATATCTGCCCCTCTGAGACCCAGTGTGCATGGCTGCGAATCCAGCAACCTGTGGTCTAGAAATCACATTTGAATCGCTTGCAGTCCCACAGTTATAACCCATGATCCCAAGCTTTTAAGGGAGAATTCACTTCTTAAACATGTTCCCACATTTCCCCGGTCACTTGGCACACCAGCACTAGCTGTTTCATAGATGGATTAATAGGTTTAATAGATAGGATTAATAGATGTGTTTTCACTTTCAGCAAAGTTGTCAGTTTCCACCAGTAGGAAATAAGCCAAGGTTAACTCCGTAATCTCCTTTGGGTTTTGCAGTCTTACCCTATAATACATGCTTGCTGAGAGCTGAGGGACCATTAAGAGCAAGTTTAGAAGCGCGAAGCTGCAAGAATTGGCTTAGACAGAGAGTAGGACGATGAGAAAAGAAGACTGCATTTTGTTTTCAGAATGCCACCCTACATGGTCGTTCAGCCTTTTTGGATGCAAGACACAACGAGCTGGGGCCACATCTAGAGACAAAGAAGCAGAGCGAGTCAGAAGGGGCCTCCTGGGCCATCTAGTCTGACCCCTGGCTCCAGCTGGCTCCGCTCATGACACGCCTGCCTATCAAGTCTGAGGTCTTTCATTTCTGCACCATATTCAACAGAGGATGCTTAACTGGACCTTAATTCCACCATTCCGAAGGAGGGAAAGGCAGAGTGTAGTTTTGAAAGCCCCCGCAGAATCAGTCTCTCCTTCTGGACCACTCTGCTTGCCTCGCTATTCCCCATGCACAGCAATACTCAAGAGCTTAGCTCCAAGACCTCCCATGGTTGGGATAAGGCTGCCCCCCAGACATTGGAGGACAGCCTGTCCTTCGAGGGTTTCTTCATTATTTTCGTGAAGGGAGCCACTTTTGCTTCTCTCCCTGTGACTTGGAGGTCACCATCTTCCTAGTGTGCATTAAGCCACTTGTACTTGAGATGGTGGCATTTCCCCCTTCTGTCTGTCTGCAACATGCCCTCAGATGCCTTGCCCATTGGTAACAGTCCAAAATTCCCCACACCCAACCAAATCTTTTTGTAACCTCACTCACCATTTCTGCAGCAAGGAGTTTGACTGAACAAGTGCCCCTTTGCACTAGTTTTGAGCTCATGTTTCCCCAAGGGCAGAATGCAGGGTTCGGCATTGTAAGAACCAAAGCAATTCCCAACTGAATCCACTCTGCTGCGTTCTGGCAACTTCACACCTGCCAGATGCGTTCCTCTGTGCTTCCAAGGGTTAAAGATGGGCGACAGTGTTTTGTCTGTCAATACGGCATTCCCATTTTTAAAGCATTCACAGATTTTTTTCCTGCACCCTTGAATTATGGTGCTTCTGAAGCTTAACCACCCCAGTGTTTAATCTTTTCTCCACATCGGCACTGATACTGGCACCACTTCACCGGTTTCTCTTTCAATTTGCAGAGGGCACCTAAGGATCCTTTAGACTTTCATGAACATCACGAGTTGTGTGGCTGAACCACCTCCCGGTTTTTCCCAATTCTTGTTCTGACAATAGGCAGAGGAGAAAATCTCCACGCCTCCAGTAGTCACACAGGACAATATTCCTGGTCAGTGTGGGGACAAGAAAATCTGTACCTGCTGACACACTCGCTGCCACCCACAGTGTAAAGGGGCAAAGGACCCACGCCCCTCTTTATCAAGGGCGATTCACAGGCGTGAGCGTTCCTAGGTCAGGGAGGATGCCAACGGCACAATCAGCAATGGACAATGTTTGTGACTTGATGTTATTTTATCTTCCAGTGAATGACGAGTGGCTGGAAGGCGAGTGCAATGGGAAAGTGGGCATTTTCCCCAAAGCCTTCGTGGAGGAGTACAACAGCAGTAATTCCCAAACGGTTTCTGAAGAATAACAAGTGCGAACCCCTTGAAGAATGGAGAGCGTGCCGATGCTTTTTTCCTCCAGGGCAACCCATCTCACGACACTGAAGACTTGTCTGCTTTAAGCAAAGCCTCTGGGATTATTGCTATTTTTCTGGCGCATTATATTCTGCTTAAATGACTGTCCGTTGGGAGTTGCACTGGATTTCTTAAAGTAGCTACAGTGTGAACTAGTTTTGTCCTATAAAATTACTGCTGGACCAAACCTCTTGGGACCAGTCATGATGGCAGTTATACAGTTAGGGTGGGGCATTTCCATCTCGGGGGTAATGTGAGGTTAAAGCTAGCTTTTTAAGGTCCTTCTGCCATGTCACAGCCCGGAGACCAGACACACATCTTTCCGTCCTCTTCACATGAGCCACCCTTGCCTTCTCAAGCGTGTTCTGCCTCTTTCTGCTGTTCGGGATGACAAGTGTGCTTTGTATAACAGGCACACTGGATGGGCAAATAACAGGCCGTGCTGTGAAAGGGACAGGAGAAGCTGCCACGGCCTCATTTCCCACTGTAGAAGGTGCACGTGCCGTTTTGTGATTATAACCTGGGAATCCTAGCTGCTGATCTGAAGGAGAGGAGAACCTCAGCCTCCAGCAAGTTCAAGTTGGTCTGTAGTTGGACCAGTGAATCTTGCTTTCTCCTTCTACCCCGGAAAAAGCTGAAGTTTTGTCATTTTTCCCCCCTATCAAATGTCATGGTTGGTCAACATGCCTCTTTCTATTCCTTCTCATATTCATACTCAAGTATAATGCAACGTAACCTTGCAAAAGGTTTGGAAACACCATACGAGTTCCAAAGGGTTCAGTCTGCCAGCCGATCTCTCATGAATAGCATGCAGGTTCTGGAGTGCAGCTATTTAGTACGGGGCTTGCCTCCTGAACATTTTCTCAACACCAACTGTTCCATCACATCCTGTACCCGAAAGGTTCCAAACCCCAACAGTTGATCTTTGCACTGAAATTTCACGGCCCCTTTCGCAGCTGTGCAAAGGAACCTCTCCTGACCAGGGAGTTCCTGAAAGGGTGCTGTGTTTCCTGGCAGAAGAGTTTCTTAAGAATTTAAAAAGATGTTATGACACAAGACTGGCTGTAGAGAACATGGTTTAATTAAAGGCCAAGCTGAGTTCAGCAGCTGCAGGTCTTGCACAGACAGACAAAAAACACAAAAGAAGCTTACGACACAAACCAGTTTTCTCTGCTGGGGGTTCCCTTCCCTTGAGGCTCCTGACACTGAGGGTGTGTCGGCAGAGGGTGGGAGGAGAGAGAGGACAGGGAGCCCTACCCCAGAAACCAGAAAAAGAAACATTCCAAACACCAGATTTCTCATGCAGAAACGGGGCCCTATGGGCTGGGACTCGGGCACTGCTGAGAGAGTGAGATGGTGACCTGGTCAGGTGGTCTCGGGTGCAAGAATCAGTGGCGGTCCGAACACTGGAATGTTGCCGCTGCGTGGGCGCACAGTGCAAATGCAGAAACGGGGGGGGGGGGAGAGCTGGGATGGGAGTGGGGGCAGCGAGCCAAAGAAGCACAGAGGGTCTCAGCTTAACATTACAACTGGGGCAGGAACGTCGTCCTTGAGACCTTTTCGTCTTTGTTTTTTTAATAAAGAGGAACATGTTTTAGCGATGCAATGCAGAGCAGCGACACTCCTAGCATGGGGGGGGGAGGGGGGGTTCGATTCCTATCCTAGTGAGGGCACTATGCATACAGCTTCCCTTTCCGTAAAGTCTGTTTTGGGGCTGCTGCCCAGCTCCAGGGCCACCCGTGGACGCTGGATGTGCTTTGCTCTGCAGCGGTTTCCTGGCTCACAGATCCTGAACCGACACACACACGCACACGCACACACACACGCACGCGTCTGCAACTGCGGCCGTCGATAACATTTAGATTGTTTCCAGAGCTATCCTGGGAAACAAAACGAAATGCTCTCCTTTTGTCCTATGCTAGAAGTCGACTTGCGGTCTTCCTTCTGCTCAATAAATATCACGTGGAACCCTCGGCCCCGTTCTGCACCCTGAGAGCAGCACGTGGGCTGTTGGCTCTGTGCGTGGGTTCCAGGTGAGAGGTCCTCTGTTGCCTGAACCTCCGTTCCGGAACTGGAGCCCCGGGGCTACAGGTGTGTGCAGGCCTGTGGAGCAGGTGGATGGCTACGGGGCGGGGAGTATACGCATCGTCCTGTCTGACTCGCTCCTTCGCTCTCCATTATCCTGCTAGAACTCCGGGATGCTGTCTAGGAAGAATAGAACTACGAGCAACCAGCGAGGAGGGGAGGGCAGGGGAGGAAAGGGGGCGAGGGGGAAAAAAAAGACACAGAAAGCTGCTACCTACCTACCTACCTACATAAAGGAGTCAGGCTGTGAATGCACAGACCAGCGAGCCATTTCATGAGGCTGGTCACTACGCTATCATAAAATGTACAGGAATCTGAGCCATTTAACTTAAAACCCCACAGTGGTGGCCTGCTTGCCGCTCCTAGCAGGGGGCCCGGCGGTGGCCACTGCGCTTCAGCACTGGAATCTCTAACCCAGTGGGGTTCTCCAGAGATGGTCGCTGAGGAAAAGGTAGACACGGTGCGGGAGGGGCCAGGCCCTCCTTCACAAAAGCTCCTTGCCGGACCCAGCGGCCGGGAAGGGGCCCCCTGCCGAGGCTTCACCACTCACCTCAGGCTGGGCCAGCAACTGGAGGGGCTGCTACACACTGACTAGAAAGCACATTTTGTGTATGGAAGAATTCAGTGTGACCGTACTACTGAGATCGTAACAATTAGAAATTTAGATCTTGAGGAGTAAATTTCAGCTGCATCCTCAGTCAGCGACAGATTCCTATTGGCTTCTCCACAACGGAGGAGAAGGATCAAGAAGTTCTCAGTGGCTTCTCCCATCTGCTCCTCATTCTCAGCTCTTTATTTTCCCACGTGGCTGGGGACATGCACGATGGAGAAGGTGAGAGGCGGTGATGCCGGGTTACCGTGAGACAGACAGCAGTCCCTCGCTCCCTCCGGAGGGACGGGAGAGTTCCTGGGTTGGTCTTCCATTGCGCTGCAGACGCTTCCGTGCACGCTCGGTGGGTTGGTGGAGCACTTACGCCCTCCTGACGGCAAGGAACAGAAGAGAGGGCTGCCACGCGCACAGGACTGTGTGGGACAGTCCCGCAAACCCAACATGCCATGATGTATGGAGCTTTCGGTGCAAAGCTTGCCACCCTCTTCCGTTCTCAGTGCGGCGGGTTCATGGCACCTTGCCCGCGTTGCTGCTTCTGCTTCTGCTGCATCAACAGCTGCTCCAGGGCAGAAGGCCCAGGGTGCATCATGGAACTGGACCAGATAGACTGCAGGCAAACACACAGGCACGCACGTAAACCACCCGGCAAGGTGATGGTGGACGCAGGAACAGAGAAGGCATAAAACACATGCATCGGCAGCGCAACCTCCGATCTTCTCACGGCCTCTCGAGCTTTCACTGTATGCCGCATGTTCCCATTTGTCCGAACCCCTGTCCAACCCTTGCTGTTTTTAAGAGGCCTTACTGGCTTTCTCCCATACAAGCTGATGTACCGGCAAAGGGCTCCAGGACCATGTCATTCCCACTATAAGCAACCACAGGGCTTAGTGCAGAGCCTGCCCCCCGGGCGTCGCTTCTTTACATCAGTGCTCCTCACGTGGGGCTGGGCTGCAACTCCCGTCAGCCCGGCCAGCACAGCCAGTGGTGAGGGCTGGCGGAAGCAGCAGCCTAACGACGTCCGGGGGGCCACACGATTCCCCATCCCCGCTTTACAGGGCAAAGAACGAGTCCTGGTGGAGTCTTATGCCTGTCATGGACCTCTGCCTGTTGCCGCGCCTGAGCGCCTGAGCTACCCACGGGGAGAGGCCCAGGTCCACATCTCTGCCACTGCTTACCCTACAGAGAGGGAATCAGTGTGCCCTTCAGCCTGTGCTCCGCACCAAACGAGGCACCATAAAACTTGGCTTCAGCCAAGGTAACAAGGTTCAAGAGCAGTGAGATGAACGGTTCTAGACCATCATAAAGTACAGCTGACATTCTCTTCACCCACACTAGTCTGGCCACATACCAACGGTCAGCAAAGCAATAAAACATGTGTGAGACTTCAATAGGTTCAATCTGCAATTGAGACTTGTCGGTGCAAGCCTGACCAGAGTGGTCCATGTTATTATTACTGGACAGCAGGTGCCCAAGAGATTGCCAGCAGGGGACACGTCATCAGCACTAGACCACAAGAAGTGTGGGATGGCGAGAAAAGCCTTCCCAATGGTGAAGGGGATGCTTTGTGGCCCGCACACCCCAACGGCCACCCTACCTTCAGGCTTTCCATAAGCACAGTGGACGAATCCTCAATGGAAGGGCCATGGGCTGGCCAAGTGCCACTCGGAGTGCTGGTGGGGTGCCAGCTACTCTCCGAAGAGGAGGATGTTGCTGGGAGATAGTCCAGGCCAAACCCTCCCATTGCTGCAAGAGAGAAAGGGTCCACAGTCAGGGATCCTGCAAGACCACTGGAGACGCAGGTAGTGCTAGAGCCAGCTGCTCACCTGGCTTATCTGTCTTCCATCGATCTGCTACCCTCCGATCCCTGTTGTCCGGTGTCCCAATGGGCCCAAAGTTGGAGAATGGAACAGAATTGTGGTTGTGAGTGGGAGGCGAGCTCGGCAAACTGCTTGGGTTGGAGGAATGAGGAGACTGGCTAGCTGGTGTTGAATGATCTGTTGAACGGAAACGTATATGACACAGTTGGCAGAGCACCTCCCAAAATACAGGTTCACCGTATTTTCCCTTCTATTACACGCTCCCATGTATAGGACGCCCCCCTGCAACTTTTCCTACCGATTTGCAGTGAGCAAGCTGCCGCCTTCGCCCCCCCTGCGTGTACGATCGCGTCAGTCTCTCTCCACAAGCCCCCCCCATGTATAAGACGCACCTCCATTTTTAGCTAAATGTTTTAAAGAAAAAGTAGCGTCTTATACATGGAAGAATACGGTATTTCTTTAAGCAATTCTTTGTCAAGTTTTGTCTGTGCGACATGTTTTGTATATGGGATCAGATAAGCTTACAAATGTGAAGAGACAAGGAGGTTCTGGGTTCTAACCGTTGACAAAGTACCAGATTGCTTTCCTGCAAACGATTATAAGCTCCGAGCGGACATCTGTGAAGTCGGGTGAGCTTTCTGTACCGTCGGGACTTTCTTGAGCGGCCTTCCCCAACCTGCTGGCCTTCAGAGGTATTTGGGCTGCAACCCCCAGAATTCCCATCCAGCAAGGCCAAGACTGGGAATTCTGGGGGTTGCAGTTCAAACGTGTCCAAGGCTGGGGAAAGCTGTTCTAGAGAGAATGCCTACAACTCGGCATATGTAGCCTGTCCCCCCACAAGACCAAAAAAAAAAGGTACTGAAGTAACAACATGCA
Source organism: Varanus komodoensis (assembly GCF_004798865.1). Classification (NCBI taxonomy): domain Eukaryota; kingdom Metazoa; phylum Chordata; class Lepidosauria; order Squamata; family Varanidae; genus Varanus; species Varanus komodoensis. The sequence continues at coordinate 5,453,020 of NW_025335854.1, forward strand.
GAGCAGGGCCATCACTGCTCTGGGATACTCTTTGCAAAAGCAGAAGCAACAGAGGAAGCACCTGCAGCGGGAAAAAGGAACTGGTGGCATGACTGTACAGGCAGCCACAAAGAGAACGAAAGCTACGAGCGAACAGCCTGTACCTCCCGCACTGCATCTGTGTTCAGGCATCCAGGCAATGCAAATGGGGGGCTGGCAGGCTGGCACGGCTGGACAAGACCGCAGCTCTGTTGAAAAGGAAGCTTCTTGGCAGAATTTCTTACCTTACACATTTAATGTGATCGGGGTAGAAGGATGGGATCAGGACCGCTCTACCAAAGACCCAGGATTAGGAGGCCTTTGAAGGAAAGGAAGGGGCTTGCCCGTCCTAGAGCACAATGGCCTTGCACAGCGCTGGGGAAAGGGCCTGAGGGAGGAAACAATCCAGGGCAAAAGGCCCTGGGAAGGGAGACACCGTGTCCCCTGAGGACAGCCGCTGCTGGAAAATTGGGCAGCATTCATGTGAAATGAGATTGTTCTCCTTAGGAGGAAGATGGTCTCTGAAAGTCTGCTTGGTACAAGACTCACTGTGCATGTCTCCTTATTTTCAGGAAGGAACAATGGAAGAGTCAAATCCTGAGTTAAGTGGAGAAAAGAGGTCTCTGGTCATAATGTGGACTTATTTGAGTGAAGAGAAAAAATTGTCTGGACCGAAGAAGGATTCTGTGCTCTGCCTTGCAAGCAAAATGTGTAGAAATCCAAGACAGCCCCTATGAACAGAATCAGTTCTTTGAACTGAACATGATCTGTTGATCTCGAGTCCAAGACCCAAAATATCCAAACGGTAAAGTTCAAGTACTCAAGAAACGCCAGCATGCCAAACCAGTTGACAGCACAGGAGAAGATGGCGGCGGCTGTGAGCATGAATTTGGGGAAAGCCTCAGAACTTACAACCCAAAGGGTAGGGTTCTGTGCTGGAAACAGCAGGACCTCTCTGTAAACGGAAGGAATTTCTAATGCTGAAGGCAGGTGGGCATATTCTTCTGCTATATGAAGGCTACCCGGCATCCTGTCTCTAAGAGTGGAAGGATGCTTGTTAGAGATGTCACAAACCGTCTTTTCATTGAGTCAGGACGGCAGTGGGTAAATCCTCTGGTAGCAAAGCAGCAACACGGGTAGAAGAAAACACAGGCTGCATTGGCAGAAATGAAGCCGCAAGCCACGGTTTGTGTATGTATCAAAGGTGCTGGTGGAAAGAGGCCGGAGGGGGAGAGCTGGCCAAGATTCTGCTGCCACCCATCTTCTGCCTTGTGCTAAAACTCTTCCCATGGGGTGGAGCAGCATGGGAAAGCAGAGAGAGAAGAAGACATAGAGAGTAGCTAGAAAAGGTATGGAAGAATGCCCCTAGCAAAGGGGGCTAGAATCACCACAGTAACCCATCCATGATAAAGCCTATTGCAATGAAAGGAAGAGGTGACCCAAAAGTACCTTTGGACTCTACTCTCCAAAAGTAGAGAAGGTGGCCGTCACGTCTACCTGAATGTTTCAGGAAGCTAAACCAGGCATATCCCAAAAAGGAGATCTCTCAATAAAACACATGGGTGCTAAGAAGTATTTGCAAGCAGTGGAAAGGGTGGTGGGGGGGAACCCTTGGAAAAGAAGGGGGGTTATTTATGTGATTTCTAGACTTCCCAATAGCCAGAACTCTCTAACAAGGCCTCAGACCAGCTGGAGAATGAGGATTCTGCAAAGAATGTTCTCCATGGTGTTGCTAAAGGGGTGACTCAAAAAAAAAAGCCCTGCTCTCTAGGGAAGTTGGAGCTTTCCTCTCAACAGGAGGGGCTACAGGCAGCCCACAGTCGGACTTTCAGGAATGGGCATGCTGATTGGTGCAAGCCTAGCACATTGTCCACCTGCCTGCACAGAGATCACCAAGAGCCTAGCTGGTATAAAGGCAAGGCAAGAGATGGATTTATGAAGGCTCCGTTGAGAGGGCACGCCAAGCTGTGTTTAAGCGAGCTGAGCTTTGACTGGGCATGATGACTGAATGGACCTCTGCCTCTCTGCCTCCAAAGGACGGAGCACCTTAAAAGATCAAGAGCAGAGACTATGAAAAGGGCAGGCAAGCAGCTCTAGAACATCTGTTGCGCATCTGGAAGGTCAAGCCATGGCTGGGGCTCACTCTGAACTGTGATCAGTATCAAACACGATGTGAAGCAAAGCTTGCATAAGGTCACTATGTTCGGTGCCACGGAAAAGCACATGGCCCCGTGCAACAGCATTACCTGAGCTGGCTGGAAGAGACGGAGACCATGGAGTACCTTCAAATAGGGAGTACAGTGATGTTTCCTGGTGGGCCACGGATGGAGTGATCTCTGTTTTTGTGCTGGCATTGAGGTTTTTCCCATAAACCTCACTGAACATGCTGTTCGGGTATCTTTCCTGCAAAATTGAGAGATTCAATGCAACCGTAGATCTATACCATCCACTACTATACTGGCAGCTAAAGCCAGTTCCGTTTGCTGCCATGTATCCCCAGTTTCTGAATCACAGTTGACCTGAGCTGACAAGCGAGTGCCTCAGGCCATGCTGCAGAAGTTACACTGCTCACAGCAAACGAATCAAAACTACCAGGGAAGCAGGCTGGGAAAAATGGGTAGTAACACTCAGGATGCAGGTCAATTTTTTGCATTTTATTACTTCAAGTTATTTTTTCCTTTTGCTACATATTTTTCTTTTCACACAGGTGTTATCCGTGCACTTCCTTTTAAAGCAGGTTCTACTGAGAGCAACTGTGACCCAGTCAGCGTCTTATATGAATGGGGTACAACTCCAAGCATCCCAGATTTAAACCCAGTACTCTATTCCAGTAATTGCCAAGGTGCACCAGCTTCAACTCCTAACATGCTTCAAGAAGAAAAACCGAGAGAGCCATTTCAGATGTTTCTGAGCCCCAAGTGCTCACCTACGTAAGAGGTAGCTGGTGCATCTTTTCAGATTCCACTCATCCTTTGCTGAGGAACAAGTATTTCTGCCAAACCTCTGCACTGGGTCCAATCCAGTCACTCCATATTCCCAGTGTAGCTGTGCAGCAGAATTACCTGTCCCTCGCAGGTAGAAAGCCCTAAGCAATGTGTGAAACATACACAAGGAATGGGCTCCTCTCAGGGCAAGCCCTTCTTATTCTTATATCGTTAGGACTGAAGATAATACTGGAAACTATATGGGCTACTCTGTACTATTAATTCCGCTATCAGATGGACCTGAGCCCCCAGAAGTTAGGGAAATACAGTTTTCACCCTGCATGGCATATACTGCTTCTGCTACAGAGAACGGACATAGAAGATCCTATGCACAAACATTAAAATTAGCATAAATGAGTACAACTTGCAAATTATGGCCCCCTGAGGGCCAGGTTAGGCAAACAAGTGCAATAAAAAAGAAGAGCGCTTGGCTTTGAATTAAATAGAAGACACATTATGAAGATGAAAACAAAAAGCATGGGTGGTTAATTTGTTTCTGTGCCTCCAAATGCAGGTGGGGGTTCTCATGACTGAGTTCTCCCTGGCCGTGGTGCACCAGGAAAATTGGTATGGGAGAATGAAAGGACTAGGCTTTTTTCTTTGTTGGACTATACAAGGGTGATGAGAACGTGGGGAGGAGGACTCCAACATGAGACCCCCACCAACTGTCTGGTGGTTCAGGCCAGGCACCTACTATCAATACAGACGTTTTGAGACAGGCACGCCTCAGAGACAGCAGCAACTGAATTGCCAGCAATGTCGAGCAGAAAGAGGTGGGGAAGGCTTGTTTTACAGTTAATTACCTGATTGAGAGAGAAGCCTGTGAGCGATAGGAAAGATGGTGACTGAGACATCAGATCTGATGGTTTCTCTAACAGCGATTTCTTCAGAAAGCCAGGAAAGGGAAAGACAGCATTAGGTGTTGTTACAGACCAGTAGCTTGGAACACTTTTCTGCATAGAACCAATATGCTGAAGATTCTTGTGTGATTTTTTTTTGTTATGCAATCAGATAGGAGGAATACATTATGAGAAACATATGAAACACTGTTAATTTGCAATCAATGGCAAACAAAAAGTATTAGTAATATTTGAAGGAGAACTTCGTAAGCAATCTGTTGGCTAGAAAACTGAGAGGCAGGTCACCTGAGAAACTTCATTCTGCAAACAGTATATGCCCCGGTACCTCAAAGAACACACAGAGTAGAGGTGCAAAGTGTTTAACTGCCTGCTAAATTGTTTATACCAGTAGTGTTAGCCTTTCTGGTTCCAACATGAAGACTCACTGAATTGATCTGGTTCCAACATGAAGGCTCACTGAATTGATCTGGTTCCAACATGAAGGCTCACTGAATTGATCTATGAATGCTGCTCCTGCAGCAATCACTCACACAACACTTGAACAACCGAGAATCAGCCAAAACCTGTATACCCATGTCAAATTAAACACACGGAAATCTAACTGACGCAAAGGGCTGCATCTATTTTGCAACTCTGTTGGAGCGCAGAAAAAGTGTGGGGTCTGGTAAGAGGCGCAGAATCCAGCTTTCTGCACTCCAAAGACAAGACTGAAAGTGCACGGACAAGGTCAGCTGACATCTCGGGAGCCACAGTGGGGGCCAGATTGGGAAAGGTGAGCTTTGGTGCCCCATGTAACACCCCTTCCTCTCCCATAAGGAATCAGAACGATTGATGCAAAGCGTAGCAGGGCAAGAGGCAGAATGATGCAAAATTGCCCAGGGGTGAAGGCTGCTCATCCTGTTCCCTCCACAGAGTAGTGGGGTCCCTTCTGGTGGCTTCATGCCCTGCTTGGATTCATCATGTAGTGGAGTTTCCCCATCCCGTATTTCCTTATCTCCCTGAATGCCTTCACCAAACCAGCCTCAAAACTCTCTGAGTCTCAGGTACCCAACTTTAAAAATGTGGGATTGCAATTAGAAATAAGTCTCCCAAAAGGAGACCACAGATTTCCTAAATAAACAAAAAGGTTTACATTTTACTGAAGGAAAATGTCCATCGAGAAAACAAGTAAGATTTCAATGGATATACAAACAAACAACACAAGAAAACATATGAGCAACAGGGGTAATAGAAACAACCAGAGACAAACACACCCAGCTAATGTAACGGGACCATGGTCCCTACTTTTTCCACGTCTCTCCCAACCAATGTTTTACTTTCACCAGTCCAAGCTCCCTTACTCAGTTCTCCACTTCCAGTATTTCTCTTTATTCTACGATTTTGGGCAGGCTTTTTTCTCCTCTCCCTTCTTCTCTGACTTTTGCTTTTATTTTCTAAAATAGTTTTTTCTCTCACCAACTCCAACCAGTGCTGAAGGGGTAGTTCTACCGCTGAAATTCCCGTCTCCTGAGTCAAAGCCTACTTTTCTTTCTTTCTCTGACTTGCTGACATTTACAATCTGCTGCTTCCTAAGCAAAACATCCTGATGTTTACATTTTAACTTCTGCTAGCCACACTAGGAACCTATTGTCTGAATCACACGCTTGCTCGCTCGCTCGCTCTCACACACAAATCCCATTATACCCTAAAACCAAGATAAATATGCAAAATAGAGGATCATTCTTTTCCTTCATGGTTTATAATAGCGTTTTTGTAAATTTTGGTAAATACTTTTGTCAGCTAACAGCTCTTGTGATTTAATTTGTGTCAACTACTGTGGTTTTTCAATTTGGCTTTAAATTTTGTAGTTTCTATTTTTATTTTCCTACTGTTATCTTTATTTTTGTATTGCATTTCCATTGTATTTTCTATGCTGCTGTAAATTGCCCAAACTGTTTCAGCTATTGGGTGGTTCAGAAGGATACTGCTGCTACTAGTTTCACAAACTAGTGTTGACTATTGTTAGTTCTGTAACAAAAGAAGTCAACCCTGCTCACTGACCCCCATTTATTTAATGATAATGCACAGTATCAGGTTCCTGGTGGGTGATACCCAAGTATGTATGCATGCATTTCATTTCTATACCTCCCCATCACTGAAGTACCTTTCTTTACACAAATAATGTCAGTTGCATAATTCAGGGCATCAATCCTAAATGATGGCTCAGTAGGGGCAAGATTAACATATTCCATAAAGTTTCTGGTAGGAGACCAACACTAACAGTTGCTAGTTTGGGCTACATTATGATGGGAACCTAACACAGACTGGAGATTGAAGCAGGCATACTCCTACCTAACAGTCTGACCAGGCTGATGGAAAGAAGTTTTTGACTGGTTTTCCAGAGCTTGTCAAGTCACCGAATTAGGTACATTTTATCTGTGACCAGGTCAGAGACTGTAATTCAAGAGAAGCCTTGGAAATCAACTCAATGACTTCTAGACACTCTCTTCCTGTACTTTGTAAACAAAATTAATCCTGGCTTTATTGGAGGGAGCTGCAGTCTTGAAGCAACTGGGATAACAGCTAAACCACAGTGTGCTGAACTTATATCAAAGCCAACTGAAGAGCCAACAACTATTCTACTAATGAATAATCCAGTGTTGCTCATTCAGTACCAGAAGCTTCCAGAAAGGCCACTGTCCCCCAGTAAAAAACAAAACAAAACCATACACGCAACAATATAGACAGTGAAAGGGCACAAATGAGATTAATTTATGCTGAACACTCACTCTAGGTAGCATGCTTGATCTATACAAAAATAAAAGATAAAGGTTGTCATGTAATGACAAACTACCTTGATTGTGAGAAAATACCTAGTGTAGTTGCCAAAAATGCCTGCAACATGGGCCGTTTGGACTGTTTCTCCCAGTCTCAAACGGTATGGACTATCTGCCTATCTGACTTCCCCTGCAATGAGAAATCCTGAATCATTAAACAGTTTCGTATTAAGAATATACCTCATTTTAATTCAGCAGGGGCCACGACTGCCATAGCAGTAAACAGAAGAGACCTCTCCCCCAGAGTACCGTCCACTGCTCCACATCATACACGCAGAGTGCACCTCTGCACGGGACTCAGCTCCATGAACAGGATGGTCCCCTTGGCTCTGCAGCTTCCTGTGTGGGCCGGCAGACCCTCCAAAACGCTGTGTGAAGGTGACGCTGGGCATTTCAGGGAGGAGGAGGAATTGGATCAATCCTGCTTTCCCCCTCCCCTTCCTCAAAAGTGGTTCTGATTCCCCCTGCCAATCATGGAGGGTGCAACCCGTCATTTTTAATGTCCCCCTCCCACTGGTAACTTCCCACTGCATCAATCAATTCAATCGTTCTATGTAGTAGACATTGTATTCCTGTTTTACAAGGTAGGAGCTAATGCTAAATGACAATGATGTGCTGTAGGTGTTCCAAGGAAGGCCTATTTAAACAAGACAGGCTCAGGACTGAGAAGTATTTCCTGCTTGTAATGCAGACATTAGACTCAACAACCTCCTGGGTTCTCTATGCTGGACAGGACCTCGAGCCAACATCACACCCCTGGCAGCTGATGCGGAACAGTTTCGTTGGCTTGTAACACCCGCTGTGGGGAGCTGCAAATTTAATTACCCTAACTCTCACATTCTGTTGATTTCTTCGGAGTAAAAGCATGGAAACTCCTAGCAAAGGATGTGTTTAATGCAGTGCATGGATATTACACAATACGAAACATCTACACTTCCAAGGTTTGATGACAGACTATTTAAACACACACACACACACACACACACACACACACACACACACACACATGAACCGTCTTAGCTATGCTAGCCAATCACACAAAAGAATTACATTCTGGGAGAATGTGTTTACTGACAGCAACAGTTTCTCCAAGGATAGAGAAGTACACAGTTCCGCACCAAAGGCTGGGGGCAAACAACAGGGGAAAATAGTTATCATGTCCCACTTGGGAGCTTCCAAAGGGATCTGAAAGGTTGTGTGCATGACGGGATCCATCATGGCAGTTCCCATATTCCCACAATGGGCAGGTGTGAGGATCTTAGATCCCCACAGCACCATCAATGAGTTCGATGAAGTATCCGCACAGGTCCCACAGGAGGAAAGCAGAATCTGCTGGGCCGCCCTGCCAGAGAGGGAGCAACAGGCCACATGCAACCCGTGGCATCTGTTCCACACCTCTTTACAAGAATAAGCTCTCATGTCAAAACTCCCTGAGCGTTGCAAAACCGAAATCAAGAGTCACGTTCTATTTCGCAACCTTTAACCTCCTCTTTAGATATTGCTTGTTCATTCACATCCTGACACAGTCTGAAGGACAAGGTGTGTGATTTTGCACAGGATAGACAGAAAACTTTAACTTGGATGTTCTCAGCAAGTCAAGAGTTTAGGATTTGGAGCACCGAGGGTCACAGCTTTCTCAACTTGAGGCTGTGGCTGCAGTCCTGTGCAAGTTTTCATCAGGGGAAAAAAGCCTACAGCTTCCAGCATGGCTGGCCAGGGCATGCTGGGAGTTGCGGGCTCTTTTTTCTGCCTAAATTTGCATAGGATTGTGCTTTAGGTTGGCTTAAGAGCTCTGGAGCAGGAACACATGCAGCTGGAACAGCATCTCCTGCTCTAGGCCCCCACTCACTCACTGTCAAGATGACTCCTCCAAGAAGACAAAACCGCACGGCCAAAAGTCAGCCAGGAGCCGCACCATGATGGCCTCCTTTCCAGAGCTTTTAAGGAATTGAGTGCAGAATCAGAAAGCAACCACCCTGCAACTGTGTCATGGGATGTGACTTCGCATGTTTGATTCACCTTGTGAGGGGAAGGGGAATAAAAAGATATGCCAAAATTAGAGCGAGAAGCAGCAGAATTAAGTCAGATACATACAAAGAGGCTTCGTCCAGGAAGAGAGGCGAGAGGCCCCAGCAGAGCTGGGTAAAGATCAGGAGGATGAGAGAAAAGCAGCTCTTCCTCCTCCTCCAAGGCAGCCAGACTCTTTAACAGGTCCGGAGGAAGCAGGGGGGAGCTCTTGGGGTCCTAGTGACAGAAAGGAGCACAATGAGACGCAGCAAGGCGAGGAGAGAAAGCAAGACGAGCAGTGGGGAGGCAAGGAGGCTACGGGGACGGAAAGAGGGCCCATGTGAAGCAGGAGGAGTGCAAGGCAGGCTGCTACACGAGAGAAGGGAGCGCAAGGATAGCTATGCCGGCATGCAAAAGGAACTCACAGAGGCAGAGAGCAGGGGAAGAAGAAACTCGAGGGGTGAGGGGGAAAGGTTGAGGCAAACAAACGTTTCCTGTTATTGTGCGCATTAGGATCACTCTGCTTCCTATCAAGTTTGAATTTACAGGCTTTGGAAACTACTGGAATCGACAGCAAGCGACCTCTACATGAATAATTATACGCAAATAGGGGCATTTTGTTCTTCAGCTGCCTGATCTCTTAGCAGTTCTAAGTTGCAGTAGACCCAAAGAATGTTTCTTGGCAGGGTGAGCCAGCTGTAACAGCAAAACTCCCCTGCCCTCATGGCCAGGGTTGGATGAACTGCAGGCTGGCTTCATCATTCACTGCATAAAAATCAGACTTTTCAAACCATATGGTCAAGTTTCCAACACTTGCTGGAAGGTGTGATGAAAGTCATGAGCATGTCATGAGCGGAGCCAGCTGGTGCTGGGGGGTCAGACTAGATGGCCCAAGAGTCCCTTCTGACTTGCTCTGTTTCTGTTTCTAAGTAGAGAAATCCAACCTCTGGCTCCTTGCCATGGATATTTTATTTATTTATTTACACTTATTTATAGGCTGCCTTCTTCCCTCCTGACCTACCCATATCCCTACCATTTTTCCCATACACTTCCCACAGCTCAGCATTGCCCCTTATCAAATACCTTGAAACTGGATGGTGTCTGCACTGAAGGCGAATGAGACTAAGCTATACAAACAGAACGAGACGCCCAAGCACCTCAAATGGTGCCGGCTGGCCTTCCTCCTGGAAGGCCATCCTTGGGCTGCATGGTGACTTTTCAAATTGTTCCTGGCGAACTGTCAAAGGCAGGTCACGAAGGCCAGAACAAGGCGCTGACTTCCTGCCACCGCTTTCTCGCAGCGACGCACCCCACACTTCAGCAACCGGCTTCCTGTTTGGTTTTACCGGATGAAATCATAAAAAGACGGAAGACGTGAAAGGCAGCAGCATTTGCTTTGCCACGGCACGTACGCACCGCAGCAAGGCCAGAGCAGGAGGTGTGGAAAAGCAAGGAAGAGGCTGGCATCCACGTGTGCCATCGGCTCCCTGACGGACCTGCAGCCAGCACTGCTTCTCACTGCTTCTACTGCTCTTATGGCTCGGTTCGGTCAGGCTAAAGCCGTCAGTGGACTCAGGAGCTCTGCTCACAAAGACCATGGTCTCTGTGGGGCTCGACTGCTTCCACGCATGGGAGATTCAACACAACTTCAGGGCAATGGTATCAGCAGTTGCGTGCTTCACAGTTCCCCAAAGCGTCGCCCCAAGGCCATTTTTAAAAAAACAGAATCAATGCTAAGTCATTTCTTCTCTAGTCTGACAAAGCTGGTATTCTGGAGTACAGAAACGGGCCTTGAACATCCCTTGCTGACAGCGTCCTACCGGCCCGTGCCAAGTGCTGGGACTACTGTGCCTTTTCATGAGGTTTTGGGTTTCCTAATGGTATCGACTCCGCTACCTGAAGTCATGCTTTAGGAGGCATTTCCTCCTTTTGCCTCCTTGCTTCCAGATTGGGGCAAAGAACCGGTGCAGCCACAGCGACTGCTTGAACAGGCTGTACTTGCGCTTAGGGAGGGCTTCCTCCTGGTGTACGTGAGCCTACCGTGATAAAGCCCGAGAACCCTTACATTATGCTCATCTGCAAAGTTCTGGAAGAAGCTCAGGCTCAGACTCAAATTTTACCACTTTGCACAAGATAAAAGTTCTATCTCAATCCTTTTGCTTAGCTGACCTATCAGGTATTCTGTTTCAACTGCAGAGACAAAAAGATGTGGGCTGGCAGGAGATTATAAGCATGCTTTAAGAGCCAGTGGCTAGATGTATTAGAGGGCAAAAGCAGGGCCTTCAGAAGATGGGCTGGGGTTCTTTTTTATACCGCTGAACACAAAACATAGGTGCGGGGTATGCTATTGCGAAGAATGAATGGAGCAAGGGGCAGATGTTCCTCAAGGCCTCAGTGAAGAGATGGCTCCTGCCCCCCACGTAACTGAGACCCTGCATTTAGAGACTCTCCCCTTCTGGGCAGTATTCCACCCAGGCTGGTCCTGGTATTTCATCCTGAGCGGCGATCAACACCCATGTAGCAGAGAGGAAACTTCTCCTGAATGGTACGGAATGTGTTGCCTTCAATTCAGATTTCCTCAGCCATTCTTCAAATGTATGAGACCATTCTGACGGGGTTCTCGGAAGGTGTTTCAAGGAAATAGGCACAGGAGTAATCTTTGCAATGTGCACTATTTTACAGTCCTTGTGAAAATATTTTTTTCTTTCTCCAGCCCTGCCCGCAACTCATGAGTAATGCGACACACTTACCTCGAAGCTTATCCTAGGCACGGGATCCTGCTCTGGGCGGAAGACTCCTTGCTGACGCTTCCCTCTGCGGTCCAGATGAGCTTGCTGCTGCGCCATCACCAGGCGGTTATCAGCCATGCCGTAGGAGTCCCAGTAAAAGTCTGGCACCTTGACCTCTGAGGGATTCTGGTTATATGGCTCCATGGGGAAAGGCTTCATTTTCTTTTCCAGCGGCGGCTGCTGCTGCAGGAGGGAAGGCTGCAAGGACTGTTCGAACAGTTTCAAAGGGTCCTGGCCCTGCAGGTAGTAGGGCTGCTTCACAGGCAACATCTTCCCCAGGGGGCCTTGGACCTGAGGATGGTTCCACAGCTGCTTAGAGGAGTCTGCCTGGGAATACTAAGAACAAACACCCTCAGGGTCAGTCTCACAGTGCATCATTGACAACCGGAGAGCCTTGAAAGAAACTGAGCTACTGACTGAGGCACCAAGAGACCGAAATGGTGAAGTCCGTATCCTATTTCTGCCAAAAATAAGCTGCAATTTTACTTCTGATTTCGGAGCTGGCCTGTTGATTGAACAGCAGGCTCCTCAGGCACTAGAGGGCAAAAAACAGCACTGGCTTTCTCTGCACAAAAATGTATGCTGCATTCTTGCAGCGACACTTGAGTTAGAAATATGTATAAGTCACCGCCACCCAAACACACACCATGGGCTGGTTCATTTATTCGAAACAAAGCCACCACCATTTGTGAGCTGCAATAGGTGCCACCATGTGCAAAGTACAATCTGCATGATCATTGCCTAGCTGTGATTTGTCATATTCAAACCTGGCTTCGTGGACGGTTAAAGAACCCTCAAATAACCCACGGAGCATTCTATCTGAGAATGGCTGAAAGTGTCAACAAGCCATGCTGCACAAAGCCATGGCAAGCTGGGTGCTAGGCCAAAATGGCACATGTGGTGCCTGGCACAACACAACACCCCTTGACGTAAATTAAGCCATGGTGGGCTGTTGAGTTACCCAAATCAGATTAAAGTGTTCAGGCAAGGCTGGAGATTCTGTGACACTGAGCAGAATCTGCCAGCACATGGCTTTCATTTTGAGAGAAAAGTTCCTAGACCTTATGGTCTAAGGAAAACCTAGGAAAATGTTGTAGCAGACAGAGTCTACATGAAGAGAGGCTTGTCATGTCTCACAGTTTAAAAATCTGCACCCACCAAATTCTCTCATGGCTAGAATAGCAGCAACAGCAACAATAGTACTGCTGCTAATAACAGTTAATGCTTAACATCTATATAGCACTTTCAATATTCCAAGTGCTTCACTTGTATTATCTAGTTATTTTTTTTTTTCAACCATCCTATGGACCATCTTGGCATTCTTAAAGATACAGGAAACCTAATATCCCAATCTAAAGTCTAAAAGGAAGCCTGAGGGAGATATCAACTGAACTGTCATGTCTCTAACATTGCTCTTCTCTCACACATTTGGCGGCAGGCAGGAAACATAACTGTTATGAGTAAATAAAAAGGGTCGTGTGTTGCTCCTCTGGCCCTCCCAGCAAGGGGCCTCCCTCCCAGCCTCCTTCTCGCCCTTCTTATCCCTGCCTTTCCACTGCGAAATTTGCAGGGAGGCAATCACTGCGATCAGCATTATTCCCGTTTCAGTATAAATCGCCACATCCCCGATTAAAGTTCTGCACCTACAGTCCTCCATGCCCGATTTGGGTCCTGCCGCTCGATGCCGCAGCCCTGCCCAGAGCTCACCTGTTGGAATCCAGAGTGGTGCGGAGGACTCTTCCCCAGCGCCTGCACCGCTTTTGTGGGAGACTGCGGCGGCGGTGGCTGGGTGAGGGCCTGGACGTGTAACTGGCTTGCAGACTGTGCTGTTGCCTGAGCTGGTAAGGATGCGAGGGGCTGCTGAGAAGAGGAGGGTGTCTGCTGAGGCCCCTGGTTCAGGGGGCCGGGTCCAGAGGGCCGCTGCTGGCTGTAAGGAATGTGGGATGGCTTCCCAGCTTGCACCTGATTGCCCGCAGGTGAGTGCGCTGCAGGCTGAAGGAAGGTTCCTGGGACAGAAACGCCGCCTGGGAAAGTGTATCCTGAGCTCATAGAGAAAGCCACAGGAGGGGGAATCACATACGCAGGAGGTGGGAAGCCTAGAAAGACAATGAAAGGCACGCGTGGTGAGAGGAGGAAAGCACCTTCTGAAGAGCAGCTTGCTTAGGAGACCTCTCTCAACATCACTTGCTGCTTCTTCTCCAGGGTTATCTGGCAAGGCGATGACAAACAGAGTTTCATTTTGTAGACTCATGGACACCCTCTGACCAGATAATCCAATTGAGAGACTAATTTTTCCTTTCAGTGAGAGGCATGTGGGGAAGGATGGAGGAGAATAGGCAAACAAGCATCACGTCACTCCCTCCCTCCCTCCCTCCCTCCGCCAGGAGGCAATTCCATGTGACATCGCAGCAGGCCCATGATGATCAGAAGATGTTGTGCTGCTCTGCAGTGGTATGTTCATGCAAAGCAGTGCTTTTTTTTACTCTTTTGCAAATCAAACAGCTTGTCTGCATATTACTTTTTCCAAACATCTCATAAATACTCTGGGTGCTTGCAGTGGAAAAGATGTCCACTGCTACTAAATACACCCCTTTTACAGAATGGGGAGAATCTGTCAGGAATGAGGAGCAGCATCTTTTCCACTGCAGGGACTATACTGTTCTGTGTACCTGTGACACAAAGGAGACTCGGGCCAGCATTGAGACAGTGAAGAAGACAGTCCATCTATGCCTGGAAAGGATCATAGGGTGAAGCACCAAGAATCTATGCACATTCTAGATTCAGAAACAGGCCATTTGACAAAGAAGACCTTTTCTGTATTTTTCTCCTATGCAGAAGTGTAGGCAATGGAAGGCACTGGTGGACTCTATTGTTTTAAACAGCACAAATGTAAAATTGTTACCTGGCCGGCTGGGAAGAGGAGGGAAAGCTCCTGGATGATGGATGGGGATGAACTGGGAGTTGCTGGCCTGGTTTGGCGACTGAGTCACTGGTGTTTTCCTGGCTTCAGACACTGGAGTTTTCCTCAGTTCTGTTTGGGATTTTACCTAGGAAGATTAGCCATGCTTAAGTAATTACTTGAGTAAACATGTACAGAATAGTACTGTTAGTTGAGATATATTGCTCTTGCCTTTCTCATTCCTATTTACCTCAACTCAGCTTAGTTCTATGATCATTGTATATTGGAATTTTACATAGGAAATACTGACAAAGGGCCTACAAAACTTATGCATGCTGGAATTTTATGCATGTAAAAGTTATATAGTATGTCATATCAGGTCGGCCAAGGGGCTAGACAGGTGTCTAACCTCGTGATCCTGTTTCCCCAGTGGACATAGCTTTTGCAGACACAGGCCTGGTTCATATATAATAAAAAATCATGGTACAGGCTGAAATTCTGGGTAGTTATGATGTGCAAATGGGGCTACACGAACAACCATGACTGGTTAACCACAAACAAACAAACAAACAAGAACACATTGCAAATTGCTGGGCTGTGAACTCTGGATTGTTTACACCATGGATAATGGTTACACGTGAACACAGCACCATGGATTGTTCTCCAAGCTACAGAAGCAGAAAGGAAGAGAAATAACAATGTTTAAAAGCCATTCTACATGCCAGAATTAGGATACTGAAAAGCTATCCTGGATACAGAAGAGAGTAGACAAAAGGGGAAAGAAATAATGACAAAACAAACTACCTTTTGTTCAATCAGCTGTCAGATAAAAACTGGGTAGGGCAACCAAGCATGGATTAAATCATGGATCGGCATTATGTGAGAACCAGGCTACTGACTTACAGGATCTGTGTCTTAATGAAATTAGTACCTAAATGTCATTGCCCTATATTAGTTTCAACTCCGTTTCTTTTACCTTCAGTTGCAGTCTCAAAATACTTCAAACAAGACAGATTTTCTTAACACTGAGATTGAGGAAAGTCTTTTTATAAGCCACTTAGCCAACAAATAGCAGAATCAAATGGCTGAACAGGAGAATTTGGGGATTATAGAGAAATCACCAAGGTTCTTAGCTGGAGATTAAAGAAAATACTCTAGTGCAAGAGCGTAATAAGTGATTTAAGATGAATGCTAAGCTCACATCAGCCTATACAAGTCATGCACCTTGCAATGAATAGTCCTTCTCTGAAAGCACAGTTATGATGTATTGTTTTTATGGGGGGAAACCCCTTCAGCCGCGGTCTTTTTCACCTCTCTTGTCTCAAAGGCTGCTTCATGACACAATCTGCCTTCATGTGGTGCTGCTCCTTGCACTCAGAAAAGATGCAGGTACTGACCTGCCCGCTACTTTGAACATTTATGCAAAGAAGAAAATCCCTTGGTGACTCAACCTGGCCTGCTTCAGAAGCAATGAATGCATTTCTAAAGCTAGATAATGAAGAGCCAGCGTGAATTAAGGTGAGTAATAACTTGAAGTGCAGGCTCGGGCCTAGAGAAATGGCAATAAACTGTGCCCTGGAATGCGTCCACACTTTCTTGAACAAATCCGCACAGCACAGGGCTCTCTGGAAGGAGCTGCATTTCATGCGACGACATGGACTCAGACACGCTCTGGGCAACCAAGGTTAGATGGGTTAGAAGGGCAGTCCACACAAGTTAACATATATATCACTACTGTGCTGTAGGCTCACTGGTCCTTCTCTTTACATATCCATCCTTCAACCTCAAAAACATCTGCATGAATACAAGACATTATCCTTACCAACATCCTGGCTTTCCATCAAAAATGCGTTCTACATTCTTCATGTGCATATTATACATGTTATGTTATTTTGCGGGGTGGGGTGAGAGGGCTAGAATTCTTCTTACAATAATAAAGTGGACCTGAGATGCATATACAATCCTCCCACCAAAGCTAACTAGCATATATTATGACCTCTAGATTTACAAGTCGGTCCATAACAGCTACTAGTCCCGTTGGCAAGTGCGTCATGCAAGTCACTCCTGGAAAATATCTATAGCATTGAAAGAAAAAAGCACCACCAACTATTTTCTCATTTAGAGAAAAATGCCTGCCTGGTTGCCTGAAGGTAATCCTTACACCGAATGACTGGGCCATAGAATACTGACAAGCCGGCTCAATTCCACTATGTCCATTCCAACCTTCCTGTGAAGAGTCTCAATGGTCATGCCATTAAAAAAAAAAAAAAAGGTAGGGAATAGGCGAGTTTCTATCTGCTGCTCTGCCAGCTTCACTGAAAGAGAAGGGCAAGCCTATGAATATCTAGCCAAATTGCACTAAACTGAGTGGGAGTCGCTATTAAGTAAGCCTTCATAGGCTTGCAGCCTTAACCACCTTAACCCATAAAGAAATAAAAGAAAATACACATAAACTCAAATGCTTCTGAAGACTAGAAGCGCTGTTGAAGACGAACTTTTGACCAGCACTGCCAAATGCTTCGCCATTATCAAAGCACCAGGGAAAAATTCAACCAAACGGTAAGTTATTCTTGATTGAAGGGTGGGAATACCAAAAAATTAAGCCTTCTGCAGCCAAGCCACACCATGAAAGGTGGCCGCTTTGCAAGAAAAACTAATCTGACAATACTACAGGGCCAGTTCACAAGCTGCCACCTGAACGAGTGTTTAGTGGTAATTTATTATGTTCTATTGCATTTCAATGTATTTTATTGTGTTGTAAGCCGCCCCGAGGCTTCGGCAAGGGGCGGCATAGAAATGTTATAATAATAACAACAACAACAACAACGAGGGACCACACATACAGAAGCCTCTCTGCGCCTCCTGCCAGTTCATCCCCCCACTGCAGAAGCAACTCTTTCCAGTTGTTGCCATGCAGCATCTCCAAGAACCAGTCCAAGTAAAAGGTTCCAGTGCTCTCAGCTGCTTCACCTGCCATTCCCCTCCCACAGGAAGCAAGAGCAGGAAAGGATGGAGAAAACCGAGGAGGACACCAGCAGCAGCAACTCCTCTGGTTCTTCCTACAAGTAAACTGAGAGTGGGGTTGTGTGGGCCCCTGAAGCCCAGAGGAAGGAGGGAAAGGAGGCCCACATGCAGGAACCCACCATGGCTGCCTGACATGGTGGCTCAGGGAACCTTCCTTCCATATGCTCCCCCTGAAAGCGCAGTGTGTGAATCAGCCCATCTACCCTTCAAAGGTCAACCGAGCCAAAGCTTACAGGAGCTTCAGCCACTTTCCAGGACTGCAGATTATTTAAATGGCTGCGCAAAAAAATCACAGAGACAATGAAAAGTATGGAAACCTTACCTGTACTGCCACATTCTGCTTCCCTACTTCCTGCACTTTTTCCATGCCACATTTCTTGATCTCATTCTTCCTCTTGTTGTTGTTGTCCTTCTTCCCATCATTTTTATTGGCTGCAATTCCTTTGCTGTAGTCCCTTCTTTCCCTACCCACTTCCTTAGTGAGGTAACTTCGGCCTTGCTCTCTGTTTACCTCTCGCGGTTTAATATTCTCTTTGAATGTCACCATGGGCTTATCTCCTGTGTCACAGCTGCTACTCAGGTTTCGACCTGTCGACAGCACGGACTTAAGTCCTGGGCTCCCATCGACAAACTGTGGCTCTGATGCTTCCTGCAGAACATGACTCTGTTTGGCTTCAATATGCTCCTCAAGTAGCAGTTCTGGGATCTCCGTCAAAAACAGGAGTTTCCCAACCTCGTTTTCACATTGGATCAACCTTTCGGAGGAAAAACAAAGGGAAGTGATCCCGTATCATTAAATCAGAACTTTGGGGACAACAAAAAACATGCACAATATTAAATAAAAAGCAAACATCTCTGATGTAAGAGCCAGTTCCTATGAATCATGAAAGGGAAGTGAGACAAAAGGAGAAGCAATTTGCACAAAGGTAGCTTGCACCCAAGAAGAGTAAATCTCTGGATTGCTCATCTCAGTGAGTAATACTGCTATGCACGGTATTCCAGTCAGAGAATATACTGGCATTTGGAAGCTTCTTTGGCCAGACTGGCTGCAATTTTCTCCTTTAGTCAGCTAGCTGGTGACACATAGGCTGACTCCTCACCTGACATACCACAGGTCACCTGCTCAATTCCACCAACATGCCTGTCAGTGAGAGAGCTGCCCTTCGCTACTCAGCTGTTCTCTTGCCAATATTGCTGGTGTGCTTTGCTACAATAAACAGAAGGTAACCACCTGCCAGATATGTCTTACAGGAAGACTGTGAGGTATGCCAACCTTTCTAGTACTTGAGTGTGGTTCTTAGGTCCTTCAGGCACAGCAGACTAATGAAGATTCGGAGAGGGGGAGAAAGCTGCCTCTGTGAACAGGTCCCGGCCTCTCCAATCTCCTCCTCAACAGGCCCACTGAAATGCTTCCTCCTACCTCCCTCTGACGTTGCATTCCTGACCTCAGAAAGACAGCTCTTCCTGCAATATGGAGGCGAGACCCAATCACCCCAGTATCTAATGCAGCATATTATGAATGCTACATTACAAATGCACTTTTCAGTTCTCATCGTTTAGACAGCTCTTTATCAAGATTTTTCAATTGCCTGGTTTGTTTTTACCTTTGAGGAGAATGCTTTCTGGACAGAAGTATCTAGAGTGGGGGTAGACAGCCCCCCTCCCCCTCCTGCCCTGTGAGCAGGATGTTGGGGCATAAACTGATTATTCTTGCAAAGTCTGAAATGATCACCTACAGACGGCTTGGGAAATGAGCTCAAGGACGTAGTCAGGTTGAACGCCCCTGCTGAAGATCAACCTTGGGACACACAAAATCCCAGTACAATCCCCAGCGAAAAGAGCCGTGGCAGGAGGGCTGGGAATGTGACCCCCTACCAGTGGCTAATCAGACCAGATTCTCCTAGGCTAGCTGGAGCAGTGGTCAGATTCAGCGTGAGGCGGCTTTATTTGTCCAGGTCGGCCTCTTCCATGCTCGTGAAAAATATGCAAACTGGGTTAAAGATAGTACATTAAAACAGGCAGGTTAACTGCATCTCCCCTGCTCCCCCAAAAGACTTGATACGAAGTACATTTTTAGCAACTGCCTATGTGACTATCATGCTCCCACACACCGCCTTACGCAGCGTTAAATATAGTGTCCAACAGCACATCTTCATTTCAGCTTTAACCATCTTTAGCACCTGCCATTATCAACGAGGAACAGCAACATGAGGTGGCGAAGAGAAACATCATGCACAGAAGGGTAGAGGCGGCTGCCAGCAATGGTGCAGATACCTTGGCTGGTTGTCAGCAATCCATTTGCCCGTGAAGATCAGGCGCTGCTGCCGTATACGCCGGTGCTGCC
Source organism: Varanus komodoensis (assembly GCF_004798865.1). NCBI lineage: Eukaryota > Metazoa > Chordata > Lepidosauria > Squamata > Varanidae > Varanus > Varanus komodoensis. The sequence goes on from NW_025335854.1 coordinate 5,472,761, forward strand.
CTTCTTTGTCTCCGGTAATCCCCTGATGGCCTTTGGAGAAATCTAAGTTCCTAGTTGTTGACACAAACAGAGAAGGGAAAGTCAGACTTTGAACCAGGCGCAAGAAATGTGTGTCAAACCAACATAAGCTGGTATATACAACTCTACCCCAGTCCCACTTTCAGAATAAAACTACATGCACAGAAGTAAAATAGGCCAGGATGCTATTTTAAGGTAGCTTTATTGTAGTGTTATATAGAGAAATGCTTACACAACACGCCTCTGTGTTTCACACCAAGGGACAAAAACTCATATTAAAAAGAAATCCTTGGGTCTCTCTCTTTTTTAGATTGCCAGCCCCTTGAGCTAGGGACCTGTCAAACTTGTTCTTCATAAAAAGTCATGTGTATCGATTGCTTTATTGACTTAAACTGCAAACAGAGGGTGCCATAAACACAAACAACAAGGTTGCAAGGACACTCACAATTGGTAAGCCTTAAAACAATTAGATCCTTTACACCCTAGCCTTAGAGCTGTTTGTTTCCTGGTGAAGTACGCTTGATGTTGCAGTGTAAGGGCCTGCCCTGCCAACGCTTTGTCCTGAGGGTTTCTGGAAAGAGGAACGATCAGAAGCAGGCCTTCAGCTGCTGTATGACCTGCCCATCAGTGAAACAGGGAGACCTTCTGTTTATTTGAACATGGGTTCTCCCTGACCCCATGCGACTGGAAGACACATCTTCCTGTTCCGCTTGGCGTTCATTCCATTTTGGGGTGCAGGGCAGGATACACACGACCCCAAGACTGGGCTGCTACCTGCTGCAGGAAGAACAATCCCAAGAATCAAATATATTTTAGACCTAGGTCCAAAAAGATCCGCGGCCAGGTTCCTTTGAAGAACCACCCCAAAGAGCGACAGATTTCACAAGAGCCGAGCAATCGGCGTCCTTTCCTGCTGCTCTACTGTAGCTTGGACTGACTGCTGCCTCTCCACCCATCCTACACTGCTTTGCTGACAAACAGCCATCATTTCTCCTTGCTAGGACATTCCGAAAGGTGTTTCAAACGGCTGTTCTGCCCTCCATTTACTCCGGTCTAAGACCAGAGTCAGCAATTAGTTTACTGCGAAGTGGGTGGTGAAGGATGAGTGGCTCCCACCAGCAGTCTCCAAAGTGGTCTCCCAGAAAGCCCCACAGGGATGAATGACCCCCAAGGATCACTACTTATTGATCTTCTGAGCATTTAATCATGCCCAGTTCCTTCAGATCTTCTTCACGCTAATTTTTCATAATATTGTTTGCTGCTGTCCTTCAAGTCATCTCCATGTTAACATAAAGCTCACGGTACGAGACTGGCTTTCGGAATTTTTCATAAGCTGTATTGTAGTATGAAAAGGTGTCATGCATTCATTTAAAGGCAGACTTAGATTTGCCAAGATATCATGGCTTTCCTTTTGAATTGAGCCAGAGGAGAACTTGGGCAGCTGCTTCCAAACCAAAGATTCACATCAGGTTAGGACAGGGGCCGGCAACCCACGGCTCCAGAGCCGCACGTGGCTCTTGAATCCCTCTGCTGCGGCTCCGTCGCTCAAAATGTGCACCGGCACAGCCGCCAATCTGCAATGAGGCTGGTTAAGTAAATCGCTACATTCCTCTGCTATTGTGCAGGGAAAGAGCGGAACAAGCTTCCTGCAGGCTCTCATGTTACACGAAACAAACCCTGCTGAAAGGATTCTCTTTGTCCCAATGTAATCTCCTTCATCTGAATGTTAAAAGCTGTACTTGGGACCTGTCACAATTCACAACACTTGACTGTTTATCTGCTAATCAGTCACTAAACACACCTATATCTGCCGATTTATTGAGCTTCCCCATCAACCATGGATAAATCGAAGAAAAGTTTCTGAAGAAAACCGAACATTTAATGGTACGTGGGTAGATTTATTTGCTATTACTGCTGATGAACTTATGGGGTTTGCTGTTTAATGTATGCAGCCCTTTAGCACTGACTTTGACTCTGCAGGAAGCTGTTCTCCTATTCAAAATATATGAAAGGAATCCTACTAATTTATAATGTAAGATTAAAAATAACAGTTTTTAGTGACTGAACAAGAGCTGCAGCTAAATCATAATGAAGATATACACAGCATTAAGGTAAAAAACGATATATGTAGTGTTATCTTCATTTTAGATGTCAAAAGGGTTTTGCGGCTCCCCGTGTTTTCTGTGGGAAATGGGTCCAAATGGCTCTTTGAGTGTTAAAGGCTGCCGACCCCTGGGTTAGCAGAACAAAATCCTATTTCTATGTCAAGTGGAAACATGCTGTCTAAATCCTTGTTTTCCTCATGTTTGCTTTGGGTCAGCTGGTGTCACAAGGTCTCCAAGATTAAAAGTAAGTACATTTAAATCTACAGGTGCCTAAGGAATTAGAACTGGAGTAATAAGACTTTTGCAAAAAAATGTAAGAAAATAACTGATGAATTGAATTGAAATAACTGATGTATAGGAGCAGGTAGGGAAAGAATGGAGACACATCAGATTTGGTGTCTTGCTGATGATTATATTAACATTAAGCTCAATCATTACTGGATACTAATATTATCCAAATAGTAGTGATGAATATCCCCATCATGAACATAATCTGTTACCTCCAGCAACCACTCACCTGAAAGAAGGTCTCAAAGCTAAGAATCCCTGCAGCTCAAATTCCTCTGGAAGAGGGGTAGCTAGCAAATAAGCAGACAAGAAAAGAACAACTACTGAAAGTCTACGTTTAAAACTAGCTATTGAGGGTTCATTCCTGGCAAAGTTACACACTGGCTGCATTTACACAACATGACAAGCATACCGGCATGGTTACCATGGCTTGCTTCTTTTTACCATGATCTACCTGACAATCAAATGGTTTCTGCTAGACTGTGGCTTCCATTCTCTCCAGTCTTCCCAGTGTTGGCACATATTCTATCAGCCACTGTGCCTGAAATTCAATCCCAAGATGTCTCTGTCACCTTCCTCCTCCTCACTGATCCTGGGTTAGGACAACATAGCAAGCCACTGTGGTATGAAGAAACCGGGGGGGGGGGGGACTGTTTTTTATCATGGTTTCTGTATACCATGTTGAGATACCATGATCGGATTCAGATGGCATCACAGATCAACGATGGTAAAAAACAAAAACAAAAACCCATCATGGCTTATTGTGTTGCCTGAACCCAGCCATTCTCAAGCCCCAAAGATTTCTACTGGACAACTAAGTATATGCTTTACAATTGAAATCCATGGAACATATAAAACGCTTATTGGTTTGATTGTTCCCATAATTAAATATTGTCTTCGATAAGGGTTTTTGTAAGAACAGTTTACTGCAAGATAGAAAAATAAGTAAGACTCAATCAAAAACAAAAGACAGTGATTAGTAGTTTGGGCTGCAATGAAGATTCTCCACCAATGATCTCTTAAAAGTAGCACATGTGATACAGCAAAACCACAAGAAAAATGCTCATCTCTCTGCATATTCACACTGCCCTTGGTTTCCTCTGCTGCTGCTCCTCGTGAATACCATTTTCTTCCTTCTTTGCACAGACTGTCATTTAATGTGATTGGATGTGGTAATTCATGTGATTTTGTTTACAAGTACCAGTAACACCATCGTGTCAGGATGTAGCATTGTAACGCCTAGGGCTAAGTAATGGGAGTTGCAAATGCCAACCAGACCAATTAGCCATGTGGGCAAATGAGGCCAAGGAGAGTGAGGGCAAAGAAAAAGAGAATCAGAGTTCCATGAGTGCTAATAAGTTACAGGAAACAGGAATTCGGGTTCCTGAGTTTTAAAAGCAAGGTAAAATGAAGTTAAGTCATTTTGGCTCCACCCAGTTCATAAACTGATATTCCACAGATAGCTGGATGAAGAATTATTCTTACCATTAGGGCAGGAGAGATCTTCTTCATGAGGCTGAAAACTGTTTAAAAGAGAAATCAGCCAAGGCCAAATGCTGCAAACAGAGAAGAATTTTACATTGACGGAATAATTTTACATTGAATTTTACATTGAATTTTACATTACTTCTCCCTGAGTCTGAGAAGCCTCCACTCCGTCTATCAAGTCTACCTTCTAAATCTCTCCTTCAAGCAAACTTCATCTGCAAGACATTCTACAAAACCCACACTGCCCATGGAACTATACATCCATGTCCTGATCTTGACAGGAGTTCATTTCCTTTTCTCATGTCATTTCCGCATTATTGCTTATTGTAAACAAACATTCACACATAATTACATGTTCTTTAAGATTATGCCTAAGCACTGAAGTTACTCCACCGACCTGCCATCACCTTTTGCATCACTGCTGAAGAGACTAGCTGGCTTTCTTCTGCACCGATGTTTGCATGCGTGGATGAACAAGAGGGGAATCAAAAGTCTTCCCCTTCTTTGGAACTGAGCTATACTGCGGCAGAGTTCCCTTAACAGCCGGGAACACTGCTATACTTCGTCAGTCAGTGCTTAAGGGACTCCAGCGGAATATTAAGCATTCACCATTCTGCTCCTAATTGCACAGACCTTCAAGAACTTGGGAAGTGTGGCATTACGTTTTCTCAACTCATTTTAATAAAAGGTGACCAGCGTGGCCAGAGCCTTTCTGGCAAATGATCACCTCTCAGTTCAAATGGGGCCAGGCGGATGCAGCAGCAGTGTGTATTTGCTTGAACCACACATGCGATCTTTTGCTACTTCCTCCTCCTCTAGCCTGCCCAGTAATGGGGGAAAAGATGGGCACCACGGAAACACATTTGTCTACCATGCACTCTTTTGTCTTCAGGTGACATAAATTGGCAATTGGTTGGCTGCTTACTGCTTCACTTAATTTCATGGCAAGGAAAGCATGGGGAAACATGAGCCGGGGCTTTCGTTTTGCCTGTAATTGGCAGACGCTCACTACCAGGGCATATCCAAGGGATTCGACCACTGGTGCTCCTCCTTAATGTTAAAGATCCCACTGTTTTGCTGCAATACATTATTTTGCCCATTTTAAAAAAATGGTATTTTATTCCTTCCATGGTTTTAGCGTAAATCACCCTGAGCAACTGTTTAGTAGAGTACTAATTAAAACATTACAAACTGCAGTTCAGAACCCATCTTAAGACCCTTTTCTAATTTGAAACCTACTCCATACATTATTCGGGCTATGCATCCTGGACTGCTGGAGAATTCAGATGCACAACCATGCAGCTGACTGGCGCTACTCAGGAAGGGACTCGGGTTAGTCAGCAGCGGGAACACCCTGCATACGTCTCTAACACAGAAGCCTGTTTCCTTCAGCTCTTTGGAGGGAATTAAATGACTGGAAGAGAAACTGAGGCAGAACCTCTGGAGAAAAGCAACCAGAGACGGCTCCATGCAGTCAATGAATGGAAGAAATGCTGCTTTTCAGGGCTGAATAACGCGCAATTGCCACCCATTCGAGGTGGATTCCTTCAGAATCGGCACTGATTAGGGCCAGCTCACGTAACTACAAGCTCATGAAGCACCATGGAACAGGAAGCCTGTGGGACTCTCTCTGCAGAATATCGGTTTCTTACACAACAGTTTTTTGCTTTGCGTGTCCAGCACTTTGTGTGTCACACATAATTGGAGAGCGTGAAAACATTTGGATTACAGAGGGTCCTGCTCCAGGAGGCCAAGGCCCACTCCCACCATGGAGAAACGAAGGAAGCTGGTTCCTAAGAGCGGTTTCATCCCCCACTGGGGCACTAGCAGAGTCCGTTCTAATTTCATTTAATGAAACTGTGTAAAGAAGCACAAACACACTAAGGCCCATTTCACATCATGTAAGGCCAACTTGGGTTTATCGCTGCGTCAGCTCAGTAGCGAGTTTCTGGTTAATGGCTGCCTGTGACTGCAACATGCAGTCCATTCACACTTCACATCTTGTAACGATGGAGGACTAGCACCTATTGGATGTCATTTGCGCATCGTAAAAAGACTCCTTTCCCAAGCTTTTAAAGTCTTTTAATTTTAATATAACACGGTAGATAATTAGCAATTATCAATATTTAAAAAGGGAGGTTGCTTGAGAATAATTTTAGGTTCTCATGCCTAACCCTTCTGCAGAAAAAGCAGCAAGTCCAGAAACTTGCCCATTAGTAGCAGAAGCCTCAATCTCCTTCTCCCCAACTCCCCTTTCACACCTTCCAAGATGAAGAAAAGTAGTTTTTTGTTTTCATTTGCGATTTCTTTTTTTTTTTTGGCCAACGCTCAAGCTAAGCTGTCCTTCCTAGTAAGGCTGCGTATCATTTTGTGACACATTTTGATCAAGTCACCAAAATCAACTTCCAATCTTCTAACTTCTAACCATATGTATTATCAGCCACCGCAAGTGCTGAAGCATACGTGCTGAAAGTAAAACAAATCATACTTAATTGCTGTAACTGATGAAGGCAGCTTATTAGAGAACACTGGCAGACTAAACAAAGTGTGTAACTTGCTCTCTATATAGAGCACAGAGTCTTGTACCACCACAAGATCCACGAACATCTGACCTCGAGCAAACTGCATTTTTCCTCAACAGTTTAAAGTATTGCCTTTACTGGGTACAGCCAGGCAGGAAATGCTCAAAGAGGCGACCCAACTATAATTGCTTCTGGAGATTCAGCCATGGGAGAATGATCACAGCACATGAACTGGAGCGCAGAAGGTCCCTCACACTGCCGCACGGCCAGTGCGGACGAGGCTCTACCTGCGCAGAGGGGCAATGCGATGACGGGGAATCACCGCCGAGCACATCACCTACGAGGCCTGTGTCTGCCTCCCTCCGAGCACAGTGGGAACTGAGTTTGTGCTGGTGCTACATGCGAAACTACAAACCACACAGCTGTTCCCCAGGTTTTATACACGTTACCCCAAATAGTTTGGACCTATGGGTGCCTGACTCTATGCATGCAGGTCTCATCAAAATACTGCCTTTAATATGTGGCTAATGAACAAAGGTCTGGAAAACAGAAGAGATGTGGTCTGATTCTTGCTTCGTCACCACATGTTTGGCTTTAAGAGTGCAAGGCCTAGAGCACAAATCTGTTTCCTGCTTCTAGACTGTAGGCAGACGATACCCCCAGTGCTGCTGAAGCCAAGCCAGTCCGGATCTGGTTAGTGCCTGGATGGGTGACTGCTGGGAAAGCTATTTATAATACAATGGATTTCATCATGGAAGACAGATTGGGCATTATGAATTAACCAAGGCAAGATTGTTGTGTAGGAGTGACAAACATCCTCACTCAGGGAGCAAGTGCCGTATTTCTGATTTCCTGACAGAGGAAAGCATTTTGATACATGCCTGGAGCTACTGCTTCTCCAACTTTAGGAGAGAAGCAGAAGAGAAAAAGTGGCAAGAGAAGTACTTGGGGGGCAATTGGCAGAGGGCTGTTCCTGAATCGACTCACTGCAGAATTCTGAGGGCACACACACGGTTCAGAAAAATGTTAACAGGGCAGGAGCTAGAGAGTGTGGGCAGGAATATTTCCGTTCTGAGGAAAAAGGGAAATTCTGTGAGTAGTAACTTAGAGAGAACTAAAGAAGAGAGTGACCACAGCGATGACATGGCAACTTTTCTTATGGCTAGGCCAGCACTCAGGACCGTTCCGAGGAACGTGCAGGTTCGTTGCGGAGGCAAGGTATGTACCAGGGTCTTTCTGCTCATGCTTCTGAATCACTGTGCTGTACCTTTATTCATGCCAATGCCTGGTTTGGCTCACGAATCCCCATCAGTAACTCACTTAATCAAAGCAACTGACAAACAGGCAAATAAAGTATGAAATAACATGAACATGCAAGACTCACTACTGTCTTTCATCCACCACGGTCTCCTGAAATACACTGGGTCGAAGCTTCAGCCAGTCCATTGAGACTTTGAGTGCAGGAAGGGGGTAAGAACCCCAAGACTCCTCCTGGTAATCATTCTGGAGTGGGCATTTGCACAAGATTCCAAGAAAAGACACTGGGGAAAGACAGGCATTGCAAACTCTAGGTGGTTCCGCCGCACTGGCAAGATACATGTGACTGCAGGAAGCATCAGATGATGCTCCGCAGATGCCACAAAATTACGAAAGCATCGGAGCCACAAAAGTGGCCTCTGCAAAGAATCGTGAGGCAGACAAGAGACGGGCCATCACTGGCAAACGCTGGGCAGAACCAGGCAAGGAGGTACGTACCCCAGTCAGGCATTCAGGAGCACGCAAAACATAGGATGGGACGATGCTCACAGACCACTCCCCCTTTACAAGCCAGATGGAGAGCGTCTGCAGTGGCTGACTGGCTGGACTTGTGCAGGCTCCCCATGCTATCTAGGCCACTAGACAGTCCGAACTCACATGGGGAGCCTGCCTTCCTGCTTCGGAAGTTCTCCTTCCAGTGTGTGGAAGGTCCGACAAGAACACCTTCCCTTGCAAGGCGATCGAGGGCACAGCCTCTCCATCTCCAGGCGGTCCTGAGTGATACTGACTTTTTGACCCATTTCAAACTGGCTTCAGAGTGGGGCATGGAATTAAGACTCCCGTGGACGATCTGTGATTCAGAGATGACGGGGGAGTATTATCCCTGTTGGATACCTTCAGGAGCACCTTTGTTCATATGTATCGCTTGACCAGCTAAGGTCCTCTGGGGATAATCTTCTGCAATCTGCTTCTGCCAGATTTATGTCAACTAACAGGAAAACATTTCCAGTGTTTGCCCCTACACTGTCAGGAGACACACATCTGATTGCCCAAATTTCCACCTTTAAGAGGGAGTTAAAGATGTATCTCTTCTGACAGGCCTTCCCAGATTTGTTCCCATGCCAGTTTTATTTACCATGTTGTTTTTAGTCAATTTAAATCATTGCTGGTTTTAATTTCTTGTAAACCACCCATAGCCAATGGGAATGGGGTGGCATATAAATATTAAGAGAATTTTGAGAAAAAGAAAGAAAGAAAGAAAGCTCAAAGGAAGGAACGGGGCCTGTGAGCACAACTCCAGTCTCCCACATCACATGATTTGCATCACACACACTTGAAAATCAGAGCAGAGCTTGTGACATGGAGAAGTCCCCCTGCTCTGGCACCCCAGCTTTCTCCGCTTCAGGCTGACGCCCCATGGCAGACCCTGCAAATGACTTTGCAGCAAGCCGCAGCTGGGCGGGAGCAATGGAGCCAGACTGCCAGTGGCAGCACAGTGGGCCATGCAAGTGTTCAGCTGCGGTGGGAGGGTCATCCCTACTTGAGCCCCATCCCCGGCTAAGTCACTGTCTGTCCCATGCAGCAGTAACTAGCTGAGTCACCCAACTAGGAAGCTATGCCACTGTGAGTGTTGCCTCTCAATTTAAAGAGGCTGGAAGCCCAGTGCTGGCAACAGCACCCCTGCAAGGCGCTGCTCATCGCCAGGCTAAATCACCCCACGGTCCAGCAGACTTGGCTATCCTAGAGACAAGCTTTGATCCAGTTTCAGGACTTACTGAAAAGTGCCAGCAACTGTGTCCAGCAGAGCTGCTCATCCTGACTGTAGCTGTGCTGTTCGGTCTCGTTGCTAAAGTCCCGTAAGTGATGCAGCTGAAACAGGTTGATGACGGTAATGTGGACTAGCTGCTGAGAATTAAAGGTTTTCTGGAACAGCAGCCTCTGTAACAAAAAGAGAGCACACACTCTTTGAACAGTTCAGTATGACTGGCAAGTTGCATGCAGCAGTCAAATATTTTATGGACTGCAATTAATGGTCAGTTGATTTAGCCGATTGATTTGGCTCCAGCACATCCAAACACAGAATTAAGGATGGAGCTATGCACACAGGAATAAACTTGATTCTTGGTGACTGCGGCGTCTGGCAGTAGGTGTAGCTTTGCCCCAGAGATGTCCTTCAGTGTATCCCTTTACATCCCTTCAAACAAGGGAATGGCAGACACTTGCTTAGGTGGGAGAAAGTTGGGGATACTGCTGTGGGTAATGGCAAAACTGCTCTCCAGTGCCTAGCTTTGTATGGACCAGTCCTCAGACAGGGATCCAAACAGGGATTGCAACACATCTCTAAGCAAGGACTGCAAAGATTCACTTCACCCCTACCCCAAGCAATCCTTCCTCCAAATACACCCACCAGTCGTAACAATAGGGGCTGGTGTTTGCTTCTGATGTCCCACAGCGAAGGAGAAAGCAGCAGTGCTCTTTCTTCCACCAGGTCAGGACTGCAGTGTATGGAGAAATGTCACACTCATCCTGCTGGATCCTGAGCTCCACATTAAACACGTGAATATGCAAGCTGCACACCTCTGAGCAGGGTTCATTAGGGCAGTGAAGCAAAGTTCTTCCTGACTTCTAGTCTATGCTGAGCAGGATGCTGCTGCTGTATGTGGCTCCAAGTCCAGGAATGCCACGTGAGAACTTGGACTGCATGTTCTCAACTACATCTGCATCCCAACTCTTCCCCCAAGAACCTTAGGACAGCTGTTACAAACCTTACAACAGAACCTCAGTATGGGTCAGTATTTGTTCATGTGCTTCATTAGACAGACAGACAGACAGACAGACTTTCCTCATTAGCTTCTGCACCTGTTTTCTATAGGAATTCCTTATATTACAGCAACAAAACTGAACTGAGATAAAAGTGAAACGAAAATAACTTAAAAACGAAGCAGTAAAAAAAGATGTGAGTCAGAACAAAACAGCCTCAGTTCAACCAGCCATTTGAAAAGCTTACAGGGAAAAATGGTTCTTATCTGTTGTCGACAGAAAGAAATCAGAGGAATCTCTTGCTTGATTTCCCTGGGTGAGATGCACCACGAGAGGGATGCTGTCACAAAGAATGTTCTGCTTCATGTCCATATCAATAATGTCTCAACAGAGAAAGTGACACGGAGCAAGGCATCCTGAATATATCTGAATGGGGGTGGGACAAATAGGAGACCCACTCTGCATTTCCTTAGTACATGGATGCAAGTTCTACAGGACCCATTTCATAAAACCCACCTTGAACTGCTCCTCTAATTTCTCACGAAGAGGATTCAGCTTCTCCAAGTTCTTACTCAGATACACGTGGCCATGAAATTTTATAAATGCCTTAATGAAATCAGACACTCCCCATTGAGTCTTCACCTCATCACGACTGCAATCAGAAGATGAAAAGTATATTCTAGTGTTTGTAAAGATGCAAAAATTGCCCGACTACACACAAAAGCATACTGCAGACTAATTTCTTTTTAAAGGCATTTCACATACGTGAAACAAAAGTGAGTGATAGTTCCTCCCAAGAAAACTGCACTCGGGATAAAAGCAGGAACAACATTAAGAATATCAGCATTTGAAATCCCAGTAGAATTTTCTCGTTTGTTTTAAAGGGAGACCTACTTTCAAGGTCAATGTTCTGCGGACAACGATCCAGGAAGACTAAATGCAAAAAGTTGGCCCCACCCAGCAGGAAGTACTTCACAGCTGTGAAGTGGGTACATTTACATATTATGCAGACATTCTAAGAAACAGGAGGAGCACCACCACCACAATCTCTGTTTCTTACAACTTGGAAGCACTTTGCTAGAGGTGCAAAGGATCAGACATAGCTGCCTGGGGATCTGCACTGGGCCCACAGACTACTAGTCAGCCATTCTGGTTTAGGCCGTATCCTGACACCACTCTTGGACATGCATGTATCCTACCAGCAACTGTAAACTATATGTATCTATGTGCATGGATACACCAAGGGCCTGCCCTGGGCATTCCTGGATGTAAAACAATTAAATGGAAATCATTTGTACATTTTATGTGAGTAGCAAACTTACAATGACAGGCAACAAGCTACTTTAGGTGTCACTTCCAGCCCATCAGATGCACAAGAGAAAGTAAATTACTTATGTGCAAATCATGTTCTTTGTGGAAGAGGAAAGATCTATAATGTGCTTCCAGCCACACCCTAAATCTTAGAAATGACAACTCACTTGCAGAATGTATGAGCCTCACCTTTCCAGAGCTTTAGAAAGTGCTTTTTGTAGGTTAGTAGAGGCAGCCGGGAAAGGGAACTTCACAGCAATGCTTCTACAGTAGTAGAAAATGGTGGTCAGGTGGTCTCCTTTGGAGGATGCTAAAATAGCCAGCTGATTGTAAGGCTGACCTAAAGCAGAACAAAAGAAGGAAAAAAATTGTTTGGACTTCAGGACATTTCCTACAAGCGCAATCCATTCCAGGCAGCATCTACTTTTGCTTCTATTTTTTAAAAAACCAGATATATTACAACTTGCGATCTAAGTTTATTCAATTCAAAATGCTATAATCTTGCCTTACTCCAGCTCACTTAACTGACAATATCAAGCACACATTTAAAACTACAACCATCAATGTTTAAAACAGACTTATACTAACCAAACAAAAAGCAAGGACCACCCACTCCCAGATTCCAAGGTCTTTGGAAAACAGAAGTGAACAGAACAGAACATCTGCTCAGCTGATGTTCTTCGCTCACCTAACAAAGACGCTAGAAGAAGGGCCCAACCCACTGAGCATGACTGCCATGGGGGGTCATGGAGGGGCAGGTAGTCTCCAAATCATGCACACCTCCGACTGTGAAGAGCTTAAACAGCATGCATCATTGTCACCAACTTGTCCCAGAAGGAAACCCTTTAAAGGACTAAAAATGTCTGTTAGCTCTCTTGCTCAACATCCCTAAATTTAAAAACTTCCCAGTATAGGTACATCTCTGAGACTACCTCCTCTAAGCAAGGGTTCCTTCTCAACTAGCGTAATGTGTTCTCCTCAAAGGCCTAGTTTTGCCTATCGGAAGTGTGGAATATACCGGGAAAGCTAGCAGGTTGATAGAGAGTGCCCTAGACACTGGCTGGTCAAGTTTTTCTAAAGCAGCAACAGAAGAGAAGCTTTAATTGCCAACAGGCTTGGTATTTGCGGTAATTATGAAAACACACCCATTAATTTTCAGCCGAACAAGAATATTAACTTTTAAATAAATTGTGCTGAACCATAGCTTTTTAACAGCATTAGCTAAGATTTTATGTTGGTGGGGGTTTTTTACAAGCATGAACAAGTCAATGAACAGTTCTTCTTCTGGAACATTGAGGGCATCCCACAGCTTTTTTCCCTCTAACCCAAATAAAGCTAAATAGCAACAATTATTGCACACACCGCACCTCATGAGGTGAGAACTTCCTGGATGCTGAAGGAGGAAACATCGGTTTTGGTTGCTCCCCAGAGAGTGATCTTGCTCCAGAGACTGGTTTCTACTCCTGTTCAGAGTAGGCTGCCATTATATCATATGGCTAGTGGGAGAAGCTTTGCTATGGTGCTAGCTTTGCCCTGATGCTGCCAGGCTAGGGATCAGGCTGCCCTCACTCCTCCTGTCCTTGTTCAGAAATGACAGCACAGCAAAATAGAAACAGATCCGCCGCTAGCTGCAGCATTACATGCCTGGCTTCATGGAAGCTCTAACCATTCTGGACCACAGATAACATGTGCGGTTGATTAACCAGCACGCCAGTCCTTCTGTAACAAACCGCTTTCTGGAAAATTTGATGCACTTGTGTTCTTGCCCTCCTGCAGCAAAGGGACTTGCAACTCACAGACTGGGCCTGCTCCTGCTGCCACGGGGGCCCAAACAAGTGGAGGAGGGGATGCTGTGTGTGTTCCAAACATGTGACTATTTGGGGGAAGAAGAGGGGAAGAAGAAAGAGCCCAAATAGGGAATTGGAAGATGGAGATGTTTGGAGGCAGCAGATGGAAAGCACTTTCTAAAAGAGGAAGAAAACATGTAGAGTCTTTGGCTACAAGCGATATAGAAATGACATGGAATAAAATACATAATGATTATAACAGTTTAACCATAGGAACGGTTCTGGATCAAAAGTAGAGAAGTTAAATTTAAAAGACATATCCAGTTTGAAGTATGGATGTCTTAGGCCTGTCTATTGCTAATTAACACAAAAAATAGGCCGCCTTACTTGACTCCTGCAAGGAGCTCAGTCAGGCAGTTCTGCCTATGACTCATTTACAGAGCTTCTTTCGTAAAGTTCTAGCTTTACAGGAATTTTCAGAGAAATGGAGATGAGAAGGGAGAAAGTCATTCCAGTGGAATTTGAAGTCAACATTCTATAGGCTATTAAGTAACATGGAACACTTGGCATCTTATTGCTATAAAATTCTCGCTTGCAATTAGAATCCCTTTTGCGTTTATCTGAGAGAAAGAGGATGAGTGAGGAATTTCAGGGCTGAGGAGTGTAATCACATGGCCTTCCAACAAAATCATGGGGTGGGAAGGGAAGGCATGGATTATTTGGAGCTGCGGTTCTAAGGCTGTGCGACCTCAGAGCTGGCACTACAAATGCACAGTCCCTGCACAGGGACGGAATGGCACCAACTGCCTTTCCAAGGTCAGAAATCAGCTTTGGACAGGAGCAAAGGGGGCGAACTGGGGGGAGGGAGGGAGGGCTGACATGGAGGGCAACAAGTTATGCCGAATCCAGCCAGTGTCCCGGACCCCTTCCTTGCCTTGTTCTGTACATGGGATGCACATAGTTGGAAGCTTATATACAACAATTGCAAAGCACACTGAATTGCCTGCTACAGCTGCAATCTTAAATACACCCAGGGGAAAGCAAACCTCACCGATACAGTGAAATGGCGCTCACAGGATGGTTCAGTACAGCACTGCTAAGAAACTGGGAAGCTCCACTGCATGGATTACATTTCATACACTCACCATTGGAGGGGACAAGCTGAGCTGCATGCCTATAGTAGGACTCAGCCTGGCTGGTCTGATTTCTGTAGCGAGCTGAAAAACCAGGAAGAATTGAAAAACAGAACGTTAGCTCACCATTTCTAAAATAAATGGCTCGTGGATGATGCCAGACGTCCACAGAACACTCCTGATAAATACTCAGTTTGGACTTTACAAAATCAGGATAGGAATCTGAGGACAAAGCCCCCATTCTGGGGACCAACAGGGATGGCCATCACCTTCTTGCTAAGAGACACTGGCTGACTGCAATTAGTGTTAGAGGGCTGGATTATGCTCCTTGACCTACTCCAGCCTGGCAAGTCTAACATTCTTATTTTCTTTCCTCCAATGGCATATTGTGATTATCATTCAAGACAAACTCTAGTATCTCTGTTCAAAAAGTCACTGGCAGTCAATTTCCTACCATGATCCCTCTTGAACAAACCTCCCACAAAGGCGACCTCAGCTCAAATATTCAGTGGGCAGATTCGCACATCAGGCAAAGCCACCTGGCAATATAAGCTGGGGGCGGGGGGGGGGGTTGCTTCTTTTTTGAACAACTCATGGGATGTATGACAGACAACTGGGCCCACTGTGCATTCTTCTCCCCCCCCGGCATGTATCATGCTGACCCCCATGGAATACCCTCCCTTGCCTCTCCCCACACCCACCTAGTCCAATTTCAACCCTTTCCCCTTTGTTGCTATTTGTTTTGTCCAGGGTATCAAAAAATTTCAGCCCCAGAAAACTGCATGGCAATGCTCTCTCTCTTTTTTTGGTTTTGATTATTGATCTTTCACATGTGCATTCTTAAGGCAGTCAACACTCTTCTCTGGTCAATTCCCTTGTCTGTTTCAGCTGTAAAAGGAAGAGGCCCAGTGAGTGACAAGGGCATGCAGGCAGATTTTCCCATGGTTGCCAGGGGCCAACTGCCAAGTTGTTGAATTGAAAAGTACTGGGGGAGGGGGGCAAAATATGGTGTGTGAAAAAGCCGGGGAACAGTAGTATCTCCACTTGGCAATGCAATCCTCTCCTAACAGTGCTAGTCTCCAACTAGTCCAGCAAGGGAGATAAACTCCAGCCTTTCAGAACTTCTTTTTGGAATACGTACTACAATGATTAGTACAATTCCCTAGCACTCTTTTTTTTTTTTAAGCAGAAATGCGTGCAAATTTAATGGAGAGGAAGTAAGTGGAAGTGAAATTTGCACTCCTGCACTAACTACTCCAAAAAGGAGCTGCAAAAAGCGGGGGGGGGGGTGGTTCATCCTTCTGGAGGTGCTGGAGATTTGGAAAGGAGATGAAAAGGTGGAGGACAGACACTGTCAAAACTTAAATTTGAGAGAACTTTAGTATGAGGAGAAGTAGAAATATTATCCCCCACCCCCGAAACTTTGCTGCACTTCCCTTTGTTGCTTTTCCTCTTTTACTGGTGCTTTTCAATTGACTGGGATCATAGAGTTGGAAGGGGCTTAGCAGGCCAACTTCCTGCTCAACACACAGGACTCAAGCCACCAGTCTGGATTTCCACCAGGCCCGACCCAGCTTAGCTTCCAAGATCAGGCACAGAATCAGGCTCTTCAGGCTCTACAGACCAGGCAAGAATACACATATGTGACAGCCAGGAGGAGGCACTTGTGAAAGCCTGACCAAATTACTAATTAAAAATTATGAGCATGGTTGCATAATGTTCTTGGACTGAAGAAACAAGCACTCTAAAGTGCTACTTGGGCATGAGCAGAGCTGCAGTTACAGGTGGTGCCACAGGTGGGTGAGATGAAGGCTCCTTCCACTCCTGGGGTGTGGCTGGCCGGCCAGTCCCTGCAACCCTCAGACCACACGACAACCCATCGAGGGGCAACCCACTCGCAGAACAAACCATGTTTTGCCAGCGTGGCTCATTCCTAACAAGCCCCCCTGCAGGAAGCAGTCTGGATTCGCCTAAGGCTACAATCCACGGTGGCTAGTTACCCACGATGGGCTGTTGTGTCGCGGGAACCTGCTGGACGAGGTAGGAAGCCTCAAGAAGACAGTCTGCACTCTTGTGCCCTCAGCGGAGAAGCGCCCGGAGCAATCAAGTCACCTGGGGCAAAAAATCAAGCGGTGCCCCGTGCAAAAACGGTATGACAACTTCATGGCATTCTCGGGCCTGCCGGCTCAAATGAGCTGCTCATGCTGCCTAGAGACCATGCTGGCTCCCGCTCAACGGTCCAGAACCCCTGCAGCCCAGAGGCCACCAAATACCAGCCCTCACTGCTCCCACAGACCCTTCTTCAACCCCGTCTGTAAGGCTGCGCAGCTCGAGCACACCTTACTCACGCAAGCGAAGCTGTGCCGCGTGCTGCTTCTACTCACCAATGTCTCCAAGGTGGACAAGGCAGTGCTGGCATATATATGAGCAAGAGCTAGACTGTGGCTTCACGATGGCGCTGGTGTGTGTCTGTTTATTGCTGATAATTCCCAGTTGGGAGGACTTCACACGGCAGGGCAAATCTACATTAAACACTGTGCACAGCTCCTGTAATAGCTGCAGTTGGAGGTGATCGAATACATTTAGCAGTTGTTGCACAAACAGGAACCGTTTGCGAGTACTCAGAGCCTGAAAGAATCTCAGTTAAGCCTCTTACTTTAAAGCATATGTGCACAAAGTATGCAATTTTAATATACATGATCCCTAAGAGAATATTTAAATAAGTGATATGAAAGTCACAACTATTCACACACAAAAATTACAAAGATTCATGTGCAGCCTGAAAATTACCATTCCATTATGCACAAGCAGAATCTGCCTTCTCATAAAGCCTTCGGTATGACCTTCCCTTTAGTTTCACAAAAAAACTGATCTCAGATAGAATTGCAACCTGCCATGTCTTTAAATATCAATTCCCCCCCCCACCCCCTGAAAAAAGCGGGGGACATTATTTTCTCCAGTTACTGGCTATAAGTACCTTACCTCGTTAGTAAATTCAACAGTAATTCTGTATCAGAGCTCAACACTGTATTCTTTAAGCAACAGAACCACTTTGGGATCTACCAGTAAAGAGTAGCATATAATCTCTTTATTCTTTGGCTACTGAGTGATATACACATGAAATAAATAATAGTAGTAGCCAGAATAATAATAAAAATACAAATTCCAATAAAACTCTCCCACACTAATTGCTGGACATATATACAAAATATATAAAATGAATCAGCATGTGATACAGAACATTGCCAGGACATACTGAGTCCTGTATTAAAAATATTCTATGGATGGGAAGATAACATAATTACTGATCTTTGTAAAAACTTTCCTTTAGGTCAGCTGAAGTAAATCTAGAAGGAACAATTTTCCAAATCCATACCCATTCATTCTATAAAACAGACTACCTTTCTCATTTTGTTTAAACTGTGAATTCCATCTTATATATTTGATAAATTTCAATAAGAAGAGTCCAATATACTTCTTTGGTCTTTCTAATTCAAATGGGTGTGTGTGGGGGGAGGAGGTATTTCAGGTCCCATATTTCCTAATTAGGGCCTTAACAGGCCTGAACTGAAAATGAAACCAGGTATGGGATCTATTTCCATCTAATAGCTCACTAATCTCTTTCAAGGTCAAATACTTCATTATTAAACTTGTTCTTAATTGAGATAATTTAAACTTTTACCCCTGTTTTCTTACTGCACTTTCTTGTTCAATATACTAAACACAAATTACAGGTGATAATCCAAGACTTGATTTCGTTTTCTATTTATAGTATATTTCAAGAGTAGTTTGAACCAGTTTAACTTTATACAATTTAAGGTTTCCAAGATCTCTCCTCAAATCATGTCAATGAAATTATGATGCATCAGCCTCTGTACAGCCTCACTATCTTTCCCTGATAAAACAATTCACTCACAGAAGCCATAATCCACTCCTACTAATACATCATCTAGTAAGCTCATGCCAACATTATCCTCTTTTTTGCAGAATATTTTATATGCTCTCTTTGGATGTTTTCCATTTCTAACAAACCTTGAGATAAGTCAAGATTTGATTTAGTGTTTCCCCTTTTAAAATCCTCCCCATGTTTTCCCTGAAATGAAAGCTTCTGTGCAAGACTAAAAGTGCTTGAAAAATTGACTGTTCACACATCTGGGAAACGAGAAAACACCACAGTGGCTTCTTCTTCTGCCCCATGCTGGGTCAATCAAATCCAGCAAAGCAAGCAAAAGAAGAGGCTTCCAAACCACTGCACAACCCATGACTTATTACAGGGTTTGGAATCCACCCCCATTGCCCACCCTCGCTGGGTTCAGATGACAGGACAACCTGTGCATTGTGCAAGTAGTTTTGAAAATAAGGCAGCACATGCAGCACATGGGAAAAAAGCTACTGTGGCTTCTTTCCTTCCCCAGGTGTGGAAACCAAATTCATATTTGATCATTCTAGACTTATTTCGCTTCTCAGTAGTTAAAGCTCAAAGCCAGGATATATGCTCTGCATGCACATGGTCCTAGGTTCAGTTCATGGCATCTCCAGATAAAAGAATCTCAACCTGAAGAGATCAGATCTTGAAGAGCTGCTGCCAGTCAAGAGTAGAAAATGCTAGGCAAGACAGACTAATAATCTAAATTATTTTAAATTAAGTCCACAGGTTATCTAAAGTCCCTACAATGGAGAAGAAGTGCAATAGAACAACAGTTAAAGTAACATGGAACACACACACACACACACACACACACGCAATGCTTTCTGGATCACATGAAGACTGAAGTAGTATCCTGTTTCTATGGTGGCCAACCAAATATTTTTGGGGAAAAACCAAAACCAGACATCCCAATCCTCCATTATTCTCCAGCAACTGAAATTCTGCAGCATGCTGCCCCTTACCTGCACAGGACCATTAAGACTGGCCATTCAGTCTCCATCAGCGTCTTGTAAAATCATCCCATCTTGGACAAGCTAAGCTTCACTATGTACTGTGTAAAGCAGAACTTCCTTTCGTTCATCCTAGATCTCAATGAATTTCTAGCATTACGAAAGGCAGGTAAGCCACCTTGTATATTGTTAAAAGACTGGCTATGAATGACTTCAGCAGCAAGGAAAAATGGCCTGACTTCTACACTCAAATCCTGCATTTTCTACTTGAGTTAAATACCTCTTAATAATTACCTTCGGCATGTCAGATTCTCCAGTTTCTGAAGGGTTTGGGATTTGATTTTTTTTCTTTTTTCTTCCTTGTTTTCTTTTTGCAAATGCGAAGTGTTTTCATGGACTATTTCAGGCCAAACCAGCTCCACTATTCCTGTACCCCATGGTCACAGTGTCCCTTGACTCACCTGTGTATAGAAGCCACTAGCTGCCTCTAGGAACAGAGAGAGGTTTGCCTGAACTTCACTCCGATTTGGATTTGATCGGTTTTTTGCTTGACCCTGTAGTGTTGTGATCTGATTCTTAAAGGCATGATTCCACCTAGAGAAAGGAAGAGAAATTTCACACTGTTCCATGTGGCACAAAAAAGGGACATGCAAAAAGACACTGGCCTCATCTGCAGTGTCTTTAAACACTCATCTGCACCCTTTAAAATGTGCACTGATGTAACTTATTATTTATTTGGAACACTTCTAGACTGACTTTCCAAGCAGGATCCCTCCCAAGGTGTCACGCAACAGTTAGATCCACATTTGGATGGATGCGGTTATAAAAACAGCAATTAAAAAAATAAAAGACCAGCATAAGACAAAACCTACGGCACACAATTGCAGCCACAAGCCAGTCCAATGGAACATAATTAGGAGAAGGCCATCCGAAAAACCTTCAGTGATGAAGCCTGGCAGCACCAACATCATCTCAACATGTTACTGAAACAGCTCCCTGCTGCCTTTTTGCATACAGATTAGATTCTTTCTACTAGAAATAAGTACAGTCGGCCTATTTCAGTGAGCATTTTCAATACCTGAAATATATACTGTACTAACTGAGTATCAGACAGCAGCACCATGCAGTGTGGCTTTTTATTTCAGTGTGCTGACGGCCACAGTATGACTTACAACACATTTCAGTATACAGAAATCTCATCAGTCACTGTGGAATTCTGTTCATCTCCTTGTTGAGGAGGAGGTGGAGCAAATTTATCTAAATATAAACACTCGCACAGGGATCAGCAGTTCCTAGGGCAAATCCCTCAAGGCGAACAAGGGGCATGGATGAACAGCATTCATGACAAAGGGGATTTTGGGTTAGGGGCTGGGTCTCTGACGATTGTAAAATGGTCCTCTGACAAAAATAACTGCTGATCAAGATTCTGGAATGACCTAAAAATTGGCCCTGGGGAGGTATATGAGGACAGGGATGGCCAGTTCTGTCTGCTCTTGAGAATTATCCTCACTGGGGGTACAGCAGATGCCGGTGAACCATGCGAAGCCTCCCTCCCTCTCCCACCACCACGCCACCCCAGCTATGAGGGAGAGTCCACCAGGATGCTAATGAAATCAAGTGCCGGAGCCATCCATCAAATACAGCAACAGAGCAAAGGGGAGGGGGGCAGCAGTAATTTGCATCACGGACTGACAGGTGCCTTAAGAAAGGCAAGTGATAACCTGAAAGGATTGCAAGATCAGTAATCTGTTAAAGTTCACACACAGAAAAACAGTGCTACTTTGAATAAATGGAATTCATTCTATCCCAAACTGATAAGCAATCCAGGTTGCCTCGGATAAATTGTACATATATGAGTCGGAATACTTACAGATCCTGTTCCACTTTTTTGTCCAATGCATACTCCAAATCTGTTACAAGCATTTTCTGGTATAAGTCCTGCAAAGCTTGTCTGGATGTCCAGGCTTCGGCTGGACCCAGCTTCGAATCTGAATAAAATGAAAAATAATAATTTTTAAGAACTATCATTACAATAAAATTTCCCCCACTTCCTCAAGGAAGATTCACTAACATATAGCTCAACTACAAAGACTGCAGCTCAAAATAGTTATCCCATAATAGAGAACCTCTGCCTATGTGGCGGCATACAGAAGTGATAGATTGATAGATCGACAGAATAATGTGTATGCTTTCAAGCTTCTCGGTATGCAGACTATGTGGAACGATTTGGAGCCAATGAATGGGTTTAGATATTTTGTGATAACATATTAGGATAGCTCTGAGTTGTCCTGAGGTGGCTGTGTGAGTTAAACTACTGCTTCTCCTTTGTTTGTTTTGAGGGGGTCAGGAGATGGAGCAGATTTCATTTTGGGATGGTGGCACAGCCAGAAGCAAAAGTAGGTGGGAAAACTGTGTTTTCTGAACCTCATTCATGCCCAGTTCATCTTCATAGGTTTGCAATTTTGGAAAGGCCTTGCTGACAATGCCAAAAAGTGTGCCGACTTGTCAAGCCGTGTAAAAGATTCATGCTCAACTCTGCACTCAAAAGTTGGAGGAAGGATGGCTGCTCACCAGCTGGCAGCACCAGGCTCACCATGGCGAGTAGATGTGTTGTGGCAGATTCACGCCTTGCAAGGCCATTTATTGAAAATGTACCACCTAAGTTTCTGGCAGCTTTGCAAGGAAAATATAGCTCATTACCTGTCATGTCAGCCTTCAGGACTTCTGCCTGCCTGCAAGAGGAACACACAATAATAATACTTAGAATAGTTGATGAAAAAAAAAATTAAGTTAAAATCCATGCACATTCAAACCCTAAGTACATAGGGGCTCAGTACAGAGTAAATGAATTTCATTCTGATGGAGTATCTTGATACTCCATGCTAGAGGAAAAGTGTCATTTTAGCCTTTTGTTATTTACTTTCCCACATTTGAAAAATAAATAACAAAATTCCCACATTACATTCCTTGATACTCAAATTCACATATACAAAATCATAATAAAAAGGAAGTATTTGATCAGCTTACAGAAATAACCCAACAGAGAAGATAGTGATTATCTGAAAACAAAAAACAAAAACAAACAAACAAACCCTAACTCACATTGTATCTTTCCCTTAGATGAGGTTGAGTGATTTTTCTGACCTTTACTTTCATCCTATTGAAGACTATCTTGAACGCTACTGAAGATCAGCTTTGTAATCTACAACAATCTATTTTTCATCAATATGTTTCCCTGACACTAAACAAAGATTCTTACCACAATTCAAGCTCAGATTATTAATCCCATTCAAAAGCCATTTAGAGCGCTTGCACCGGAATAACAATATGCACATTGTCCAAACATGGGGAAACAAGATTTCAGAGGTTATCTGACTCCGAGGAAGAGGACAAAAGCATCACCCCAAATTGTGCTACATAAATCCTATGGGTTATATGGGTGCATTCCTTGTGCCTATTAATCCCCAGATCATCACAAAGCAGGGAAAAGCTTACGACCTTTTCACTCCAAAGATCTGGCTACTCTTTTGTGGGAATGACATACTCAAGTACCACTTCCTGAATTTCTTCATATCCAGTACAGGAGACCAGTAAGTGCCCTCACTTTCAACTTCTCACACATCTGGCTGCTCACTCGCTGGGTTGATGTCCGAAGAAATGCAACTTTACCAGGTACCTTTAGTTTCTGTATTGCCGTTGTCATGTAGCATAGCATGCTAAGAAAATGACTCCACACAGGAGTCCAATTTGCAAGGAAGTGGGAGTGCGCATGGCTGTTTTCTCTCCTAAACCAGGTGTTCAAGCACATTTCAGCTCACTTATCATCACCATCTTTGTTACAAGCTGAAGTCCATTCTGGCCTCTGTACAACCATGATTCACTTTACAGCGAGAACAGAAACAACTGATGTTAGGTGCTAGCACCTGCTCTCATCTATTCAGTTCAAACAAAAGGACTTTCTTACGGCTAACATAAGGTGTGGCAGCACATGACTCTGAACCAGCTTAAGTTATCTTTATTCATGTAAGGCAATATTCTTGACAAGTCCATGATTAAAAGTCCATCAGGCCCAAGCTGTCTCTGGAGCTCACTTGGAACAGAAGGATTTTTCAATGGAGGTAGGCCACGAGGTGGAAGACATTCAGGTAAAGCTGTGACATATGTAGCATTACTTGTATAGTCTCTACAGAAAAGGAACAGGATATTCATGTTGCGCTGTTCTGTAAAGCAACAGTTATCATGCTACAACAATCTCCATGCAGAAGTTCCAAAGGGCTGGTGCCAAAGTGTTTGACAGTTGTTACTTCATTCACAGGGCCTGCCATGAGGAAGAGTGAGAGGGCTGCTTCAGGTGGCTGATTGTGTGTGCCGTGAAAGGGCGCCAAATAGTTGGCTGCTTTACTTACTACTAATTTCCTTTCACTGCCAGGGAAGGGGAAGTGGTCTTGTTGGATCGTCTACCTCAGCTGCCAAAATAAGTGACCAACCTTCACACGGTACTCAGGGTCATGGAGAGGGGGTGGCATGTTGAGTGTTCATTCTTAAGCAGCAAAACGTCCCGCGTTTATGAATCACTGTTTCTCTTCTCTCTACCGCACTCAAGTGACCCTGATACCTTTTCTCCTACAAACTGAAAACCTTCCGCTCACTTCAGCCTTTGGTCTGCTTCATTCATTGGTGAGCAAATCAATGAATGAAGCAAGTTCAGGAACTGTTGTGTACACAGTCTTGTCATCCTGGGACAAGACCAGATTTGTTAGAAAGCGAGGTTAAAGACTGAAGTTGCCAATGTGGAGGTCAATTCAACTTTGGTACTATCACAAAGTTGTTTTTGTAGCCCAGGACACCTAATATGCCCATCAAAGCCCTTACAATATGAACTTCTCCAATTCTCATAATCCCTCACCATAGACTATTTCACTAGGGCTGGTGAGAATTACATGCCAAGCCATCTGTAAGCACACTAGATGCACACACCTGCTTGACATTTTCCTATCTGCACTGGCTACTAAAGTTTTCTAAGCCTGGATAGAATACCAAAACTTATCAAAATTTACACAAGCATATCCCATGGGTAAGGCTGCTTTTGCAATAGCATAGGGAGTATAGACTACATAATTACGAGTGGTAAATTAATTGAACAAGAACCTTTGAAGTGAAAACTTCATTTAAATGCAGGATGTCTTTTTAAGAAGTGTCCATTGCACATTTGATATTAACTTTTAAGTTTACATTTATAAAGTATATCTGGGGCTGGAATAGCAAAGTCAAACTAAAGAGCTTTAGTTTAATATCCCTCTACTGTCAGCTACATAGCTAAAAAGTCACTAGCTAGCAATGACATAATTTTAATAGTCTGGTTATTCAACTTGGTGAACACAGACAATTGCTCATGGCACGTGAACATATCACGGCATGCATGTAACCTACTTGCAAAACTGACAGTCTATCTTGAGCTGCCAAAATCCTAGTGCCCTTCTGCACCTCATCAGAAACCCAAGAAAGTTATTCCAGATCATTTGACATGACAAAACCAACTGTTAGTTTACCAAGTTGTTACATGCATAGTTAGCATTTGGTATGTTGTCATCTAATTAAAGTTCACTATTGCTAAGATCTCAGGTATCTAATAAGCCATTAGTTTCCATCTAAATTAAGAATACAAGCCCTTAAATTCAAGTACCACAGAAATCAAGGCATCTTATCTGTGTTTGTTTCTTTCAGCTGACCTATGAACCCACAACCCTCTTCAGAAGCCTACATTCCAACTGTAGTACCTCTAAAAACAACCAACAAGTTAAAATATGCACCCCAGCTTTGAATAAATAAATGAAAATACATCGGATAAAATCTGGATTTGTGGTCATCTGAACTGCAGAAATCTGAATCCTTGCTTCCTTTTATCCTGTGTTTAAGAAAATATATTATTGTCCATGAAACATATGCAACTAGTTTCCTTTTCATCAATTTATAAACAAAGATTTCAACTAAAGTGTTATTCTGAAAAAAGAATATATTGTTCTGCTCCATCAAATGCAATCTTCCTTTTCCATATATCTTTTACTCAGAAAATATTCAGACACAAACAGATTGCCGTGCCATGCTATGTTTGTCCACTTTCCCCTAAAAATAGTCCTAACCTTGAAGCTCAAACACCTGCTGTCAAAACTCCCGCCTGCCCCCAGGCCTTGCTTCCTGGCAGCTGGTACCTTCACCCCCAGCATACACCCTCCAATTCCTGCTCTTTAGTAGTTCCACCCACATCAACGTTACTTGGAAGTAAGCTGCCACAGCTCCCAGTGGAATGAAACTAAGGAGAGCTCTCTGCGTTCACCCCTCTTGTTCAGCAAAGCGTATCAAGGGGAACAGCAGCTCTTTCGTGGCCGAGGTTGGGACAGTGGGAAAGGACCTGACGACCTGTATCTTGAAAAGGTCCTGCATTTATCTGTAATGCACTAGTAAACTGAACCAGCACACCAGTTACGTCAGAAGGATTAACTTTGTGAGAGGCATCAAAGGCTGCCCTGCATGTGAAACCCTGGAAACATTTGTTGATAACACACTGTATGAATTCTTTAATTGAAATAAATAAATAAATAAATAATTTCAATAACTGAGATAGATGGATAGATAGATAGATAGAACACAAAATTGAAAAAAACTGGGTTTACAAAGCTTCATACTTTTACCCATGGCCCTCCCTTCTCAAATTCCAGACACCAAATGTGTATGAATGGCAAAGAACACACATACTTAAGCTCTCTCATACCCACATTGAGAGTGCCAGTGAGTGGACTTCATAACCATAAAGTGCATCCTACAAGAGATAACAGAATCAACAGTGAGAACACTTTTTCACAAAATAAAGAAAGCAATATAGAAAGAAACATGGAGAATGAAGAAAAAAGTAATATGAGAAAGGAATTTCTTTTTTTTAAGTGTTTTATTGTAGAAAAGTATCTTTTTGAAGATCTGCTATCTAAAAAGAACATCTGTTTAGACACTTTTAAAATTAGTTAAGAGACAGTGACTTTGGTTTCTAATGCTTGAAGAATACAGAAATACATTTGGATGCTATGCAGGGTGTCAGTTCTACCAAATGCATGATTTTCTGGATCGTTTATCACATTTCTCCATGCAATATAGCCATAAAAGACTGAAATTGCTCCCATGGCAAAATAACAATCTTATGGTCACCAGACAAGGTCAAGACAACCACGTACAAGGTCAGCATTCCAGATTCTGACCTCAGAAATTTGTTCCAAGGTCAAAGCTGGAACTATGACTTTGGAGTGTGCACTTCGACTAGAGTGTGCCCTCTCTCTTTCTGCACAGCTAGTGCAAGTTCTTTCCATGCCAGCTGCCACTACTTCAGACCCAGTGTGAGCAGGGGTTGGAGGGGAGAGCATTTTAGTCAAGACAGCAATTATTCTGCTGATATCACATACACTCTCCATTATTACTCTTGCATTGCATTTATTGTAATTTAATCCATGCATTCTGTCCTCTTCTTGCAAGGACTCCAACCCATCTTGCAAAGTTCTCCTCCTCTCCACAACTACACTCCTGCGAGGTAGGTTAAGCTGAGTGTCTGTGAACTGATGCAAATTTAGCAGGTTTTCACTGTCTTTCTTTAGTGCGTGTTTCTGCTAGCCATGAGAAGAGACAATGAACTATACAGGGCCATGGACCCCTCTTGCTAAATACTGGAAGTCCTACCAAAAACCTACTCTCCCATCTTTATAGATTTCACTGGGCATTGCTCACATACAATAGTTGACTTAATTCCTTGGAATGCAATCCTATGACCTTCCAACATTGTCTGGGAGGTCAGACAGGTCAGGACCCTAGCTGTTTCCACTGCCTTTGCAGCCAGTGTGGTTCTTTCTACACCACTGGACTCGGAAGACAGAAGACCATCTTTAGGTGGGATTCCAAGGGGAGAGGAGCAGCAAGGCACTACCAACCTCCTGGGAATCCTGGCAGGGCCCCACGTTCTCTTCCTCGTGAGGAGGAAAACATTTAGATGGCAAAGCTAGCCTCTGTAAGCTTCTCCCTTCCACTGGATCCCTGCAATCTTCTGCCTTCGGAGGGTTACAGGCAGCCATATTGGATGGCATCCTTAATTGCCGTTTCTCATATCTGACTCAATATGAAATGAAAGATAAATTAGCCCGAGACATTTCATCACTGCTGTAGTCACCTGAGTGTATGTAAAATGCTGTACAAGGCACAATGCTAAACTCAAAGAGTTTAAACTCAGTCATCAGTGAACACATACAACCTCGTCAAACCTTTAGGTTTGAGTTGCAGCACAAATGTAGTAGGACATAAGATCAAGTCCTTGCATTCACAAAAGCGCACACACAGAGAGAAACATAGAGTCAGGAGGGACCTCCCAGGCCATCTAGTCTAACCCCTGGCTCCAGCCGGCGCTGCTCATGACATGGCTATCATGTACATGCCCAGCCTATCCTTGAACAAGAAGATTGGTGCCTGTACATTTTCCCCTAATTTTGCCCTTAGTCTTATATGCAAAGGCTTTTTTTAAAATACAGAAAATTAATTACACCGCACAGATTGCAAGTCTCAACAAACGGACAATGGCATTATCAAATTCAAAGCAAATTTTCATTGTCAAGTTTGCTTTTGAGACAAGTGGAGGCTAATCTACACTTCAACAAGATAAATCTAAGAATCACAGCAAAGCATTGGTGTAGGAGGACAGCATATGTATACATGCCCCTTCCCTTGAAATTCTTTCACTGTCACTTCCACAATGCAAAATTCCCAGGTGTGTTTGTCATGCCAAGAGAGGGAGGCATACGGAAATAGCAGCTTAAAGGCATAACCCTGCCAGCCACATCTCCCCTAGAAAACGCTACATACCCTCCGATTCTCTGCAGTAAAGATGCAACTTGGTTTTACAGACCCATTTATCACTGAATGTGTAGACTGCTCCTGCATGACCACAAAAATAAGAACAACACAAACAGGCACAGGCCTATAGTCAAGAACTAACATCACAATTTACAGGTTGGGCATTTAAGGGCTAAATGCCCAACATACATCTAGATACACTTTCAACTAACTGGTATGCATTTAGATGTTCAATACAATTGCTCACACAAACATACACTCCAGTCTTCTATCTTGACTTCCCCATGCTACCTACTGAGGACAAATACATAGTATATGGATTCATGTACTAAAATTCCCAAGAACACAGGCATGCACAAAGGTAAAATATGAATAAATAAAAATAAGAGCTCTTTCAATCATAGGCTTGACTGAAATAAGAGAAATAGGCAAGGCACAATCTATGGTAAACCTATTCCTAATGCCCTAAACTTCAACTTCATAGCTTTAAGATGGATGAATGTGAGAAGTAAAACAAGCAAGTAATTTCCATGCCAGAAGAGAAGTTGTATGTTATCATGTAAATGATTTTCAGATAGCACAGGATCAGTGCAGTATTTCCACCTTTGCCTAACAGATTTATAAAAGGAAACATGTAAACACAACTAGTTCGTAAGATGGTGTAATAAGATACAAAAGACAACATAAATAGGTTTCTACCTTATCTACAACCACATCCCTTTAAAAAGACCAATATATTTTTTTACAAATTCAGGGATTTGGGAATTAGTTCTATGGAGGCTGCAGAATCTTATTAAAGAAAATACTGCAGAACCATCTTTGAAAACCACTGGGACAGCAGCAGGACTGTGCCAGAGATATTTCGCTGTTTCCAACAGTCCCCTATTAATTAGGACTACCTTGCTATACCAAATGCCTGGGGACAATTAACGTGCAATGTAGCCTTCATTCCTCAGCACACATTTTCTAGAGCTTCAGCACTCTTTGACTACAGGCGTGGAAGAATTGGCAAAAATCCATCTCTGTCAATCTATAGAAGCTGTATGATCCCCCGCCCCAATTTTTCTATGCATAGCATAGACACTTCAGAATAATTTGCTGGGTCAGGACAAAGTACAGACCTCCTCAAAGGGTGTTCTCTACAAAGCTTATTCTGATGATCGACCTGTCCCAACAAGTGCGACCAAGGGAAGACTGCATTGCAAACTGTAGCAGAAGATGGTAACACAGACTTCCATTGAAAAGGAGCTAACAAAGAATTCATGTTTTTTTAAACACAGATTTCACATGCTCAAACACTTGGATCCATAGAAAAGGCAAGTTAGGAGGGCCAGAATAGGCACAACTGGGTGGACACAATCAGTGCTTTTATCTTCCAGATTCCTTTGTTAGTCAATAAATATGACAGTATGGGGAAGAGAGAGAAAAACGGTCTGCATAGCTGCAGATCTCATGGAAGGCTGAACAACATCGCAGGATAAAATGAAGGTTTTCAAACTGTTGTTCAGGAAACCCTGTAGGGTTCTTAGCAGCTTATCAGCGATTCTATTGTTACCCAGTATCAATAATAATGGTCACGCTTCCCCCAGACAGTTGCAAAACATTATCTGAAGTGTTCCAGGTGCATGCTCAGTTTACCTAAGATAGTACTGATATCCAACTGGCTTGGTCAATGCTCCATTTGAACTGACTAATCCCAGAATAGCTTTCTCTGACTCGGTGCTCGCCAGTTGTTTTGGAATGGAACATCTGAAGGGCAGTAGGTTGAGGAGCACTGTCCTACAACACACTCCATTTTTTTTAACAACGCACAGGGTTTTCTTCAAAAGAAAAGTCCAGCTGGAAAGAGTTCCCTCAGAACAGAGAGTTCAATATGAAGATCAAAGTAGAGATAGGAATCTACTCCTCGCTAACTTATCCCTACATTATTTCATTCCAAATCATTCTAATTTATACAGAAAATAAAGCATGCACGTATACTGGGGTAATGTATCCCAAATGGGGAACTATTCAAGGTTTTTTTTTAATCTACAAAACTTATTTTGCTGAATTTAAATTGCACTTGAGTGTAACAATCTCACCCCAAGTCTTCTAGAAGCTAGGATAAGCACACAGAACAACGCAAACCAAGAGAAGGAAAGCATGGGGCCTGAAAAAGGACATATGGTCTGTGGGACATACGATTGACAGTTGTATGATTGAACTAGAACTGCTTAGAAGCCTGAGTTAAACTACCAGTTTTTGCTCTTTTCAGGTCTCAGAGGCACTGCACTGAGATTTTGCTCCCAAGAATTCTGTATCAAATATATTATAACAGTAAATATTTTAAGGTTTTAGCTTTTCCACATATTAGTATTCTCTTTCCACTGAAATTCCTAAGTTGATCATTATGTTATAGCCAATATGCTTTAATGGTCAAATACCTCAACAAACGCAACATGTGCCCTGAAATCCTGCTGTTGAATTAAAACACTGCTGTGGCCAAAGCATCAGAAAAGTAACAGAGCCAAAATAAACCATACAAGAAGACTTTTTCTTCCATTTGTACAAAGGACTGCTTCCTCTTCACACTCCTCTACTTGAAAACTCTTTAAAAGATAAAATATGTAAGTGTTGTTAGAAGCAGAAAAGTTGTAAGACTTGCATACAGGTAGACATATTCTCCGCTGGTACTCAAATAGTGGCAAATCTACATGTGCAAAGTTAACCAGACACACTGAGTTGAAAACAGAGGACATGAGAAGACCATTTTAGCTTCAATGCACAAGATATATCACTTTCATATGAACTGAGAGTTTGTGCAGACTGAAACTCCTGAAAAGCTATTAATAAACTCTTTGAAAAATGTCTTGTACATCAACTTTGATTAAGGTTTCAATTCCATTCAATTGACTTCAAATGATTACTTGAAGTTATGACTTAATAGAGTGTTTCACCCTGAAACAGGTTCAAGTATGACCCACCAATACTGAACCTGGTGCTAAACCAGTATGACATAGAGGTTAAAAATGCTGGACTGGGATTCAGGAGGTCCGTGGAACTCGATGGGTGACTTGGACCAGTAACAGATCTGAGCCCAACCTACTTCACAGGATTTCTGTTGTGAGGAGAATTATGTGAGCCATCTTCAGTTCCTTGAAAGGAAAAAAGGTGGGATATAAATACGATAAATAGACAAATAAACTCAATACTGCAATATTGCTCTATGGTAAAGTGTCCTTACAGTGATGAGACTATTTATATCTTACCTCTCCTCACAAGAGCTCAGGGTGACATAGTCATAGACATAACAACCCTGTGAGGTAGCTCATGATAGCCCATAAATGCAAATCTTTTTAAAAAATCATTGTCTGGTTCACCCCTCCTGAACTTTATGATTCATAATTCCTATGAGCCAGATGTTAGCATTTTTCTCATGCCTTGGAAACATTATACTCGTATCCTGGTTTTGCAGGGGATTGATTCAATTTTTGTACTGGGAACTTCCACAGAGACTGAGGGAGTGTTGAGACTCTTTTATAGTACGATTGTGCTCATATTTACTCAGAATTAAGTCCCACTATTGCCAAGGAGCATTATTCTCTAGTACTAGAGTGTTTAGGACTGCAGCTTTTAGGATAGTGTCCTAATTACCCCTCAGACACTGGCGTAATTTTTGACTATGTTTTAATGGCCTATGAGAAATTCCATTCTCTTACTGCCTTTGCTTTCTTGCTTACAATTGCCACACACATCTGCTTTAATTCACTATTTCATCTTTCGCCATAGCATTTCTAAGTATGTCTGCCCTAGAACTTTAGCACCATGCCAACTACTACTGGAAATGTGCCTACAGCCATGGAAGGCCATACTTTCCCAGACGCAATTCCTTATTAACAGAATGTTTTTGTAGGGATACCTAGCAGTGGTTAATTCTGTTCCTGGCTGACTCTGCACACCATAAGAGGATGTGATCTAGAAAGTGGCTAGCATGTCCATCCCTGTCCTTCTTACTCATTTTCTCTTTTCTCCCAAGAAAAGGAGGTCTCTTTCCCCATTATTTCTGGAAAAGGAATGCATAAACAAAACAATTCCTAGAGAGACAAACTTGTTAGTCTGTTGCACCACAATCAAGAGAGAGTGTGGTGGTCTGATTACCCTTTGCAGAATGCTGCCCAGTCTAGAACTACTACTCACTAGCAATAGCAGGCCAAACTGCGAGTATAGAAACACAGGGACTAAGCCATGAAACAAACCCAGATCCCAATTCTTCCCCCATATCTACTCTGGCAACACTATTGCAGAACCTAATGTCACCACCTTGTTCATTCACCAGCTTGTCTTTTGACAGCGATGCCTTTCTGCATTCTGCTTTAGGCAAAAAGGCCAGCTTCTGCAGATTAAGATTAAATGGACAGAAATCTAACAGCAGAAATGGCAAAAAACAGTTGGTGTTCGCTTCAGCATCCCAAGACACTCTGGGAGTGTCACTGACTTTAAAGGACTACTGTAGAGCAAAGAAACTTCAAAGGGAGCTTAGAGTGAGAGACTGCTGAGCTACTGTTTATCAAGAGATTAAATTCTGTCATCAGAGGCTTGGTAACCCTTTTCTTTTAAATTGCCAGAATGTTTATTTTATCAGGAGCAACTGTTTTATGAACGATCACTATTATTAATGTGAGTCTCAGTGACTTGGTTCACAGAATATGGAGTGGTCATCATAGGACTGCCATTCTGAATAGGGAACCCCTTGAACAGCAGTAGAGTTATGAGTGGTATTTCCCCTACCAACAACCCATGGTGGTCAGGTCTGTACAACACTCTGAAACCCTGACTGCTCCAATCAGGAGCTGCATATTCAAAATGGCAACTACACACCTATGTGGCCAGTGAATTAAATAATCAACCACATTGTGTGAACTGGCTCAGGCAATAGTTAGAATCATAGAGTTGAAATGGGTAATTTAGACCACTAAGTCTATACTTCATTTCCCTCTGATCTCAATGTTTACAATCTCACCTCCAAACATGTGTATTGTCAATAACAGTCATACATCTGATAAACAGGCCTCTAGCCCATGAATGTTTATGCCATCATAAAAGTGCAGGGCTTTATGGTACTACAAGACTATTTAGGAACAAATTCAAAACAATTTGAAATGCTACTGGTCTCATGAAGTACAATCCTAACAGAACTTTTGCTGCAGGTATAATCCAAAGAAACAGCCATTCCAAGATATTTACTGAGATGTGAAAACAGCTGTCACCAGCACAGAGACATTAAGCAGTGCTGTGATGGAACATGCCAACTCCCACGGGGCTAAACTCACCATGCCAATGGTCACTCCAAATCATTCCGGCTAAGAAAAGCAAAGACACTGAAGAGCAAGTCTTGACACCTTGGCCTAAGCTTCTGAAAGGTGCCAGAGAATGATGTGGTGAAGGCTATCAATAGCAACAGAGACCACAAACATGATCAACGGGGACAGCATTTCCACTTTAAGTCTCCAGGTACAGAGAGTTCGCAGAACTTCCAGCACCCTCTCAATTTCAATATCAGGCCTGAAGCCAGACTGGAAAGCGATCGAGGAAGGATGCAGGATGCTCCTTCACCACCTGTTCCAAAAACTTCTCCAACAAGGGAGGTTGGACACAGGCCTGGAACTGGCTGGGTCTCCCTTATTCAGAAATGCTCTTCCTTTATTAAACAAGACAAATAACAGTCCCTTTTAAAACAGATGGGCATTAAGAAATAGAACTCCCTGGTCTAGTTCAGACACGCATACCCAGCTGAATAACTATGGATATTAATGAATCTCATTCCTGCATTCTCCTATAGATAAGGTGATCACCTGGGACATTTGGGGATGTCTCAATCTAATGTGCTGTCACAAGATTTTTGAATGACTTAGACAAATTGGACAGCAATGCAAAACGCCTTTAGCAACAACAATCTAAAACATAATTGGGACTAATCCAATCGTGATAGGAAAAGCATGTAGAGTCATATCTGAGGTATGTCTGACGATGGGAAGCATTTTCTTTACTCATGGCTGTCTTGTTTTGAGACCTCAAGATATATTTGCACTATCACACTTAGATCAAATATCTCCTGGATTATCTCCTTTCTTGCTATCCAAAGACTGATTGATTTTAAACATGTGTAGTGTTGATGGCTTGGGTAAAAAGTACATGGAGGCTACCAGAAGAGAAGTTCTTAGTTTGGAATCTCATTTTACAGCTTCTTAAACACAGGAGTCTTTGGTATGCCACTCACTGCAGTTAAAGATTTCACCTTAAACCAGAGGCCAAATGTTGGTATCCTTTAACAATGTTGAGCAGAATTGCATGACATGACTGTTGGATATCTGTTCAGTATTGCAGAAATCAGGGAGAAAGACAAGTAAATTAAAATATGCCCAAGCAGCAAAGTTGCCATACTCAGCCTCTCTTTTGCCACTACGCAGCATCTTTCAATGATCAAGGGTCCCTCACTTCACTTCCTTGAGCCTACTCCTCTCTTCCACACAGTCTGCTCATTTGCTCATCCAACCATCCTCTCTCCTATCAGCCATGAAACGTCAGCTCCCTTCAACACATTATTTCTCACTAAATCCCCTTTCCCAGCAAGAGCGCTGGAAGAATCCCTGCACAGTAAGAGAACCGTCTAATCCTACCTCTTTTCTTTAGCAGCTCCTACACACACGCCGTTTGACTTATTTCTAATATTCACACCCACTGCCCAACCCACAGGGCTTGATCAGATTTTAACATGCTTCAGGTGAATGTAGGTGCATGGAACTAGGAAGGAGTGGGCTGCTGGAGAGGAATCCATATTCCACTTCTCACGTTCTCTGTTCCAGTTTTATTTTTAGGTACATCTGTGCAACCCCAAACACCCAATTGTGGAAGCTACAGAAAAAAATCCTCCAGACACATGCTGTTACATTCTTGAGTGCCATAATTGCTCACCTATGCACACGAAATATAGACAGGAGGACAGCTGCCTTTAAAAGGAATGCATTTTTGCTCTATGACAGCTAAGACAGCCACTGCCGGCGTTACACGATGGGAAAAGTCCCTCGCCGGAGAACACGCTCTCCTATTCCTCCTCTCACCACTGCCATCATCACCGGGTGATCTCCCTTCAGAAGGCTCCGGCAGAGCAGCATCCCTCACATGCCCGCTGAGCTCCCCCGGGCCTTTCCCTTCGCATGGGGGGGGGGGGGGGGGGGGGGGCCCCCGCGCCCCCCCCCCCCCCCCCTTTCCCCGGGGGCTTTAACAGCCCCCCCCCCAGGCCCCCCCCCTCCCTCCCCCCTCCCCCCCCCCCCCATGTCCCCCCCCCCGGCTCTCCTCACCGGAGATACTGAGCGCAAAGCAAGCTCATCCTCCGCCGCAGCTCGCTCCCGCCCGTCCACGCCGGCCCCGCGCGGGGTCTCACAGCTCGGGCCCTTCCGCTGCCCGAGAGCCGCCGCCGCAGCACCCGCTGCCGCCTCCGGCCGCCGCCATCTTCCCGTGTCGGGCCCAGACGCTTCCTGGAGGGGGAGGAGGCGGGAGGAGGCGAGGGGAGGGGACGCGGCTCCACTCTCCGCCTCCTCCCGGCCACGGAAGGCAACTCTCGCGAGACCCGCAGGAGCCGTCGCCTCAGCCTCCGGGCCCGCGGGCGCGTCCGCTCCTTCACGCGGATCAAGCGGGCAAGTACGAGCCGGGAGCCGGGCGAGCGCCGCCGACAGGAGGTGCCTCCCCCGCCACACAGCCCTCACTTCCGGGCGCGGCCCCAACTCGACGGGACACACTTCCGCCTCAGTGCGCGGTGAAACGCTTCCCCCATCCGCTCGCCCCCTGCCGCCGGGCTGCCCATCCGGCCTCCCATTGGCTGCGCGGGCGCCATAGCAACGGGGAGTGCGTGGGGGTGGGGGAGGGAATGAATCGCGGTGTATGCGGGCGCCATGGCAACCGCGGCGCGGCTGCGGCCTGCGCTCCCGGTCCCGCATCCCCGGCGAGGGGCCTCCGCTCAGCCGCCTCTTGCGGGCCGCCCTTCCAGGCCGCCTGCCCTAGAGCTTCCCTCCGGACCCGGCAGACCCAGGGCCGCGCGCAACGCGATCTGAAGCAGGGTTACCGGGGTTTTTCTGCGGCTCGCCGCGGGGAGGGCGCGCAGAGCGGCACGGCCTGCCCCGGCCTTTCGCGATGGCCGCACTGCAACTCCCGTGCTGTCAAGTCCTCTCGGGCATAGGGCGACCCTGTGAAGAAAATGCATGCTTTCGGAACCCATTCTGCAGGACAGCTTGGCGAATACGTTGGAGCAGCAGAAAGACCAGCCAGTCAGTCCTAGAGCAGATCAAGCCAGGGCTTTCCCTGAAAGCAAAAATGACAAAAGGGAGGCTGTCCTACTTCGGGCACATCATGAGACGGCAGGACTTCCTGGAGAAGATCTTCATGCCAGGGCAAGTCGAAGGCAGAGGAAGGGACGGAAGACTTGCTTTGAGATGGATGACATCCATAAAGGAAGCTGCAGCCCTGAATTTGCAAGAGCTGAGCAGGGCTGGCATGGATATTTTGTTTGCCATGGAAAATCCATGGAGGTAAAAGATGTAACTGTTGCACTGTGCCTTTGGATTCTCTTCACTAGGAGCAGCCCCCTGTGCTGAGGCAACTAGAGAGAGCATTACCCAGTGTTTGTACCAGTTCTCTACTGCTTCGCAGGCACAGCTCTGCTTTTTACCTCCAAAATTCTGTGACTTGGGTGCTGCATACTCAGAGATTGCATTCTGTCTCTTGTCCTAGGATGGCCAGATTGAGAACGACAGAATGTTGCTTGCTATGGGAGGGATACTAACTGGAGGAAAGGGTTGCATTGGAAAGAAGCAGGGAGAGAGAAAATTGAGCACTGCTCTCCTATGGGCTCTTGTTCTTGCAAATCACACAGTCCAATTCTGTCCAGGGTCAACCAGGGTTCCTAGAACAGTTCCTGCTACCAAATATCTAGTTCAGCCAAGAATCTCCCTTTCCTGTCACTCAGCTGCTTTGTCTCTTGTTTACATGGTTCTGGTCTTTGCCATGCCATTGCTCCTCCAGGCTCCTCCATTGTTCCCCATATTATATTTAGCTTACAGACCACACTGCATTAATGAACTGTACAATGTCATAACCTGAAATGAAAGCTCAAGGCAGCCCTGGCCTACGTTAGCAACAGCTTAGTCAAAATGTTTCTTCTTTTCAATCTTATAGTTAAAAAATATTGCAAAATGAGAGTCCACTAATGTTTACTTCTTTCTGATCATTTCGCCGTCTTTCCCCTCTTTTCCATCTTTTGCCATCCTTCTTTAACACCCCTTTTCACAGCAGTTGATCACTGTCAGAGACAGTCTAAGTGGTCCATCCTATCAAAATCTTAACTTCAATTTATGTGGACATCCAAGTCAGTATCATGTGGCACTGCCCTGCATTACTTAGGAAAATCTGATGCTTTATTCACAGAAACTAATTAGGTGCAAAATAAGTAGGTACAAAACACTGGCAGTCCATAAGAACACAATGTATGGGGACAGAAAATAACACTTTTCACAGGGCAACCCAAGAGTCATAGTGCTGTGCTCAAGCTTCTGAGTGGCACAACTCTTGTTTAGGTTGGCACTTACAGACACAATGCTCAAAAAGAGATGCATTTCTGAGAAACAGCAAAATATGAATATTATATCACTATGAATATGGATTGATCCTGATGATACTGCTTTGTTGAGCTGGTGAATAATTTTTTGGGGGGCCAATAAAACTGTAGCCCTTGGACAACAACTTGGTTGCATGAAAAACAATATTCTGTTGACTAACATGCCATGTTCTCCATGCTTTATTCATCCCCATGTTGGTACAGAATTCGTGGGGACACAGTGCCTTTTAGAGTCTCCAGTTGGTGACCCATATTATAGGCCTACAGTGTCAGTCTAAGGATATATATTTTGCATCAGAAGCAAAACATCAGTGCAAAATGATACACTTCACTAACTATCTTTATTGTAAAACCAAGTGTCAAACTAGATATTACATGAATGTTCTGTGACTGAAGTTCGAAAAGCAACCATGCTTTAGCGGAGGTTAGAGGGGACTGTGGTAGATGCTAATCATATACGTGAGATACTGTAACTACAGAGGAGAAATGATACATGCACTATGGGGCCTCCCCACCAAAGCTATTGGCAGCTTCATGGCTGCAGAAAGCAACCAGAGAACAGAATATTTGCATATATAAATGTCAAATGACATATTAATATCACTCCTTCCATTAATCAGGGTTCTCAGCAACCCTAAGCCATCTCCTAGGAAGGTCCTGGACTCACGCCATATTAGGAAAGTGCTGAGGGAGGCCAGAAGCCAAAAAAACATTCAATATGTCTCTGAGTCAGAAAACGCTTTCTGCTGTGTCATAATTTTAACGTGGGACATGAGGCACCTCATTGGTACACAATCTACCACATTTTCCCTGAAAGTGATTTTGTGCTGAAAGACAAGCTGTGCCTCATTTCAAAGCCCTTTGTTACTAAAGGTTTGCCCTCTGCACGTGTAAGAGAGTGTTTCTAGCATTACACACTGCCTTTAATATGGGTAGCAAACTTCATGAAAAGAATGAAGGAAAAGTTGGGCTTGAAAGGGTTTAACACATGCCTTGTCTAGACACGGACAAGTCACGGTGGCAGATTTTTATGTATTTCTTCGATTTCTGTCCTATCTTTTGCTTTTTTACAGAACTCAAATTGGGTTACATCACTTCCTGCTCTCAGTCTACAACAACCCTGTGAGGCAGGTTGGGCTGAGAGTCTGTGGCCCAAAGACACCCAGTTGGCTCCATGGCTGAGCAGGGACTCGAACCCGGATCGCCTGAGTCCCAGTCCCATAGTCTTAACCACAGCACCATACCATATGGATGGCCTCATGTCCACATTTATTTAGTTTAGTTAGTTAGTTAACATTTGGGATTCCCCTTCTCCCCCACCCTACTTGGGATAGAGACTGTAATCCCTGAGGTAAACTAATGGTAATTCAGCCTCCAAATCTTTTCCTCTAATGCTTATATTCTAAGATTTTTTCCTAGCTTAGGGTGTAAGCCCCATGCAACCTGGTGGAACTTATTTCTGAGTATACAACCACACAACAGCTCTATTAATAAATGTAACTATGTTTGCCTGCATACCTTGCAACTCTCATCTCTCCCTCACCACCACTTCACCTGCCCTGCTGCCATTCCTCATTTTGAACTTGCCTTTTTTAAAGCATATAAAGCTCTAGAAAGCACTGTGTACATGGGGACATGAGCATAAACAAATAGTTTCAAAGCTGGTTCTGAAAAGATAATGCATTGCAGAGATTTGAAGAGAGGGAAAAGTAGGCCAGAGACAAAGCTACCCAGCTTCCTGAAGTCAAAGGATTTTATCTTGCTTTTGATGGCCTTCTAGTCCTTGAAAGTGGGAACACAAAATGGTTCTGAGCAGAATACTAAAGGCAAATCGCTCTGCCCTGCCCTGTCAAAAAGCATTATGGAACACAAAGGCACAGGTTTAAGCCACATATTTTGATGTAAAGCAAAGGTTATGTGAGCTGCCCTCTAGTCTAT
The DNA here is from genome assembly GCF_004798865.1 of Varanus komodoensis. Taxonomy (NCBI): domain Eukaryota; kingdom Metazoa; phylum Chordata; class Lepidosauria; order Squamata; family Varanidae; genus Varanus; species Varanus komodoensis. The sequence goes on from NW_025335854.1 coordinate 5,512,772, forward strand.
ATGCCCATCAGACTCACGCTTTCTTGTATCCATGGGTGGAAAGTAGCCACCTTATATGAGGTAGAAGAAACATGGGCTCTTGAACTATTAGCCGTATATCCATAAAATAAGACATGCTGCAGTTGCATATGGAGATCCTCCCCGGAGAAGTAAGCTCTATATTTCTCAGTGAGAGGCTTGGTACCAAAAGATTATCCTTCCCACGCGAGAGCCAATCAATTTAACACAGTTTAGGGGATTTAAATAGTGCATTCCACTGATTCCCCCCACCTTCCTATCTTAGTGCTTCCATTACCTAGCTCCAGCCTACTTCATTAAAAAAAGAGCACCCAGGCTTGTTTTCAGAAGGGATGTTAAATGCTCAGTCATTTTTCATAACCATCAGAATTGCACTTTGTCTAAAAATATCAAAATTGCAGTTAAGGCTAAAGAGGTCTCCCATTTCTGCCTAGCAGCCTCATAGCTTAGTCCAGAATAGCTCTGCTCCTCCCAGTAGAGATGGAGTTCAGAAAAAAGCCGCCTTGGCCCATCTCGCCAGAAACAGGTTGGTTATGTGAACACATTCGAAGCTGTCATATTATACCAAGTCAGTCCATTGGTCAGGACGAGCTCAAGATACTCTGCTAGCTGAGCCAAGAGCCAAGAAACTGCATGCCACACACACACACACACACTCGTGCATGTAGAAAATTTGACGAGCCTGACAGTTGAATTTTAATTAGCAGCGGCGGCAGCCTTGCTCAGGGGACATGGGACAGCTCGGGCGGGTTTTGTTGTGAGCCGAGGTTGTTCCTCCAAGCAATCACCAGCCACAGACTATTTTCCTGGCTACTTTCTTTATTTCTCCCAAGTATGAATCATCCAGAATGGATCTCTGAGCATGCACAGAGCTGTATGCTGAACCCTATCTAGTGTTTACCTCCAGGAACTCGCCTTACGCACATGCCTGGGCCCCATCCCCTTGGGAGGGGCTCTATGAAGCTGAGCACGCCTCCTCTCCACGGGCTGCTTATTCAATTGGACCCCCATCTCTGCTGACACCTTGCCACAGCGTTGATGGCGGCGCGGGGAGGGGGGAGAATTCCTCATCCTCAGGGACCCCTCCCACTGGCTGTGCATCTCGACCATTCCCAGACATTGTCTGGCTCAGCAAAGCACCTGACCTTGAGATAATCGCCTCCTCTTCCTCCTGCATCTCAGGATCTTGACCTAGAACATCTTCCCCAACCTCTCAGAAATGCGTTTCACTTCCCAATTGCATTTCTATCACTTGTTTTTATGGATTGTGTAAACCGCCCAGAGAGCTTCAGCGGTGGGGTGATAGAGAAATGAAGTAAATAAGAATAAATGGGCACGAATTTCCCCTCCATTGCCTTTCCAACTACGACATTTGCATCTATTTCCCAGGCTCCAAAACTGCATAAATATTCCCAACATTTTCAAACAAACAAAGCCCCCAGAGGGCAGGGCAGGGCAGAGCAAACGGGGCACCAACACAAGCAGTCCTGACACCTGCCCCGAACGATGCATGCCAATCTGGTTGGCCTTTAAAGAGGATTAGACACATTAATGGAGGATAATGCCATCAAAGGCTATTAATTATGGTGGCTATGTATTAACTTTGATCATAGAGGCAGTGTGCCTCTCAATACCAGTTGCTGGGGAGCAGAGCTAGGAAAATCCTCATGCAATCGTGGCTTACTACGTTTGAGCAGTATTTCTGGTTTGAAAAAACAAAGGACAATCACATCTTCAGTCCAGAAAAGTAGCACTGATTTTTGAATCTAGTGGAATCCCAACACTACAGACTTAAACCAGAGCCATTTCTATGGCCCAGAGAGCTCCCACAAAGAATTAATCTTGGCTCTTTCTATGGATTGCAAATTCCTAGGGTTCTCTTGATGACACAGGGATTTAAGGGAAAGGCAAAGCAATATGATGCAATGAGAATGATGTTTCCTTTGCATCTTTAACGTTGCTTGAAAATATGGCTAAGGATATTCTTGGTCAATCTGTAATTAAGGTAGTTCTTTCACAGATTCCTCAGTATCACATATCAAATACAATACATTGGTTTGGTCCCATTCCTACAGGCATCGCAAAGGATGGTGGATTTTCAAAAAGAAGAAGAAGAAAAGATGAATATTGTTGCTCTGACACAGAAGGACTGGGAGTATAAGAGAGACACTGAGCTGTTTTGAAAGTTGTACCTTTCATGATCCTTGCATATCTTCACTGTATATATTGAAGTATATACAATATATATATAATGTAAAGACTTCATTATCATATTGTATAATGGAGCAACATCTCTAAGTGCTTCATGTGTAAAGGGAAAATTAACAAAGTTACAGGGACCACAAATTAAACAAATACAGTGAAAACAACAACAAATAGAGCAACATAATGTTTTGCGTTACAAGCCAAAAAAGGTTGCCTCAACTGTTTCATTTTCAAGAGGGATTTAAAACTCACCACTGAGCAATCCAGGGGTGGTGGTTGTTAGCTTGAAGTGCCTGATCCTGCCTAATCAAAGAAACTAAGCAGGATCAGGCCTGGTTAATATTTGGATGGGAGACCTGAGTCCTGCAGTGAGGAGTGGGGTGGACTTAATGACCTTCTTGGTCCCTTCCAACTGCATGATTCTATGTACCAAAACAGGGAAATCTGCCTTTTGAGCTTGACAGATTTTCTGTCCATTTCTAATTCAATGACTGGAAGCAAGCTAAGTCGCTGCTCTTTTTTCATAGACTTCTGTCTCTAAGAAGGATGGCAAGTTGCTAGTGAATTTACACAAGCACCCAAACCCTACATGGATCTACCACTATTTGTTCAAAATCAGCAAATTTTGCCCAAATAGATAGCCCCCAAACCACCTAACTCTAGTGTGATTTTGCATGAATTGTAATTTGCACAAATTGCAGTTTGCGTGAACCAGCTGATTCTGCACAAATGTGCTGCAGCCACATGTTGATTTACACAACTTGTGGCTTGCCTTAAAGACAGAAACCCACGAGTTAGCTGAACTCATTCCACAGCACATAGATACCAGCACCGGGCGAACAAACTGAAATTGGGGGCAGATGGCACAGATCCGGAAAATCCATTGGAGTTTCACCTCTCTATCAGATTCCTCACATATTCCTAGTGTCATTCCATTCATTAGTCATGGAATGCCCAGTTAAGCCTCTCCTGAATATCTTAACAGTTGGTTTGGGATAGATAGCCAAAGATTTATGGCTGCTTCCATAAATCTGGTTCCTAGTGGGAGTGCGGAATTTTGAACATCATGTAGAAGACCTCCTGTTGACTGAGGTCATCTGTTCAACTCCGCTTGTCCCTACTCGAGTTATTTATTTATTTAAAACTTTTATATGCCGTCCTATGTGTGAGACATCTCACGATGGCTTGCAATATTAAAATCAGAATACACTAAATCAATTACAATATAATAAAACAATAAATAACCAATACAAATAAATGAATTAAATCCAAAGCAACCATTAGAACCGTTAAAAAGTTAATTTTTAAAATAACGATTGAATAAAAAGGTTTTGACCTGGCGCCGAAAAGAATATAGGCTCGGCACCAGGCGAACCTCTCTGGGGAGCACATTCCACAATCTCCACAAACATTCCACAAAGTTAGGCAGGGTCTATGCACACCGGGCAGTTTTATGTCCCAATGGCAACTAACTGAGCTATAGCGCACAGTCTTCTCTTGAGTTAGCTCCTATTTTGCAGTGCAGATTCATCCTGATTTGAAGGATATGTCTGCACTGGCGAAATAATACCACTTCTGGTCTTCAGTGAGCCTTCTATTCCTTCACATTTCCAGGCAAAGTCCATTTCAACTGGGCTCTCCAAGCAAAGTCTATTTCAGGGATCACACCCACATTCTGCCCAAGAACACACCATTTCACATGAGCACAAACAGGGTCTGTTTCTCAACCAAGGCAATAAGAGGCTTCAAACCATTGTAGAGAGTGTGCAAGGATACTAGCAGACACAGCAACAGATCAGCTATATTAGAGGGGGTGGGAAGGGAGTCCTCCTTCATTCCTAATGAAGTTTGATGGCTAACCCCTTTCAAAGGATACATACTTCAGGATTTTGAAATGAATCAAAATTAAGAACCATAATCTGTATTTTTCAGTATCTCTCACGATGCCTGAAATTTCTCTGCTATAGGTTTTGGCACTGTCAAAGTGAAGCACTTCTTCCAACATGCAAAATTTGCAACCATTCAGTATATTCATGGAAGTATAACCAGCTAAGTGACCCTCCATGTTCCAAAGCAGGACTCCATTGAGTTCTCCATATGCCGCAGACAAAGAACAGGGTGAAGGGCTGTTACCAGCTGACGGATGCCCTTGGTGAGCTTCTGGCTGGCTGGTCTGATTCCATTGACATATCACTATATTGAGACAAGTCTGTAGAGACCCCTGCTCTTTTAATCAGCCAAGGACAACATTTGGATGCATTCCAAGAAGCGAAACAGTAATTTTGGCTCATGATTAACTTTTGCTATTTCATCTCACAGCAATGAACTAAAACGGATGTTCATAATAATGAGTATTTACCCCCCGCCACCTCTCCATAACTGGCCCAAACGCCCACCGATAATTTCAGATTTTGGCGGGGAAGCTCACTAACTATTACAGGTGTTAAATGGCAAAGAAACTAATGCACAGACCTGTGTCTTGAAGTTCATGAGTCACCAACGCTTTCTTCACAAATGGCTGGTAATTGCGTTTGTGATTCACAGCTGGGGGAGACCGGATGTGAACATGTCCAGGGGTTTTCTCATTCACAACTCCAGGTTACTGATTGGGAATCAGCCAGGGAAACAGAAAGACCAAACCTCAGGAAGAACAGGCAAGAACTAAGGCCAGTGTGCACACTCCTATTGGCATGGTAGGGGATGGCGCTGAGCTTCACAGAGCCACTGAACATGGCATCCATGGCAAGTTCCATCCCATAATGTTTGGGATCATTGGCTCCACATGCATTCAGGGTGTCCAGGGTTCCACAAATCCACCTACTAGCTTGCCAGTGGTGGTCCATCCCACCCCGGTGCGGGATTCTTTCTAAATTGCACAGAATGTACCGGGTGCTAAATGGGAGCCTGCCTCTCCCACGAGTCATCTTCAGGCACCCCTTAACCAGGGATGAAGGACCTGCTTCATTTCACACGTGGCTTTTACAGAAGACCAAAAGCAGCACTGGCCTCTTACTGCTTCTGCTAAGCCATTGTGAACAGCAATGGGATCCTTGCCACGAGTCCTGACACGGGAAGGGGACAGGGCTGGCTCGGCCACAAATACCTTCTGAGCGGTAAAGTCGAGTTGTGAAGTCAACAGCTGTGGATCTCAGTTATTCAGGCGTTGCTCTGGCAGAGGCAGGCAGAGATGGGAAGTGGAGCTCACAATGGGATGACACCAGCAGGATGAGTCATAAGGGATAAGTGAGGTGTGATCTTTATGAGCCTCCTGAGAGGGCAGCCGTGTACCTAATATCCTACTGGGCTGCTGAGAGCAAAGTGGAAGGAGAATGGGGGTGATTTTGGCTCCCTGTTTTTGTTTGCTTGCTTTCTCTAGATGGTCCTCTCAGCATATGACGAGGCCACATGTGCCTTTCAGGGAAGTGAGTGCCACAGCACAGATGATGCTGAGGAAACACACACCTGGTGAGGCATGGGGCAGAACCTACAGAACCATAGGGACCAAGGGATCCTGTAGATATCCTGGATACCAGGCCGTCTGGGGCTTGCGGAGGCCAAGCCACCACACTGAGCTGTGGGTGCCCTGGGAGAAAGTCCAGGAACTTCCACTGGTGCAGAACGTAGGCACCTGCTTGGGCAGGTATGGGGGTGGCAGGAATGAGAACATGGTGCACCAATTCCGTTCCAGTTGCCAGTATATTTGTTTTTCGGTGCCAGGCTAAGACCTTTTTATTCAAGCAATATTTTAACAATGTGTAATATTTATGGTTTTAATTGTGCAGCCAGGGTGTTTCCGGGTTTTAATTTGTATTTGTATGATATTTATTTATTGCTGTGAGCCATCCCGAGGCTATATAGCAAGGGGACGGCATACAAAAAAACTTTAAATAAATAAAAATAAATATTTCCAGGCTCATTTCAAAGTTCTAATCTTGAAGGATGGAGCCCCAGGCCCAGGTAGGGAATTGTTTGGGATCCAGGGAACCCCCATGAGTTGGAAGATGTCAAGGAAGGGACCATCCCTGGCTTCGCCTGATCTCCCTCAGTTTGTCCAGGGAGACCATGTCACTCTTCCTGGCTTTTCTTAGTGGGGAACGGGGAGGAAAAGAACAGCTGAGCTGCCTCAGTCTAGTTCTCTCCTCCGACACCTCCCAGTGATGAAGGAAAGATGTGGGCCAGCATCACTTGTCAGGGCAGCTTCATCCACACCCCACTGGGAAAGACACAGGACGAATGACGCACCTAGCATATGCCTGGATTAAATTTGACGGAGCTACAAACCTGTCAGGGTCGTTAGGACAGGTTCAGTCCACACACAACCCCCGGAAAAAGCCATGTGGTTTGCTGCACTCAAACAAGCCAGTCTCATCAGTCAGGATGCGTACAGTATGACAAACCACCATGCACTGCAACCCCTAATGGGTTGTTTTATTTATTTGTTTGTTTGTTTGTTTGTTTGATTGATTGATTGATTGATACCCCACCTTTTTTAAAGATCTCAACATGGCTTACATTATTCTCCCACTGCTACTCTCAATCTTATCTCCAAAACAACAACTCTGTTATGTAGGTTGGGCTGAGAGTCTGTGACTGGTCCAAAGTTGGCTTCATGGCTGAGCAGAAACTAGGACCTGGATCTCCTGAGTCCCAGAACCACCCTCTTAACACTCCATCACACAACTTGTTGTATCATATGAATCTAGTAGTTTTTTAAGTTTTTCACTGCCCTCCTTGAATTTAATGTGAAAGATAAATAAAACTACATGTTTTGTTAATCACCTCGATTAATGTTGCTGATTTGCAGAAAGGCAGGCTATGCAGTAAATGCCATGCTCACGCGCTCGGATGAGATTCCCAGGTGTGCGCAAGAGATGGCTGGTTTTGGTGGGAGTGATAGCCCGGACTCTGGGGTGGATGAGGGATGGCTGAACACTCTGATAACAGAGGTCAAGCCCTCTCATAGTGCCAGCCTGAGCCAGCTCTGGATCAAAGGAGTCCAAGGACAACCTTGGGGCCCCGTCTCCCTCCTGCCTGTGGGAATGAGGGAGATGAAGGACAGGAGGGGGGAGAGTTCTCGGAGAACACGATCCCCCTCAAGACGTAGACGCAAGGGCCCATTGTCACAACGGGAAGCTGGACCAATTAGGGGCTCAGAGTGCCGAATGCACTCACTTTCTCCTTCCAGAGTCCGGCCCCAAAGGGCTCATAAGCAAAGCTTTGGGTGAAGCAGGGCAGAGGGGGTCAACACTTCTCCTTGTGTATGCTCCGAGGCTTGCAAATTCTCAGACTCCTGTGTAGAATAAAGGCTCTTCCAAGAATTGCTGAAGCGACTGTCTTGCTTGGGAGGGGACACCCAGCTCAGGACACCAAGGATCGGAAAACACACACTCCAGACCAAAAGACACAATGCTCTTTAACGCAGTCAGTGCAGATCCTTTGTTGTGGGCAGGAACGACCATTTTGCTTTTAACAGCCGGGCTACGCTGCACGTGGAGTGCGACCTGCACTTGGATGCCGCTGCAATCTGGCACAAAGAGCTCATATTTTAGCATGCTGAGGCTCGCAAGGACTCTGTGCTCCCAGCCGTGCCCTACATTCGGCACCCAGGAGACCTCTGCGCAAACAGAGAACCCTGCTGCTTTCCCCGTGGCGTGATGTTAATGCACTTGCCGTGGTCACAGCAGTCACCACGCAGTAGTGAGCAGAGGGCTGCGCATCTTTCCCACAGCAATGTTCCCCCCCACTCCACTCCTCCCCTGCATTTGTCCTCTCCACTCGTTAAAACCTGGTTCTCAGCCTCGAGGACACTGGGAAACATAGCTGGGCACCTTCCAAAAGGCCGATGTTCCCATAGAGGCCCACTGAAAAGAGCCCCTTGGGAGTGCTTGTCCTCTTTCCCTTTGCAACCTGCTGGGTCGCCCCACTCTTGCTCTGACCAAAACAACCGTGGGGATGAGGAGGTGGAGGAGCAGTGGATGCTTCTGCCGGCTTGCTCATGGGTTCTCCACTGCTCACAGGCGTAGCTATTACTTACACAGTTGTGTGCAAGAGCCAGGAGAAGAGAGCAATTTAAATCAGGAGTGTAACAGAAGGTATCTTCACCAGCTTTCCTCCAACCAGCTGCCACGTTGCTGAACGCAACCCACATCATGACTCTGATTCAGCCTGCAGTCCTAAGCGTGCTTCCTTGCCACTGAACTCGTGCTCATCTCCTGAACTGCAATCCCATCCATGTTTTCTTGGGTGCGTATATCAAGATTTTGGGGGAGATTTTGGGGGAGATTTTGGGGGAGAATTTTGCGGTTGTTCAGTCACAAAGTCATGCCTGACTCTCTGAGACCCCCATGGACAGCATTCTTCCAGGTTCTCCTGTCCTCCAACATCCCCCGGAGTCCACCCAACCTGACACCCCACCCCCACACCAGCGACCCCATCCAGCCACCTCAGCCTCTGTCACCCCCTTCTCTTTTTGCCTTCCATCATTCCCAGCATTAGGCTCTTCTCCAGGGAGTCCTTCCTTCTCATTAGGTGGCCAAAGTATTTGGGTTTCATCTTCAGGATCTGGCCTCCTAAAGAGCAGTCAGGGTTGATCTCCTCTAGGACTGACCGGTTTGATCGCCTTGCGGTCCAAGGAGTCTCCTCCAGCACCACAGTTCAAAGGCCTCAATCCTTTGGTGCTCAGCCTTCCTTATGGTCCAGCTTTCACAGGCATACATTGCAACTGGGAAAACTATAGCCTTGACTATACACACTTTTGTCGGCAGGGTGATGTCTCTGCTTTTTAGTATGCTGTCTAGATTTGCCATAGCTTTCCTCCCCAGGAGCGTCTTTTAATTTCTTGGCTGCAGTCACCATCTGTGGTGATCTTGGAGCCCAAGAAAATAAAATCTGCCACTACCTCCATTTCTTCCCCATCTATTTGCCAGGAAGTGATAGGACCAGATGCCATGATCTTAGTTTTCTTAATGTTGAATTTCAAGCCAACTTTTTCACTCTCCTCTTTCACCCTCATCAAGAGGCTCTTTAGTTTATCTTCACTTTCTGTCATTAGAGTGATGCATATAATAACAATAAATTCATACCGATTATCATTTATGCAATTCTGAATTATTAACCTCTATTCACTCAAACACCTGTCAGAGATCCGAGAAGTGAGAGCCTTTCAGGAGAGCCCTGATATCTTTTACGGTATGCCTCTCACCTTCTAGGGTCCACTTGTTCATATTAAGGTCATGGTTGGGCTCTTTTGTTGACCCAAAGGGCAGATGGCACAGAAAACTCATTGCAGATGTCTTGCTAGCCATCTGAGTTGGATGGTGTCCTGCAACAGCAGGGAGTGGGACTCGATGGCCTTCATGGCCCCTGCCAACTCTACTCTGATTCTGTGATCTGGGAGATTGCCCTGGGCTTGCTGTATAACCAGAATATGCTCTCCATAGTCAAGCACTACCGCTGCTGCCACAAACTAAAAAGTAGGTGCATTGAACCGCAAATCAGACACTGCAGGAAGTCACATGATGTCCCATTCAGGTGCGCTGAAAACCTTCCAATCAATCCAAAGGTAGACAAGCCAGTCTCTGGGTTTGTTTGCTTTTAATGCACGTCCGCAGACACTAGCAAGGAAGCCAAGCCAGTGTCATAACCGGGTGCCAGCCAAGGCCTCCATCCTTTGGAGGGCTTTGTTGCTAAACCACGGTGTTCTCTTCTTCTGGTGTTCGTCCTCTTGCTGATTCTAGAAGTTCAAGCGAGAGCAACGTGGAGAAGGCGGAACAGCTGCACCCACCTTGCCTCCTGCCTTGGTGCGTCCGTGAGGCTTGTGGCCAAGGGGAGGAGGCTAGTGAACGAGCCGTGGAGGCGGCAGCAAAGAGAGAGGGGAGGCTCTGAGGCCATGCTGCCCAGAGCCTGGAGTTGGCTCGGCAGGGAGTCATCCAATGGCACATTTGTCAGCATTTCCTTTACTTGCAGAGGACAAATGAGCAGAGAGGCAAAGAAAGAAAACATTGTCCTTGCACCCTTTTCTGACAGCCAACTGAGGCCAGGTCTATGGGGGAGCCTGCGGCTGACTCAGCTTCTGTGCTGCAGCTTCGTAAAACTCGGGGGCCCTGGCCAGCCTCTGCAGCAGCGCAGGACTCCAGATCCGAAACAGCTAATTAAATAGGTGCTCATGGGTTGCAACCCCATTAGCAGCAGCTGTTTTTCCTGCTCTCTCATTTGCCCAAACGGCAACCACAGCCCTGACCACACATTTATTTTTTTATTTAAAAATTTGTAGTCCGTATCATTACCGAAGTCTTGGGACGGTTTAACGATACAAAATTTATTTAAAAAAAAAACCAAAAACACACAGCATCCTAAAATTTAACTAATAATAAAACCCCAATTAAAACAGTCAGGTCTTAAAACACTGGGAAAATAAAAAGATTTTGGCCTGGTGCTGAAAAGAATAAAGTGATGGCAGCAGACAAACCTCTCTGGGGAGGGAATTCCACAATTGGGTGCCACTGCAGAGAAGGCCCTTCTCTGGGTAGTTACCCTCCTTATCTCCTTCAGGGAGGGCACCTGGGGAAGGGTGTCTGCCCCAGATCTTGAGGGGAGGGCAGGCACATATGGAAGGAGATGCTCCCTGACCACATAGGGATGTCTCCTGACTTGTGGGGCGATAAGTAGGAGGGCAATTGGCTGGCCAAGTTACCACGAAGGGCTCAAGGCATCCAACGCATGTGCATTTACATGGGTATTCGCTAGAAACCTAAGGAGATGCACCTAGGATTAAACGGGAATTGTTCTTATCATGTGGCTTGTGTATTTTACTCCACACGTTGCATTGCATTATGCAGCATCTTGTCCACAAACTAACAGCGACACATGTAGCCATGGGAACAACATATCTGGAGTTATTCAGACTCCAATATATTCATGCAAGGATCTCAGGTCCACGGACAGTTGGGAAGAGGTACTTCACGCCTCTGAGAAGAGCAGGTGGAAGACAAGTTGAGCCTCAGCAACTTGGGGTCTTGCTCCCTCCTCCCTGCTAGAAAAGGCTCTGCTCCAGTGCTCACTTTTCTCATCCCTCCTCATTCCCCTTCCTTTTATATCATACCTATTGGATTGTCCACCTGCAAACAAGGACTGCCTTATCTTTTAACACTGCAGAGCACTTAGAAAAAATTTGGAAGTTCCTAAGTGATTACTAAATAAACTAACAACATGTTGTTTTCCATTTTTCTGGGGAGAATGCATTTAATTGGTTATGCTGATTGGGACTGATGGGAGTCAGGAAAGGCTGACGAGGGTCCACTTTGCTTCTGTTTCTTCAACACCGCAGCGAAAGATGGGCATGGGATCTCCATTAGGCATTTTTACAGCGGTGTAATGACTGAGTCACCACTGAGTCACACAACACCTGCCCCAAAACTGTCCTCTTTGCACTATTTCTGCCATGACATCCTGGGTTTCTTCAGGTTTCAGATATCATGACTTTTTAAATATTGCATGATCCACAAGTTCACTTACTCAGAAGTGAATCAGATTGACTTCAAAGTCACTGTTGACTTCAGTGGCACTTCCTTTTAGGGGAATCAGCATTCTTTTATTCTTTTATTTCTTTATTTAAAAATTATTTAAAATTTTATATCCCATCTGCTACTGAGGTCTCAGGACAGTCTTACAATGAACAGGGTGGAGCACAGCATCCAGATGAATTACTATACAATAAAACTCCACATTAAAATGGGGTTTTCTTTGTAAGCCGTCCAGAGAGTTTTAGTAATGGGACAGCATAGAAAAACTTTTTTAAAATAAATAAATAAATAAATAAATAAATAAATAAATAAATAAAATCACACTCAGACCTTAAAATACTGGGAAAATAAAAAGGTTTTGGCCTGGCATGGAAAGGTTTAAAGTGTCATCACCAGGTGAATGTCTCTGGAGAGCATATTCCATAACCGGGGTGCCACCACAGAAAAGGCCCTTCTCCAGGTAGCTGCTTCTTCTTCTTTTGGGTTAGTGTTAGGATGGAGGGAAATAGGGCTACTGATCCAGCTTGCTTTACTTCATGGGAAATGGGGGAAAGCAAGGATCTCACAGTCTTCCCTCTTCTTTCCCATCCCCTTCTCCTGTTCCATGATTTTTATGATAAAGTGTATGTGTGGGGGGGATTTTTTCCTTTAAAAAAAGCCCCCACTACTTGCTCCTTCACACTTGTGCAAAGCTAATGGATTAGAGAAAAGAATCTTTTTTTAAAAAAGAGCCATTTCCCAGCACAGAACACTTCCACAACTGCATTTCCGTATGACACAAGATCATGTTTTCAATGCAGTAGAAACATCACTGCATCCATTAACTTGCACCCCAACCGTGGTAAATGTGTTTTGCATGTGAGAGAAGGAAAATTACTGTTACTAAGAAGAAGAATGATGGATTATTAAAGACCAGAACAAAAGACCCCTATAAGGCCAAAGGCCAGAGTAGGGAGCCATCTAAAGAGATTTACAAATAGGAAGTAGAAGTAACTAGACAGGTTTGAATTAGTTACTAAGGTAAGTAAACAAAGGCAAGTTAATATGTAGTATAACTAAATTTGAGCACAAGAAAAATCATATTTCTCACATCAAAGTTCTGAAGAAAAGAAGGGGAGATTGTAGGGAATAGTCAAAGAATTGCTTTTGCAGAAGATAGCAGGTGATTGTCTCTTGGCAGCTGGCTAAAAGGATAATTCTCTTGGAAGAAGGTTGGCTATTCCCTATCTCATCCTCCCAGTAGTTTTAGGACTGATGTAAGGTTAAGATGAACTAGTGAACTTATAGTGAGTAATGCACACACTTAATAGGCTTATGAATAATAGCTGACACACCTCTTATAGGTAATGGACTTATTACCATGAATGTGGGATGCATGAGCAGGTGAGGGAACATCCCAAGGAGCAGCATGATAGAGACGGAGGGAGAGGATTGTGACCCCTTAGTAACCCTGCCAATGGGCAAAAAGAGGCAGGGCCTGCGGGTGGGGAAAGGGAATAAAAGTCAATGTCTTTCCTCAAACCGGCGCGCTACCTGTGTGGTGGGTGCCCGCTCTTGCAAGAACATAGTGAACTAGTTCAGCTTGGTACTTTGTCTGCCGTGTCGTCATTCCTTGGAACCCGATTCCGTTCCTCACATGCATAAATCCCGTCGCAGGACCCTTGAGAAGCAGAAGGGCCCCGAGTGGGGGTCTTCCTCGGCTATTCCTAATAGCCATGGTTTGGATAGTTTTCTACAATAAGATCTAAGGACTGGCAGGAGAAAAAAAATGGGTTGATCCAGAAAATAGCCTGGAAAACTCCTGCAAAAGCACACCTGGAAACTGGAGAAAATACACTAATAATGCAATCCAGCGGCCCTTTCAACACATCTAAAGTTGGCAAAGAAAGGTGTTTAGCCATAATTTGTTATAAATGCCCCTTTAATCAAAATAGATGGGGCTGCAGGATCACAGACATACATGGGGCAGACATATCGCTCGCTGAATTGCAGAATAAATAAATACAGACAGTGTCTCCACTTTATTCCTGACAGTGATGTAGGGCAATGTTTGCTCAGTAGTACAGAGGTCCAGGCCCTGTTTTTAAGAATAAATTGAAAAAGTAATTAGATGACCCACACCATTAGTTTGCAGTCTTCAGCTCTTCAGGTTGTAGGCAATCAAGGGATTTTTTTTTAAGTCTTGTTTGCCCTTTGTTCCTCTTCCATTTTCTATTTATATTGAAATAAACTTTGGCCACAGTCCTAGGCACGATTTAGTATATATAAGGGCCAATTCACACAACATTGTTTACAACATTCTGTTCCATACTGACTAAATGTCTGTTTTGGCTGAGATGGTGTTCCAAGGGCTATATCGGACGTGAATCTTTGCAAAACTCCAGCAAACCAAGACCTCAGCTTGTGGTGGAACTCTGAGAGAACTATTTTAAAAGGTACGTATTCCTTTGGGACTCAGAACAAGATTGCATGGATTAAAAGGCATTTCCGTGGTTCTCTAAAATGAAGACATGTATGAACAGGAGGTTGAACAATCATCGGATTCTGTTTTGTATGTGTGTGTGAAAGAGATCCACCTATTTCTATAAATACGCAGATAGGTCCTAAACTTAGAGCCAATTTATATCATCAGCAGAATCACGTGGTAAGTGGTACTGTGGGCAAAAGGTTGCCTGCTAATGCAGTAGGTTTAGGCCATGTGCCAAGGAATCCAGGCTCCCTTCAAAATTTATCAGACGTTCCTCAGTGTAAAGATGCGCTGTGTTGGATGGAATTCCTTGGGAAAAGCTTGCGTCCTGCTCGTCAGGCTTCTCCAGAACAATGCAGATGGAGGGATTTCAGGTGTGCTCCTGGCCTTGTGCACTCATCGTTCACCTGGAGCAAAGGAGGTGTGGAGCGGGGCCAGCTTGTGCTATGGGCAAAATGGCTGCACCCAGTCACAGACCCCAGAATCCCCTGCAATGCTCAGGGATTCCACGGCAGACGTGCAGGTGTTTCTCTGCAGGCACGTCACAGTGGGAAGGGGCCCCAGGAAGGAGAAGGCTTTGCAACCACTGGGTTGGCTCAGGAACAAGATATTGTTATGGTGGGGGGCATGTTTTATCTTCCACCATGGACCAAGAACCACCCTCACTTGAAAGCACCCTCCATTTCAGGGGCCAATTCCAGTTTAAGAGCCCTGAGAACGGCTGCTCATCAACAGGTAGTAGCTGAAGAGCAGGCATGTGGGTCCTCTGGTCATCATCTTCCAGATTGTGGTGAGATGTACTGTGTTTCTATTTGAATTATAAGATTCATCTCCACATCATGAGAAGTCAAGACTCCCCGGAGAAGATGATCATGGTAGCAAAAGCTGAAGACAGAAGAAGAGGAAGGTCAGCTAGAAGATGGTTTCATTCCATCAAGGACGCCCCAGCCTGGACTTTCCAAGAGCTGAGCAGGGCTGCCAAGGACAGGGCATTCTGGATGGCTTTCCCTCATGGGGCCACCAAGACAACTTGATAACATGTAACAACACATATTTCTAAATTTGCACCTATTCATAAAAAATCTCATGCAAGCTTGATGGAAGCCTATATTGGCAAGGGGCGGCATAGAAATGTTATAATAATAATAATAATAATAATAATAATAATAATAATAATCCACTTTCCCCCTCTTTTTGGTATGATGCGTGTCCTCTTCTTTGACAAGGCATAATGGCCACCCTACCTTGTTCTTACGCAAACTTTGCCAGTTGGCTAAGGCCAACTTCATAGTTTCAGAATTATTCTTTGTTTATTTCAAAATTATTTTTTGATTATTCTATTTCTACCCTGTCCATGAGCCCAAAGGTTCTCTTTTATCTCTTTCCATCAATCTTCTCTTCTTTACTTTTGTTCTTTCTCTTCATGCCGCTGCAGAGGACAAGCACGGATTCCTGGCACTGCTCGCCGATCCCTCCAGTCCCAAAACGAGATGCTAAAACATCACTCCGCTACTGTGAGCTTCCTGCACAAGTCAAGGTGCTTTGTGGCATATTTAGATCCTAAATCAGCTCCCCAAATAATTAACATCACATCATGCAAAACAGCAGGCATAAAAATAGATTAATCCATGCTGCATTATTAAAACAGTACGGCAATAAGCAGATAGAAATTAAACAGAAAACAGATTCAGTTGGGGAAAGTTTGCTTTTAAAGCCAGGGAGGGAGTTTTAAAAAGCCTCCCAAACCTAACAAGGCTGTGCCTGATGCTTCCCCTTGCGAATCCTGCTTCCCTGGGGAGGGGGGATCTCAGACCTTCATTTGCCACAGACTGACAGCTGCAGCCTTCTTCCTCTGACTGGGAGGTGGGACTCGATGCTCTGCACCAGCAAGAGTCAGCCAAGCATCTTCGAGGCAAGGGGCTTTCCTCTGCAGAGCGATTCAGGGAGCAATATCACCCCCAGCCTCCACACCTGTCACAGCAAAGTCATTCTCTACCTCCTGTCCTCCCATCTTCCTTTGGGAAGGAGACTCGAGGGACACCCACGACGTTCATATTCCGGCCTCTCCAGCCCTCTCCCATCTCCGCCTCTCTGCCCCCTTCCCCTCTCTCTGGGGTTGCTTTCAGAGAGTGGCCACATACGCTTTCCACGTCAGAGACGGGTTGGGGCTTCAGTTCCCAGTTGTCATGTTTCTTGAAGCACTGCCTCCAGCCTCAGATCTGAAATCCCAAAATATCCTATGATCCCTCAGTCATTGTCTGGGATTCAGAGGATTGCTCCCTGCAGTGAGAAATCCAGTGGCTGTTCCAGATGATTCTGAGTGACAGACGGGCAGTGCTTCAAGGGACAACATGGGTGCTCGCAAAGACACGTTGCCCATGACCAGTTTCGCCATCCATCCCCTTAAACCTGACTCCTCAGGTAAAATCTGGTCCATCTTTGTGTGTGTGTGTGTTTTTTAAACTTATGAAAACATACAAACAATAATGCATCCAGCATTTGAATAGCATGTTCAGTTTGCGTTGCCATTCACAAAATGAAAAACTTTTTGTCTGAAATCCTTTCCCATGTTGCTATATTTCTTTCAGACCAACAGGATTTTTCGTAAATTGCCATGTGCTGTTGGTAGTTTCAATGTGTCATTTTCATTTCCGTAGGGTACATGAAGCATCTTCAAATTACATAGAAACCTTCCTCATTGCACTGTTTTCCTGAGTGTTTGTTTGGGTTTTTTGTTTCTTTTGTCTGTTTTTCCATTAAAGCAAACATCCCAAGTCTCTGCCACCCTAACTATTAATACGTCTGAGCTTCCCTTTCAGAATTATGCCATTTCCAGTTGTGCAGCCACAGAAAATGGCCAATAAGCCTTTATGCATAACGTTTTCACTTTCTCCCTCAGATATTGGCAGCAATTATAGTGCTTCACACAAATGCACTTGTTGTTTAGCTATTTTCATATATCCTACAACAAGCTTCAACAAAAAGTGTCTCTCCTCTCCATTCTCACCACATATGCCGGCAGATTTATTTATTTATATTTATGTATTGCATTTATATTCTACCCCATATGCTACCCCATAGCCAAAGGGTCTACGGGCAGCTCTCAGTGCTATATATATATATCATGCAGATAAAAATAACAATAACAAACAAACCATAAAACATAGTAAAATTAAAATACAATACAAATACAACCATAAAAATACGAAACAGGATGAACACAATATAACCAATAACAATAACCAATAAAACAATAAACCAGCAGCAAAACTTAGATTTTAGTCCAATCTAAAAACAGATGCTAAATTAAAAAGTCTTGACTTGGAGCTGAAAGCAAGAGAGATTCCCTTGCTCCTGCGACCAATCCAGCCAGGTGGGACTCATGGAGAATATATGTAGCTATCTAGCTTTCCTCTGTTTCCCTCACCTGCTGAACCCCATTTTCCAGACAGCAGTTCTCAGCTGAGATACCTGCTCCAAGATACCTCCGTTGGTAGAATGTGAAGCGCAGCACAAGGGGGATCCTTTTCCCAGAAAGCTTCTGCTTGCTCTGTATTTTTGAGGGCGCTCCATCAGCATCCACCCTCAGTGAGTCCACCTTGGCACAGCGGTGGTCCCCAGTCGCCATTTTTCCTCATCCTCTTTTTCTTGCCTGCTCAACAGGCAGAGAGTCGGTGGGCCAGCTTCGCATAGCCAATTGATAGCTAAGTGCATCCTTCACCCATAACCTTTCTCAGCTTTGGAAGTTCAGACCCATCGGAAAATGTTCATCCTTTTGCAGCACGAGATGATGATCTTGGAAGCACGTTTTGCTCTTTCAAGTCAGCAACTTTGAATATCCAGGGTTTCAGCACCATTCGTGTTTCTGTGCACCTGGAGGCATGTATCTCCCTAAGGGATTTTCCTCCTGAAGTCACCAACAGATATTTATGACTGTAATATACTCGCTATGCCAGAGAGAATTTTCTAAATGCATTTGCCCCCCAATCAGGTTTTAAAGGCCTCATTTAAAAGAGCCCTGGGCGATGCTTATGGATGCCTTGCCATGCTTCGCTTGTACAAGGGCTTTGTTGATCCGTTTTTGTCTTTTCGTTTCGCTCCATTAGAAATATGACCAACTCGTCACACTTGGTGTCAACAGTTTTCAACCTGAAGATCTTATTCAGAAGGGACTTAGGAATGATCTGGCACCAAGGAGATTTCAAGGCAACAAAAGGGATGCCTTGAATCCAAGTCATCATTTGTCAGCATTTCCTTTACTTGCAGAAGACAAATGAGCAGAGAGGCAAAGGAAGAAAACATTGTCCTTGCACCCTTTTCTGACAGCCAACCGAGGCCAGGATAGATAGGTGTAAAGAGAGGGGGGTGATCCAGAGTAGTGCGGAGACAATGATTAAAGGAAAGTATTCACTCACTAAAAATTTAAACATGCACAAGATCTACCGAAACTGAAAGACTGCCTGTTTCAGACAAACAGCATGCCTTCTTTCTTCTCACTAATTCATTGCCACAATAGGCATTAAAGAATGTAGACATGATAGCTTTTTACTGAATCCAATTTAAGAGGGCTAAGTATAACAAAATATAGGCATTTTTATTTATTTTTATTGATTGATTGATTGATTTATATCCTGCCTTTTTCCTACAAAGTGCTCAAGGCAGCTTACATCTCCTCCTCCATCTTATCCTCACATCAACAACCCTGTGAGGTTGGTTGGGCCGAGAGTCTGTGACTGGCCCAAAGTCACCCAGTTGGCTCCATGGCAAGCAGGGTAATTGTGGACCTCCGGAAATTGTGGCCTACTGCTCCCATCATCCCTCATTATGGGCCATGCTGGCTTCGGCTGATGGGAGTCTGAAACATCTGGAAGGCACTGGGTTGGAGAAGGATGCATTGCAGAAGTAAGGACACCAAAGCAACCTGGAACTTGCCGCTCAGGTCAAACTAAACTGGGCAGCACGTCCTCTTACAGACCGTGCTGTCGGTGGATCCAATGGCCTGTCTCAGTGGGTGGGGTGAATCCAGGGCCCAAGGATATACAACCATCAAGGGAAGTTCTGCTAGCTGCAGTTTAACTTCTCAACAAACTGAGCAGCAGTATGCCCGGTATGAGCCTCATCACTTCCCGATGCTTGCCCAGGCTGTGTTTACGGGTTCCTCTTCACAGAAGCAGGCTATGCACCCCGTTCTTTCAGTTATTCAGGCTCTTAGCATCACGTGTGGCCTGCTTTGTTGTAGACAATTTATTCTGTTCAACAGAGGATATGCAATGTAGAGATATTTCTAAGTATTCTTATTCCTGCAATGTGCTAGGAATAAAAGCATATACGTTTTGCAAGGTGGCAGCTAAAATGGCATCTAGAACCCCTGAAAGAGACCTCTGCTAACTGTTAGCAGAGTTGGAAGCTAAGTGCAAAGACTCTTTCTTCAGAAGGAGTACTCCTCCATTTACTAAATGTTTTGGAGGGAGTAGCATCATGCCAGCAATAACTTCCTTCTTGTGAGCCCCTTTGAGGAATTAGGCCAGTGGTCCCCAACCTTTTCTTTGCCTCGCACCACTAGAAAAGTCTGATTTATGTTCGCACCCCCTACAAATGTAATATCACATTTGAAGAAGTCAAATTTCTAATTTTTGAAGCACAAATTGAACCACAGACGGTACTGCGGGTAAACAAATTGAACTAAAAAAAGCAGCTTTTAACTCAGTGCACACTATTCAAATATCAATTGAGCAATTAGAAAAAATGTAAGCAGTAAAATTCTTTCCAATTGTGAATATAAAATTTGATGACTTACTTGTTCCTGCTTCTCATTCACAGTTTCGACAAAATGTGGAATTTTCTTGATGATTGCAATCTGCAGGTTTTCCTGTGGATTCGGGTGATTCCTAGATCTTGTCTGGATTGACAAAAGAGAACTGAATCCACATGCAAACAAAATAATAAATAATTTTATTATTGGAATCATTTTTGGCAAAAAGCTTTCCTCTTTGTCCTACTCCCTGAAGTGCCATCCCATGCCCCCTGGGGGAGCAGACACCCCAGACTGGGAACCCCTGAATTAGATTGTGGGTAAGCAGGTCACTCACCTGTGACTGGCAAGCCATCTGCCTGATCCAAAATGGCAGTGGAGCTGTGCGGAGGACCACAGAAATGAAGACCTCATGAAGGCCTACTTCCAATGCTTTAAATCTTTGGTCGGAAAAAGGCTTCCTTGTTTTAAAAAGTCATTCAAAACTACAGCTGAGCAATCATGGGTTGGCTGGTGCATATACATGCAAACACAAGCCTCTGTGAACTGGTTTGCACATTATGCCGGGCAATTCCTGGGTTAACCAACCAGAGCCAACCTAACAATTACCCATGGGAAATCCCTAAATAATGCAGAGCAAGTGGGTTTGGATGTCATGAAACAACCCAGAAACGGGGCATTCCTGGCTTGTTAATAACATTTGAAAATGGTTATTGCGCTGCACTCTTCTCATGATTCTTGGATTAAACAGCCCAGGAATTGCTCACAAGGATTAAATCAATAGGCTTGATGTGTTTAAGGAAATGCACTCAGCTGAAGCATGTAAAAACAGACTAGACATATCAATTGACAGAGAGAGGGGAGGAGAGAGTGACCACAGAAAGGATCAAAGATTGACTAGTTTAGAATATTGATATTGGTTTCCGAAAGAAGTGGACAGTTCTGCCATGACCAATTTCCAAGGCTCAGTAATGTTGGGATGCAAAACTGGCTGACAGAACAGTTCCTAGAACAAGTGGCAAATCTTTGAAATCGAGGATCCTACAGGGATGCAGGCTGTTGCGAACATCTGTATTAAGGTCACTCTCCCTTATTCTTTAAATGTAAAAAGTACATTTTCACAGGAAATGCTTTAATGACATTAAATGCAGCTGTTTTAATAATGATGTGGGTTTTGTTGCTTTGCTTTGCTTTGCTTTGCTTTGGCCACTACTCCAGAGAGAGGTACCCCTCCAAGATCAGAAGCTTGCATATATCAATGGTGCAAGTCATAGGACTGTGCCCTAAGCATTGAAAATAATAATAAAAATAGAGGGCTTCTCCCTGTAATATAGAGTGCATGGACACCCTGTGCTAAACTAGATATAACCCTGGCCCAAATCGGACGACAAAATCAGGGGAATTTTCCTATTTGTCGGTGGATGTGTCATTTCATGTCTGAGACTTGAATGAAACTTCAAAATTAACCAGAACTTTTTCTGCCTACCTGCTGAGAACTGTTTCCATCTTGCATTCAATAAAAAATTCCAAAGGCTTCTACTACACCAACCTTTTTCTTTTCAATTTTAATGGCTTTAGCAATATCGGTTTAACATGGTGGGGGGGGGGGTAAATTCTCGATGGTGCCGTTACCAAGGGATTAATTATGCACTCCTGCCTGGTTAAATGGGTCTTGACTTCCTGTTCCTGCCATTGCAAGAAGGCTTTGTTGCAACTGGCATTTTATGGCATTGATCTGTCTGGTCCTTCAGCTGAAGAAAACCTTATTAAATAACATTTTGAAAGTAAAACCAAATACCGCTCAGCCTTTTCAGCAAGCCAAAGGGATTTTGCTGATTTGGAATGAAAGCCATAAAGGGGAAAGACATCAATAGTGCCGTGCAGGTTTTTTTATTGGGAGCAGGAATGAAAAGTAATGAAATTAACATAAAACAAAAACTCGATGAAGAAAAGAGAAAGAAAAACTATGCTGAGATAAGAGGGAAAGGAGGGGAAGCTTTCTGTCTAAGCATGGGGGAGGGTCTAAACTTGGAAATCTTTCTAGGAAGAGACACTTGCTTTAAAAATACTAATGGGTGCAAAAAGATTTGCATGACAAATTATTCTCCTGCTGTGAATGAGAGAGCTTCAGACAGCAGCGACTTTGAAACCCAGAGGTATATTTTTGTATGAGAACTGTGTGTGTGTGATTATTCTATTCTGGCATAGGAAAACTGCTGACTGCCTCCTAGATTTTACTCCAACAAGTTTTTATTTTTTTTGGAAAAAGCTGTTTTGTCTGGTTGAAGTGAAATAGCGGCTTCTCTCCACACAACCATCAGTATCTGCATTACATTTATAACCTGGCTTTCTTTCTCTTGCAAGGAACCCAAAGCAGCTTGCAAATTCTCCTCCTCTCCGTGTTATCCTCACAACAGCAACCCTGCGAGGTAGGCTAGGTATAGCAGCAAGTGCAGACTAGAAGCCAGAACTCCAGGGTCCTGGTCCAGCACTCTTTATCATGACACGACACTGGTGCTCATGCAGTCATCCAAGAAAAATGGAACGGCCCGTCCTAAGGAACTTGGAGTCAATCTGGGCAGTGGGGGAGCGGTCCCTCTCCAAGACATTTTGCTGCTTGGATACGGAAACAAATGTTGCCTACCATCTTCCAAGTTATTTGGGTATCTGAAGGGGCAGGTCTTGAGAGTGGAAATGCAGAAATAATTTAAAAGCAACCCTTTCCTGATCTTCTGGAACACCCAAAATCAGCTATTTGATGGGCCATCCCTTTCCTAATAGCATTATTCGTTAATTTACATATTTTAATAATTATATCCATCAATCTCTATAGCTATAAAAGTTGGAGATGACTTGATGGCACATAACAACAAACATCTATCGATGATGGTTCATAATGCCTTTCCACATACAAATCCTTCCAAGCTTAGATATGTTGACATCTATATTTTAAAAATCACAATAAATAATATGGATTGGGTTTAAAAACCACCAGGAACCTTTGCAAAGGGTGCTGGGGGGAGCTGGGGCTGTAGGGCAGGGAAAGGAAGGTCCAGCTAGAGTGATCTTCCTCACCGTACCCCCCCCACCCCAATGGCTGTCCCCTCCCCCATGGCAGGGCTGGCCCTAGAAAGCATTAATGCAGGCGTGGGCCTTTATGGGTCACCAAGTGTGCTTCAGACCCAATGGCAAATCCAGGAAATTATGGAAAGGAAATGGTCTCATGGTTTGGTACAAGAATATAGTTTATTTATTTACTTCTGTCCTGCCCAAATAACCAAACTTTTCTGGGTGGTTAAGAATAATGCACAGCACTGCAGACCAGGAATAAAATAAAATACCACATAAGAATTTTTAATATACAAGATTTCAAAACAATATAACATGAGCGAAAAGGCTCAGAGGGTCTTACAGAAAGGCTGAAAGCAAGCGGCTCGACAGTTCAGAGAAAAGTGGGACAGGAAGATAGACCGATGATCATTGTGAGTTTTGATGGGAAGAATCGGGCACGTCATTTCTCTCTCCCTCTATTCTCATCCCCCCATGACCTCACCAGCACTGTCCAAATGAAGAATGTAAGCTTCTTGGGGCAGGGATCTCCACTTTGCATAGTCCTCTGCAATGTGCCCCTTCTCCCGGAGTGAGGCTCACTGTACTTGGGGAAAAATTCTTCTCCATGAACATACACAGGGTTGGTTGATTCCGTGTCCTAGCAAGAATGGGCAGGTCTCAGGCCTGTGGGTTCTGTTCTAAGTAAGAACTCAAGATCTGCAGGAGGCTGGCACCACAGATGGAATGAGCAAAATTCGCTGACCAAGTTGGCCCTAAGAAACATTCCGCACACCACAGAGTGCTACACCTGAAATGGGCCAGCCTGCAGCTCACACAGACGCGCACCACCTTTCGGCTTTCTGGTTCGAACTCTGAGCCCGGAATTCCGTTCCCAAGTGCCAGCCGAAGAGAAGCGCCCCTGCTTCCGTACAAGCACCCGCTTCTGGCCTTCTTCATGGTAAGGGAGCACAGAGGTGGGTCCTGATCTCCGACCCAGCTGGCTCACAGACATCCTGCCCGTTCTGCAGACCTAGCAGCGAGGCGCCAGGCGCTGCAGCTGCTCCTTCTGCGGGCCCCTCTTGCGCCCCAGGCGCCAAGCACAGGCCCCCTCTTGCGCCCCAGACGCCAAGCACAGGCGCACTCGCGGCCGCCCCGGCCCGGCGCAGAAAGCGTTAAGCGGGGAGGGGGGGGGGCGGCGGCGCGCTTGCGCCTGGGCGCTCCCGCCTCGCCTCGCCTCCTCGCCTCGCCCGCCTCCCTTTGCAGACACTGGGAGGGACGCGCGCATCGCCGCCGGCACACGCACCTCGCCGGCAGAGCGAGCCAGGGAGGCAGAGCGATCCGCGGGCGCAGCAGCTCCGGCGCGGCACGCACCATGACCGAGACGACCAAGACGCACGTTATCCTGCTGTCCTGCGGCAGCTTCAACCCCATCACCAAGGGCCACATTCAGATGTTCGGTGAGTGCACCCGGCCCGGCCCGGCCCGGCCCGGGTGGGCGCGCAAGGAGCGCGTCCTGCGTTGTGCTGGAGAGCCCTTTCGCTCTCCCGGTGCTGAACCGGCGCGCCCTGGGGCGGGGGGCGCTGCTCGGCCCGCAGGACTGGACCGGGCGGGGAGGGACGAAGGGCGCCCGGGTGGCTTGCTGCAGCGCCGCGCAGGGCGAGCCGGCACTGGGGTCGCCTTCTGTTGCGTCCCCCTCGCAGGGACAGGCCAGAGAGGGCGGCGGCGAGCATCGATCCGACTTCGGCAGCGCTTGGACAGCCTCCCCGGGTGTGGAGAGGCCCGGTCCGGGCGCACTTGGCGGGGTGGGGGCGACCGGGGCTCCTCGGGAAGGCTCTGCCGCCCCGGAGGAGTTCCCCGAGGAAAGGGCGTGACGGGGATGCGTTAGCGCGTCGCTCGCTCGGAAGACGCATTCTTTTTTGTTTGGATGGAGCAGCGGAGGGCGGCGAGGGGGGCGCCAGCGGGCGTGGGGGGGGGGGCGGCGGGGGGGAAGGGGGCTTTGGGGGGGGGGGGGGGGGGGGCTGGTGCCCGCAAAAGGGCGGTGTTTGTCGGACGGTTGTTTGGAGATGGGGAACCCCCCCACACCATCCTTGGAGAAATGGCCTCCTCCTTACCCAGCCACGGAATGGGGAATAGATCATGCATGAAGAGGCGGCCGCAGGGAAGGCTTGGCGACCCACCCACCCTTGGCTGCTGGGTCTGATCTGGTACCTCAGTGGATGGGCCTAATGCTTTTAGTAACCTCCACACAACCTCCTAGTGGAGAAGCCCCTTTCACACGTCACACAGAGACCCAGGTTCACCAAGGAGCTGCAGCCTCCTTCCAAGAAAGTGTGTGAGCATGGCACATGTGTCTGTAAACATGGATCTGTGGTTCGCATCCCCAGATATATAACCGACATATTCAGTGTATGAAAGCCCCTATCATGTGCACCCAGTCGCTCTTCCATGAGGTTCCGGTTCTTGCCTGCGTTGTATTATTATTGTCACTGGAATGGTTTTTAGGTGATGTTTTAGAGGTGAATGAAATATTGCTAGGCAAACTGCCTCAGGATTTTATTATATTCAGCAGCTTGTAAGAATCCCAAATAGGTAAACAGATTATAGTGGGAAGTGGATTGACCTGGATTTTTGAATGGGAGGAAGGGCAGGCCAAGGGCTGGCCTGACAGCAGCCGGTGTGGCAGGGAGAACCTCCTTGACACCGGAGTGGCGAGAGGAAAGTCCGCGTCAGGAGCTACTTCTGGGCCGGTTTTCCAGCCGGATTGGAGCAGCTGCTCCGTCACTGTTGCCAGGGGTGTCCGTTTGTGCATGTGTGTCTGGACCCGCACACGAAGGCCTCAGCCCCACCCACTGGTCTTTTGGGATCATCATTAGTCAGTTTGCAAGATGAACTAAGGCAAGACGAAGTGGAATGTCTTCCCCTTTCTTTAAACACACCATTTTGGTGCTTATAGTATCAGGAATCTGATCTCGGCTAGTGATCTTGAATATAGGAGCTGGTGGCCACGCATCAGATTATTGTCTTCTTTGTATCTCTTTCGAGTCTGTATGAAATGATGGATTTTTAAAGGCTATTGTATGCATCGCATCAGCAGGAAGATTAAGGACTGCTTGCTGTCCACAAATCTAAGTGCTGAAATTGCTTCATGGTTAAGAATAGAAAATGCTCTGTTCTTTCGTTTCAATATGAGTCTGGAGAGGGTGTTATTTTGATTAACCTGTCTTAGTTATAGTGACTAATGATGATATGCAACTGTGACATTAAGCTGAACAGCTCGTTCATTGAGAAATTTGCAAGACCGAAGATGAAAACTGGAAAACAGAGATCGTAAACACCACTTTTTTCTTAGAGAACAAATTGCGTGCTTGTAAATGCAACAGAGACACACAGGGGTAGGACTGTGAGTGAATTGTCATTCTCCCTTGTTTTCCTCTGGCTTCTAAATACTGCTCAGCTCTGAGAAAAGCTGCCCATGGGCCGAATTTCTCTAGAATCATTAAACACAGCCGGAGGAAGAAATTTTCCAGCAGTTCACAGGCAAGAGAAATGCACAGAATTCTCAATCATGTGCCCATTTTGGATGCTGAAAATCGATTTGTTCCTGACCTGGAAGACCACCCTGCTTCTCTCCCCCCTGCCCCCCCCCCGCCAACCCTTTAGCAAGGAAAGGCCTCCTGGACATATGGCTTCCGCACTGGGATCCATCGGTGATTCCTCTTGCAAGCAATGGGAGTTGTGCCAACATGGAGAGCAGCTTTGAAAAGGGGAGCTGCTTAGGAAGGATTTTGGTTTGGCATTTATTTCTTTCTTTATTTATTTAGGGAACTTCTATGCCGCCCCATTCACCGAAGCCTCGGGGCGGCTCACAATCATAAATAAACAACATACAATTGTAAAACAATATAATTTAGCAGTATAAATTAAGTCGCCCTGGCCCAAGAATAAAATAAATAAATAATATTAGCAATTAAAATAACGTTTGAATAAAAAGGTCTTCGCCTGGCGCCGAAAGACAAATAACGACAGCACCAGGCGGACCTCCTAGATATATGCTAATCTGTACAGATGAAAGGAATCCAAGTGGCTGAAACAATGCGTGTGCTGATTGTGCAATAGAGCATAATGATAACCAGGAAGGCATTTTGCCCCGCCAGGTGTCTGCAGTGCCCCCAGATGCGCCGATTTCCATTTCCTCTCGCCTCATGCAAACATTCACAAAGGGCTTCACACATGCGTGGGTTTTCTTTGCGAGCACATGCCACAACTGACGCGCTGGCCTCGCATCCTGGGAAGTGAGGAAACAGCCCGTCCGTCCGCAGAGCCCGTTTATTTCCCGTGTGTCAGCAAAGGGTCGGGGGGGGGGGGGCAGCTGTGGCCAGGTCTCCTGCACAATGCCATGCATGACCTCCAGGGTCTGCATGAAGCACAGCCCTTTTCCTGAAATCCTGTCGAATTTTCTTCCAAATGGGATTCCTGCAAGTGTAACACCCAGCCCTCCACGTGGGGTTCGCTTAATGATACGAACAGGCAAGTGCTTATGCCAGGAAATACTTCCCAAATAATTCAGGACAGTGCAGGAATGGTTTCTGAAGCCCAGACGGTGCTAGCGATGGAGAGCTGAAGTATCGCAGCGGCTACAAAAGTGAGATGCAGAACGGAAATCTCCATTTGACTCTCCCCTCAGTAGACAGACAGATCAAAATGAAAGCCAGAGCTTTCCATTCCCACTCACGCTCCATGCTTATATCCATGAGTCCAGGCCAGCATTAGCTCCCCTCCCTGTGCCCCTGCACTTCGTTTCACTGATTCCCGGCCCAAGAAATTTCTCCACTTTGGATGGCTCGCCGGCTTGTCTTATTCTTTCCCTCCAGATTTTTTTGTGGTGCTCATTCTCCATCAAGCCTTTTATCAGACCAGAAAACAAAATTGTACAACCTGCAACCCAAAAGAAAGTAATTTGAATAAGCTGTTGGATTTTCACAGTCCATACGATTTGATTGCTAACATTATACTTTTATTCAAAGTGATGACATCTATCATGTGTTTTGAGCTGGAAGCTGATTGTTTCCTATGCATTTCGGGATTACTGTAACTTGTTGGGAGCTGGGTTGGGGAGTGGAAAAACCATGAGTTGTGCGTGGAAAACTGATATGTGGAAGATACACAAAACCTTGGTTCCTGCATGTCACCTGGCTTGATCTGTCTTGACAGGAAATGAAACAAAAGAATGAGCTACTCGTTGTGGACTTGAGAACCACTCAGACATTTTGGGATATTGAGTGGAATATAACGACCTTGCTACTACTGTTTACTTGTCAACAGCACGCTGAACATGAGCCAGCAGTGTTGTGTGGCAGTTAAGAAGGCAAATGCCCCCCCTTGGATGTACAGCCAGAAGCAAGGCTTCCAGATCTAGGGAGCTGATACTGCTCCACGTGATTCTGGTGAGCCCACAACTGGGTACTGCGTCAGTTTTGGGCTCCGCATCATAGGAGAGATATAGGTAAGTTAGAATCAGTCCAGCACAGGGTCACAAGAATGGTAGCTGGGTTAGGAGGGATGACGTGAGCAGAGATTGAGGGATCTGGGTCTTTTCAGCCTGGAGAAGAGGACACTCCCAAGGGATCTTTGAGCGACTTATGGGTATGTGAGGGGATCTCATGTGGAGCCATGAGCTGTTCTTCCCTGCAGCGCAGGGCAGGACGTGTTCCAATGCGGCAGCGCTCAAGAGAGCAGGCTTCAGGTTGGATGTCAGGAAGTGACAGTGAGGACTCCTAGGATCTGCAGTGGGCTTCCAAGGGAGGCGCTTGAGGCCCCATCGGTGAGGGTGTTCAAGGAAAGACGGGAGGGATCACATGTTCGGGATCACATGAGTGGAGCTGACTAGAGCTGGGGGTCAGACTAGATGGCCCAGGAGTCCCCTTCTGACTCAAGTTGTTTCCATGTTTTAATAATAATAATTCCCTCCTGAGGGCCAAATTCAGCTTTGGAAGTTCTCAGCAGCCACATTCCAGTGGCTGAAAGCAAGAAGGATGGCTCAACAGTACAAAAGCCCAATGTATGGTTGCTTAAAGCTCTCAGCACCAGGAACTAAGCTCTAATAACAAGAGATGCTTCAGTCTTTGGCCTGAGGGGAAGCTGAGCAGAAGCCAAGAAACTGCCAAACGATGGCGGGGGGGGGGGGGGGGGGGGAAAGGGGGCCCGAGGAAAGGAGTGGAGACACCTGGAAAACCTTGGAGGGCTGATTTGGGAACACAGGAGAGCCAGATTTAGCCTTCGGGGCTGGGAGGCCCCCATCCCTGTTTGAGGGGTTGCCAGCACTCAGGATGTGAGCATCCTCTGTGGAGCAGTCAGGATGCGACCCATTTTTCTGGATTTGCACTGCAGATGTCATGCATTCCTCCACCTGCCTGGCATCAACTTGGTTGGTAGCAAGTGGAGCCCATACACAGTTTTCTTTTTTAATTTAATGGTGACAGCAAACTTTTCTTCAGTGCGTGTGTAGGGGGGAATCTTGAAATTTATGCAGATGGTATTGTGAAGCTTAAAATAAGCTTTATTGGTGGTTTTGCCTGCATGCTGGCTGGGAGAGAACTATTCCCCTCTGGTAAACATCTTTGTCAGTTTCATCCTTTTCAGACACAACTTGGTTTAGCTCAGCAGAGCTGTATTTCTTACTTGTCAAAGAAAAGAGCTTTTCATTTTCATTTTCCACTTGAACACTTGACAATGAATTGACAAGTTCTATGAATTGCTGTGAACTACCCAGAGAAATACAGCTATTGGCTGTACAGAAGTGAAATCGATAAGTATAATAGAAAGTATAGAATATGAAACTGATAAGGATATTTACAAGAGGGAAATACGCTTCTGTAATGCTACAGAATAGCTAGGCAGAGCTGCGATCATGCACAGATGCACAAGAGCATGAACAAAACAATTGCCAAAAACTACACCATTTCTACATGTTCCCCACCCCTTTTGTGCAAGTTACAGTTTTTGAAAAGGATGGGATATAGAAAAAATGCACATATTTTTCTGGAATAGGGAAAAAATATCTCCTAAGAGAGTCTGCCTCCTTTCCTGGAATGGAATTGGCCTTGAACAGAATTCCTAGTGCCGCACATTCATAATATAGAATGCCTTGCACTCTTGAAATTGCTATACAATTGTTAGCTGTTTAGCGAAATGACAAAACTATAAAAATATGCATACATTAAGTCACCACAAGATCACATAAGCTCTGCTACACACATTGAATATGAGATGGTTTGAACTGTTCCAGTCTGTCATCATAATTATATATTAAAAAAAGTTAGTTTTTAAAAGCAAATGAAAGGGAAATATTAGATTTTAAAGGGGGTGTGGTTATATTATTAAGAATGTGTTATTTGTATTAATTATATAACACTTGGCCTGTTAATTGCATTAGTGGAACTGTGCATAAAATTTATGAGAGGAAAGCAAGTTCTTCATTTGAAAACAAACCAACCAGCTCTCCTTGAACATCTGAGGCAAATTTTCAGTATAAACCTGGAGGGAGGGAGAGAGGGAGGAAGGGGACTATGGATGTTTACTGCCTCTCTCCTAGGCTGGTACCATCTCCAGGCCTGCAAGCCAGACGACATAAAGACGGTTAATCACGGCCAAAATATTCCATGACCTCTCCGCATGCTGCATCCCTGCCTGAACGTCCAGGACTGACGTGTCTCTTTCATCCCTCATACATAACTGAAGGCTCGGAACACGTCATTTCTAGAAAACATCATCTCTGCTTCTATGCCATTTAAGGAGGTTTGCTTTTAGAAGAGTGTCTTCTGAGCATTAAGCTAACACAATGGCTTTCAAACACTTGCCCAACAATGACAGGAAATGCTTAGCTTTTGCATCAAAGACCCATCCAAAGCCTATTATGAAGACATTACATAGAAACATAGAAACAGAGCGAGTCAGAAGGGGTCTCCCGGGCCATCTAGTCTGACCTCCGGCTCCAGCTGGCTCCGCTCACGACATGCCCACCATGTGCATGTCCAGCCTATCCTTGAACACCCGCACCGATGGGGCCTCAACGACCTCTCGTGGAAGCCCATTCCACACCCTCGGGGTCCTGACTGTCAGGAAGTGCTTCCTGGCATCTAAATAGAGCCTTGGTTCCCTGAGCTTTGCTCCGTTGGAACATGTCCTGCCTTCCTCTGCAGGAGAGAACAGATCTCTACCCATCTCCATGTGACACCCCCTCACATACCTGTATGTCGCCAACAGATCCCCTCTGAGTCTCCTCTTCTCCAGGCTGAAGAGACCCAGTTCCCTCAGTCTCGCCTCATACAGCATCCCCTGAAAACTGGCCACCAACCTTGTGGCCCTACGCTGCACTGACTCTAACCTGGCTATATCCTTTCTGTAATGAGGGGCCCAAAACTGAGTACAATACTCCAGTTGTGGGCACATCAGAGTCATATAGAGTGGTAGTAACACCTCTCTTGATCTAGAAGCCACACTTCTGGCTATGCGACCAAGGGTGGCGTTCGCCCTCTTGACCACCGCATCACACTGCTGACTCATGTTCAGCCTGCAATCAACCAGTACCCCGAGGTCCCTTTCACAAGTCCTGCTCTCCAGCCACTTGTCACCTAACCTGTACTTATGACAGCTATTCCTATGCCCCAAGTGCAAGACCTTGCACTTATCCACATTGAATGCCATCCTGTTGTC